>NC_137959.1:24158349-24758349 GCF_963924665.1 Micromys minutus
AAGATTTGTGTCTGCTTCTTTTCTTTCTGAATAATTGGAAGCTGTTTTGGTATAACTCTAACCAGGCAAGTGAAAAATATGTATGATATAAACCTAAAGTTCCTGAAAAATAAATTGAAACCTAAAGACTTCAGAAAATAGATAAAAATTTCATGCTCAGAAATAGGTAATATTAAAACAGTAAAAATGTCCATCTTACCAAAAACAATCTACACATTCAATGCAATCCTCATTAAAATCCCAAAACAATTCTTCAGAGGCATGAATAGAACAATACTCAAATTTATATGAAAAAAACAAACAAACAAACCAAAACAACAATAATAACTACAACCATAACAAAAACCCTGGATATCAAAAACAAAGCTCAAAAATAAAGGAACTTCTGGAAGAATCACCATTTCTGACCTCAAGCTGTACTACAGAGCAATGGTGAATAAAAACCACATGGTACTGGTACAGAGACAGACAGTTTGATCAATGGAATCCATCAGAAGACCCAGAAATAAACTCACACACCTGTGGACACTTGATCTCTGACAAAGAAGCCAAAAGTATTCTTTGGAGAAAAAGAAAGCATCTTCAACAAATGGTGCTTGTCTAAATAGCAGTCTGCATGTTTCCACCTAATACCAGCCAGAATGACCAAAATCAAAAACTCAAGTGGCAGCACATCTGGTGAGAATGTGGAGAACAGAAAGAGGAACACTCCTCCCTTCGCTACTGGTGGGGTTGCAAGCTGGTACAGCCACTCTAGAACTCAATCTAGGTTAAATTCCCTTTGGCTGCTCTGTAGTGGTCTTTCCTGACAATGCACATAGGGAAACTAAGTCATTTAACACATATTCTCTATTGTTTGATTTTAGCAACACATTTGGCTTAATCTTGAGTCTGAAGAATCTTATGCAGGAAGAGTTATACAATAGAAGTCCAATGTTTATCTTTGAGATTTAGATTCAAGGTCAATCAGATTTGTTCTGATTTGTTTATTTCTATTTTCAGATGTCATTGGTATGATGCATTTCATTTGTAATAATGTTCCATAACACATTAAATTAAATCTCAGAAACATTCTCTTATAGCTTTTTCTCATTGACAAGTGTTGAACTCAAATTCTCCTTGACAATATTGCCACTGCCTAGCTATGTGTCCACCTGTGAATTTCTATTTCCTGAGAACACCAATGGCAGAGACAGGCTCCATGCCCCTCTCCACAACATAAGATGTCAGCATCCCACAGCATGCTTTCTGTATAAGAACTATTGCTATTTTGCAGAAAGTCTTAATTGGATTGGAATATTATAATGTTTCATAATTATTTATGCATATTGCATTAGCATTTTTCATACAAGTTTTGCATTACATCCTGTAAGTCTATCAAATTAAAACCTTTCCCCTATTATATCAATAACTTAAGATTGCTTATAATTCATCTGTTATTATTAGCTGTCTATAAGGTAAATGAAATAATAAAATACTCAATAAATATACCTTAATTACAGTGTAAAATCAAAACTTTTAGCCATTTCAGTTGGTCTCTACTATTTAAAGATGAAGAGTGGAGTGTCAACAACATCATGGTCTGCAAATGTCCTCAACTAGCAGAAAGGATGGAAGTGGGCAATTTCAGAAGTTAAAAGGTTGGGGGTAAGAGGACCCTCTAGAATGCACCAGAGACCTGGGAGGTGAGAGAGACTCACGACTCAAAGGGAGGGACCACTGATGATTGCCCAACAGTAGGGAGGGAGAACCTGTAGAGTCAACCTCCAGTGGAAAGACAGGGCATCAGGTATAGGGATGGGATTGCCATCCCACAGTCAAAACCTCTGACCCAGAATGGTCTCTGTGTATTAGAACTCCAGGGACAAAAATGGAGAAGAAAAATGAGAGAAAAGTGGTCCAGTGACTGACACAAACTGGGATTCATCACAAGGAGAGGACCCAAGGCCTGATACTGATACTGAGGCTGTGGTGTGCTTACAGAGAGGAGCCTAGCATGGCTGCCCTCCAAGAGGCCCAACAAGCAGCTGATGTAGTAAGGTGCAGATATTTATACCCAACCAATGGACTGAAGTTAGGGACACCTGTGGTTAGATCAGGGAAAGGCTGAGCAAAGCTGAGGAGCAGGGTGACCATACAGGAAGAACAACAGTCTCAGCTATCCTGGACCCATAGGATAACTTAGACACTGTACCACCAACCAGGCAGCATATAACCCTCAAGAAACTTGAGGCCACAGTGAGTGGGAAAACCCGGTGAATGAGGGTGGGAAAATTCTCTTGGAGATGGGAGAGGAGAATTTAAACCTGGTAGGAGATAATGACTGAACTGTAAAAAAGATGAAAGATAATTGAACTAACCTAGATGGTTAGTAGTTAAATGAGTTCATTTACGAGAGGAATACTAACCATCTAATGTGCTGTTGTTGAAGCTAGTTAGTGTGCTGGGTTCTTAAGCACTCAGCATACTGATACCTCTCTGAGCCTTTCATGGATCTTTTAGGAACCAAAAAAAAAAAAAAAAAAAAAAAAAAAAAAAAAAAAAAAAAAACAGGAGAGAGAGAGAAAGAAAGAAAAAATCAATTATTCAATTATTTATTTACTGGTTAACACTATGCTGACTATGTCTGTCGGGGTTGTTTTGTTTAGTTTAGTTTTGTTTTGTTTGTTTTTAATCATTTTGTTACAGGGAGCATGCCAGCATTTACCACTTACTCAGACACAGTTTATAAAGTGG
Source organism: Micromys minutus (assembly GCF_963924665.1). Lineage (NCBI taxonomy): Eukaryota > Metazoa > Chordata > Mammalia > Rodentia > Muridae > Micromys > Micromys minutus. The sequence continues at coordinate 24,161,086 of NC_137959.1, forward strand.
TACTATACTCAGATATTCATGACCAAGTATAACACTGGTATTAAGATGACTAGATTTTAAAGACAAAAGCCACATCCTGGTATCATGACCAACAGCTGCCAGCAGAGGTTTTGCTTTAGCCAGCAATTTAACAAAAGCTAAAATTTTAACTGGGGCATCTTGACCTCAAGTCCCTAGTATAGAGTTGGATAAATTCTCAGGACTCTTTTTCCATCAGGGAAAACCTATTCTAGTTGAACCTACAATGTCTTCAGTAAGAGTACAAGATGCAAGAACCTCTGCAGTGTTCTACTTTATTATAACTTCTTGTCCACATCTGTCCATAGAAAGTACTTCCAATACCTTTACACCTTATAATCCTATTCAAATCAAGTTTATAAATTATATGCACACAAACAGAGAAGTAAAGTTTATAAGCCATGTATGGATAGAAAGACAGATAGATAGTACCGCCTGAGCATGGCTATTTAATTTACATTAGTGTCAATCAAGAATATATAGAGAAATGATTATGAAAACTGGTTCAAGCATTTTTATGTGTGAAACAGAGGACAAGAGCTGTCGATTTAAACTTAACTTCATGTGAATTAAATGTAATTTATCCAATCCATTTAAACTTACATAGGAGGTCTTTTCTGTTATTTTTCTTTTATAATGGAGAAAATAAGAAGCCATTGAAAAAGGTATTTTTTTCAACTATGCTCTGTAACTGTACAAGTCTTCCTACCAACTCCGCTAGAATTATATGAAATGTTGTTGAAATAGTAGGAATGTGAAAGCTCACTTCTTTATTTAATGCTCTTTGATTAATTCTACACAGCAAAATTTCACTGTGAAATACAAAATGCACTTTCTTCAAATGGTTTAATCTGTTTATTCATCACTTGAAGGTACATTAGAGAGCCTGGGAACCTGATCTTTATTTTCTTACTAACAGATGTTGATACTAAGAAACATGTAATTGAGCACTTCGGGGCAATTATTTTAAGATATAATGCTCACCTTTCCAATAACTTTCTGTGTGTTTTCTCCAAATTAAGACACATTTCATGTTGACTCATCAAATGGCCCCATGCCTCCCCCTTTGAGACAACCTTACTTCAAAATATGCTGCTTAAAATTGCCAACCCATTACAAAAGAAGAACTTCAGGTCTCTTGCATATTCAGAGCAGGCTGTCACTAGGTCTGGAGTTGCTTACCTAGGCATTTTAAACCTCTCTCAGTGTTTCTTTTCCTCACATCCAAGTGATTATTGCATTCAGAAAGTATTCTTCTCCCTTTCAATGACTCCAGAATCTTAAAGTGCACCTGTATCAGTTAAAATTTTTAAAAAAAATAATATAAGTAGGCCCATTATTTGATCTTCCCAAAAGTGCTGTGCTCTAGCTAACACATCTTTTGCCTTTGTGTCTGTCGGTTGTACCTGTCCTTCTACTGCTTCACTAAGGCCTCTTTCCTCCAAGCCAACACCATCTTCTGACTGAAACATATCTTAATTTCATCTCATCCATTACACAGAATAATAGATCTATCCATGGTCGCTGCAATAAATTTTAGGGAATCATCTCTTACAATAGTTATTTTTTTTTCTTAACTCATTTCTTCTCATATTAATTTTCTTTGAAACTTCTAACACCAACTCTTATAGGGCATAAGCTATGTAATTACATATCTATGTATAGCACACAGTTTTGTTCAGTGATCATATGACAGCTTTGGTAAATTAATAAAGCACATTTTTATTGGAACAGAAACAGGTGATTATGCTATTACTACCCAGACCTCTGTGTTGGGTGTATTATGAACACCAAATAAACTATTTACAATAGACGAGGAATTGGAGCTAGAGCTGGATGTGCAATATGAATCTTTCATTTAATAACTTGAGAAGCTGAGATCAGAAAAAAATGTGAGCTCAAATCCAACCTTCTCAAGACCTGTCTCAGAAGTAAGAACAGAATATCAGTTAAAGGAATATTCAGATGTCAAAGTAAAAATTAAAGTTAGTGTTATGGTTATGAAGTCTTGCTACCATGCCTGAGTCTAATATATCGACCAAACTGATTAACTCCATGTTACATCATGTTTTTTGAATTAAGCAAAGGTAATATTCTTATTCTGACTCTAGAGAGTTGTCTTGTTTATTTTATGGGTTTGATAAATGAATATTTTGTCACTTACAAATGGGCATTAATAAGCACTGAAAACTTTCCCATCATTCTTACATCTTATTTACATTGTAAAATCTATTACCAAAGAATAGTGGTGATGTCCTTTGTTAAATACACCCTCACATGTAGAATTATCCAAATATAGAGATAGTATGCAGTGAGTTAGCAGATCACTTTGTAGCTTTAAGATTGTTACTTTTTTTGCACACATCTTTTGAGGTTCATAAGGTACTAGTAGTAACAGCAGTGATACTCTGGAGAAATCTCTATACTTTTCCACACCAACTTTCATTTCTTATCCACTGTAACTCTTTCTGATTCCGAAAACAATATATTATGCTTCAAGTTCTTGGAGATAAGATGAGCAAATACTCCTTTCATTGTGGTAGTCAAGCTTCTAAACTATGTGCACTGTCTGCACTGCAAAGTCCTCAAAAGGGAAAGAAGCATGAGAATGAAATCAGAACTAAGAAAACCGTGTAATGTTTATTTCCTTAATTGCTATACTGTTGTATTTGAAAGATTTCAAGTACTTTGAAAAATATCAAGACCTCATCAAAACCATTCAAATTAAGTTTGCCTTATGGGTATGTTAGATAAAATTTATAATTTTAGTTTTACACCCAAACTGACTACTAACAGCTGTACCTTTGAAGATGTACCTATGAAATAATATTTTTTAAAGTGTGTGGGACTGAAGAGAAGGCTCAACAGTTCAGAGCACTTGCTGCCTCAATGGACTAGGTTTGATTTCCACTACGCATATAAGATAAAACACAACCTGTAAGTTCAGCTCTAAGGATACAACATCTCTTCTGTTCTTAATAGGTTCTGGTATATATGCATACACACATTCACACACACACACACACACATACACACCCCTTAATAAAAATATCATAAGTAAAAATTACATTGAAAGGGTTATATTTTGATGTATATCTAGTATTTAATCGCTGTCTTTAGGAATCGTAGTTATAAAGTAATGTGATAGTAGAATACTTTCCTCTAAGAACCATGACTTCACTAACCCAAGGAAGTTGAGCTGGTTTCCTGCACTAATCATAATACTCTCCTGGTAAGCAGGCGTTATGTCCATATTAGACAGCTAATGGTTACTGCAAGTATGAGAGCCACTCACTATTGAACCTTATGGAATATCTTGCCATGCTCTTTGTTATATTTCATTGACATTGTAGTGCAGCAGGATAGAACTCTTAGTTACCTCATTTTCTTGGTAGGTGGTAGTATATTGTACCTTCTAGTACTTGGAAAGCAAGTTTTTAGGGAGAAGGTATTCAGGTCCTTAAGCTCAAAGTAATGTAGCTTTCACCTCTAATCAAAGATGGTTTTCTTTGCAGCAGGAGACCACTACAGAAATTCACGACTGGGCAAAAGAAAGACAAGAGCTAAAAATCATAGAGTTCCCAGACACAAGTGATGCATCTACAATACAACTGCCCTTGCAGCTCAAAGGACATCTTGACAGAAGAAGCAAAATGTCTATTAGACCAGGACCTGGGAGTTCATTTTTTCTTATAAAACAAAGGAAAACTACATCTATAACTGCTCAATTATATGGTTACCTAAAAAGGACCTGACCAATGAGAACACCAATAGTCTTGGGGGATTGTTGATACATCTCATGGGACCTCACTACTATGCAAAGAAATACAGTAAACTTCTGGCTTCTTATAGAGGGTCTATTAGTCATCTACAGGGAAGGGCTCCCTAATTGGTTATTAATTTTCAAGATGTCAGTTATTATATCATGTATATAGAAGTATAATAAACAGAATCATCAGGTTGTAAGAATATATTTACATACTTATATATATATATATATATATATATATATATATATATATATGTAATAATAGTATATAAAGTGATGTGAACTTAAAAAGTAGTGAAGAAAATACATTGAAAGCATTGAAGAGAAAAATAGAAAAATGATCTAATTATACTTTAATTTTAAAATAATAATACGTGTCTAATTTTCTCATATTTTGTTGTGTGTAAAAGTATGCATGTGTGTATATACATGTGAATGCATGTGCATACACAAGAATATGAGTGTGAAATGTATGTGTATGTGAGTATATCTTTTTGTGTATGTCTTTTGCAGAGGCGTGAATATGTCATAATACATGTGTAGAGGTTAGGAAACATCTTGTAGAGTTTTGGTCTCTCCTTTTACAGTGTGGCTTCCACCAATCAAACTCAGGTCATCACACTCAGTGGCTAGAATTTGGCCTGTATCCATAGATTTTGGTTCATATGGAGATATGTATCAAATATGTAGAAAAAAGAGTACTTTTGAAGACCAGTTAAAACCTGCTAGATATTTTAGTTGTTTTATTCTTTATTTTACGAAAAAATTTTAAAGTCATAATTACTTACTTAATGTTAAAACACATTAAATGTAAAATATGCAAATTTGTGGCATAATTGAGAATAGAAAAAAATTAAATGAGTTTTAAAAAGAGCTAGTAAACCTCACACCAATCAGAATGACTAAAATCAAAAACTCGGATGACAGCAGATGCTGGTGAGGATGTGGAGAAAGAGGAACACTCCTCCATTGTCGGTGGGGTTGTAAACTGGTACAACTGCTCTGGAAACCATTCTGGCAGTTTCTCAGAAAATTAGACATAGTTCTACCTGAAGAACTAGTTATTCTACTTCTGGGCATATACCCCAAAGATGCTCCAACATACAATGAGGATACATGCTCCACCATGTTCATAGCAGCCCTATTTATAATAGGCAGAAGCTGGAAAGAATCTAGATGTCTTTCAGTAGATGAATGGATACAAAAAATGAGGTATTACACAATGGAGTACTACTCAGTTATTAGAAACAATGACTATATGACATTCCTAGGAAAATGGATACATCTAGAGAATATCATCCTCAGTGAGGTAACCCAGTCACAAAAGAACAGACATAATATGCAGTCACTGATAATTAGATACTAGCCCTAGAAAGCTCTGAATACCCCCAGAAAAAGCTTGTAGGCCATATGAAGCTCAAGGAAAACAAAGACCAAAAAGTGAAAGCCTCAGTGCTTCTGAGAAAAAAGAAAGAGCTGGTAAGGCGCCAACACTACACAGAAAACTACAGGTTACTAAGGAGTGCTGGGAGCTAGAGAATTCCCCAAGTAATAACACACCAACTGGTTATCTAATATTAATTGGTCAGTCATTTGCATAACTATGTATATTTATGGATGAAGCAACCATGCATAAGAGAAGTATCCTTAAATTTAAAAGAAAACAAGGTGGAACATATGATAAGATTTAAAGGGAGGGAAAATAAAGAAGAGATTCTGTAATTATATTACAATTTTAAAAATAAAAGAAAAAGAGTTTAATAGTTACGTACCTACTAATAAGTGGACATTAGGAAAAAAGCTCAGAATTCCCATGATACAACTTACAGACTTATGACGCTCAAGAAGAAGGAAAAACAAAGTGTGGATGCCCCAGTCTTTACTTGAAAGGGGGAACAATATAATCACAGGAGGTAGAGGGTGGATGAGACTTGGAAAGATAAAAGGAGAGGGGAGAAAAAAAAGAGGGCAAGAATAGGTGTGGGAGAAGAGGGCAGAGATGGACAGATGGTCAGAAAAAAGGAAGAGTGGTGTGTATTAGTAGGAAATGGGGAACTATTGCTTCTGTCCCAGGTGGATATGATGGCCCCTTGGTTCTAGTTTGTCTGTACATATATTTTTAATAGGCCCTTCACAGAAGATACAAAATAACCAATATAAATTATTTTCTTCATATAGATATTGCATGTCTTCTTGTACTAAGAAAATTAAATCATACATAAAAATTTTGCTTAGATTATTTTCATTCTATTTTTCTATTTATATTTTATATTTACCTTATGGCTTCCATATGAATATATTTTTCTCAATTCTATTTATGTTAAATATTCTCAATAGATAATTTTAACATGATACATATTTGTCAAGGAAATTAGTTGGGAAATGGAATATTTATTTAAAAAACAAGTATCTGATATTGTAAAAAATATCTATCAGAAAAACAATCATATGTGGTTCTATTTCTATACAAGACATATTACTACTGTATATCTTATATAATGCAGAGAAAAAATATATCATGGTTTTTAGTCTTCTAAATATAATATTTAATTTGAATAATAATTTTAAAGACTTCAATAGTTATACATTTTAATTTCTATGTCTTTCTACCTTGTGCTTCTTCTTACAACATGGCAAAAATCATTAGCTTATGAAATCTCATAAAAGTAAAATTTTGCAATTCATATTCTATGACATAAACCTCATTAAGGAGATGCAAGAAAAGAATCAAATACAAAAGAAAACATTAATCTCTTTAGTGGTTGTTTAGTAGAGATGAAAATCCAGTATCAATACAATTTCCAAACTTCATAGAAAATAAGGAAGTTGTCCAGAAAATAATTGAGTTTCAATAGAGTCCTATTTAATAGATAACTGTTTCTCTCCAAACACAATTTGAAAATAAATGTACAAAGTTTTCACATTTCACTCTTGATTTATTTTATTTAGAATAAAAGAACTTTCTCCTTTCAGCAACAAATGCCTTCATATTAAAATATCACCATTATTCATCAATTGTGTAGATATAATTCTGAAAATAAATGATTTGTAACTGGATGATGATGTTCATGTTATTACAGCCTTAAAATTCTATGTAATTATATATTATTAGATAATAATTTTAAAAATGTAACCGGAGAGGAATGAAAAGCATAACAGACATGATAGGAAACTATAAAGTGATTAGACAAATGGTAACATGTGCCAGAAATACTTAGTTCTATCTTTAAGCGATTTATATATATATATATATATATATAAATTTTGGCATGAAGCAGGGAAATGGCACCACAGTGCACTTATCAGAATCTCCCAAAGATAAAGACCACAAAGCCATCTTGCCCTTCATTCTAGACTACATGTCTTAAAGATAGAAGTATACTTAAATGGAAAGTAACCAGCCCGGTAAATTTCTCTAAAATAGGTTTAACTGTGTTTCCTTGTTTTTCATTTACTTTCTAGTCTATAAAAGTTCAGATTTAATGTATCTAAGTACTTTCAAATATTTGAGACATCTTTATTGCAGTTACCTTAATTTTAAAAAATAAAAGCATTCATTAAATTAAACTTGTAATATATTAATTATCAACAAATATATATATATGCATTCACACATATATATATACATATTACACACATATATATACACATATATATGTATATATATATGTCAACTGATTTCCATGAGAAGTATCAGCTCAGTCAGTTTTTTTTTCATTAGCAAGGATTTCTTCTACCTCTAATTTTTTCCAGTGTCATTATCTTCCTACAATCAATTTTCTAAATTTGTTTGCATCTACTTTTTGAAGTATGTGGCTCAATAAATGAAATGTAAAATGTCAGCTCTTATAGGTATTTCCCAGATCTCGTTCACATCTGTAGTGTAATGTGAATTTTTAACACCATAAAATAGTATTTAGGGCCACAGTTTCCTTTCTCAGACACACTGAACAGATTTTACCCTCTTTTCTTCAATGAGACTTCCCATTTTATATCTATTTTTATATGTATATATATACGTAAATAAATGTATGTATATATGTGTGTATATAAATGTGCACATAATGATTGATGTGAAATACTGTCTGTATTTTCAAGTTTTGTATTATGTTTGAAGTCATTTATAGAGAGTGAGAGAGAGAGAGTAAAAGAGAGACAGAGAACTTATGAGGGTTCTGTAGGTTATAGAGGAAAGGAGGCATCAATCCAAAATAGTTTATCATGGAGTCAGGTTAATATTTGTGAATATTCGTGTATTTTCAGTAGTCAACAGCTCTGTGGAAGTACTGACTTTCGACACTACTGATGCTAACACACATCGATGTGGATTCAGTCTTCTGTAATGCTCAGTTGGAAATGTACATACAGAAGCACACTAGAGAAAGGTCGTTTGTAAGCGTGTCCCAGAAACCGTGGTTTTGGTAATACAAGGCTAATTATGCACCAACTCTTTCACATTTCCCCCTAGGCACCCCACAGGCAAACATATGCATATACCAAAGTACTAATGAGACAGTGAGCTCACTTCTCAGGAGAGCACTTCACATTTAACCCACTTGACATGGTAATGGGATCAGGCTTACTTTCTTAACTGGATATACTTTCACTTTGCACAAATTACCCTTGCATTTTCCAGTAAAGGTTCAAGCTTCTGTAAAGAAGCCTCAAATAGCCATGTACATAAAGTGATTTAATTTGACTTCGTTGGGATGCTGGTATTCATGAACTCATTTGGCAAGTCATAGGGGTTTTTTTTCATGGCTCTGTTTTGTGGCTTTCTATCTTCTGAAGCATGATTTGACCTTGAGTATTTTGCTATTCCTCTGTTGTAATGTGATGCTAATTTTCTCTATAATGAGATTGTGTGTATGTGACATCAGCATAGCCCTGGCATTCACCACACTGAAAATTTTGTTTAATGTTTTCAACCAGCCTTACTACTTCTGTAAAACAGCTGTCTAAAACATACACATTACTAATCCCAAGTTCAGATGTATATGTTTAATCAGTGAATATGCAAATATGTATTCATGTTTACCACATGTACAAGAAGGGAAAGACCTTGTTCAGGCCTTTGCAAAACATACAACACAGAATGCTCACGAGTAGCAGTTCATTTGGTTAAATTTTTTTCTGGCATTCCTCATTGTGATTGGCATAACTCACACAGATAATCTTCTTGACTTCTGGGTTTTTTTTTTTTTTTGGAGTCAATCAAATCTTCAGTGTTTTCACTATATTGAATATTGAAGTCAGGTCTTCTTCTTCCATGAATAGTCCATGTCTTCTATTTGTGCTTTACCGCCATGAGCCATCACGTACTCTGTAAACCTTTGTAGAAGAAAGCTTGCAGTATTTCAATATATATATGCCTCTTAAACATTTTAGTGACATTTAGTCTTATAATTCATAATAAATCATGTAGTCTCATATTGTTTATTATATGTCAAACACTAAAAAATAAGAAAAAAAAACTTAAATGTCTGACATGAAGAAAGTGATTGAAGAGTTATATAGCCACAAACTGAAATGACAGACAGAGGAAATAAATTGTTATTTAATGTTCTTTAAAATAAGTTTTAAAACTCAAAGTTTTAGATAGTTTGAACATTGCCATTGAAGACAGGCACACAAGGAATCCAGGGTCTGTTCAGAAAACACAATCTTTTGAATACACAATCACTAATATAAGTGGGTCAGGATGCACTCTATATTTTAGCCTTGTTTTCCAAAATACCTATATTTATATTAAATTAAAACAAAAACATCAGAAAATACTCTATTCTGTGAGATATTATTATGCAAATCATATTTCTGAATTTTGTCCAAGATCACAGAAAGAAGAATATGTAACATTTATACGTAAATTACATCTGACAAAGGTACTGAATTTGAAACTCATAGTAAATAATTGAAATTATTTTACATTATATTGAACAGGATACATTTTATATAATTTAAGATAAAAAGATATAGCATAAAATTACTTTTTACCCTGAGGATCAATCCCCTTCACTCTTCTCTCTGAGTCTACGCGGCTTTCATTATTTTCCACTCATAAGAGTTTATGAAAGGATTTTGAAAAATATTTTGCTTTCTTCTGAAAGAGCTCATGCATTAGGATACATTATGAGAGTTGATGATTTATATATGAAAATAATTTTTAAATTGAAGCAACAATTTCAAAAAAGAGAGTCTATACTATACATATATACAAACATGCTGATTCACACAGACACACAATTGCATATAATTTAGTTCAGTATATCTCAACTTATATTTCTTAGATAAATGCTTCCTTGAAAGTATAGGTCTTTTAAGATATTTACTTCTTTTTCAACTGGAGGTAACGTTCCCCTCATTTTACCTGTTATTCTAAGATCTAATTTCAGGTGGTTTCCCAAACTAGCTTTGAAGTTGCTCTACAGTTAACTAAAACCTTCAACTATTTCAAGCATCTGAGTACCTGGATTACCATGTTCAACCCCAACAAGTTTGTTAAGTGGTGATATTAGATTTTGCTATACTCTATATTTATTTTTATTGAAAAAAAGGCCTCCATTTTCTCTCAAATAATACTTCTAGTAATTATTAAGGAATTTTATACATTGTACTCTAATCACACTTGCTTGTAATTACTCCCTGGTTTACCCTCTGTACTGGCTGGCTTTGTGTCTACTTGACACAGCCTGTGTTATAAGAGAGAAAGGAGTCTCAGTTGAGAAAATGCCTCTGTTCAATCCAGATGTAAGGCGTTTTCTCAACTAGAGATCAAGGAGGGATGGCCCAGCCCATTTTGTTTGGTGTCATCTCTGGGCAAGTAGTCTTGGGTTCTGTAAGAAAGCAGGCTGAGCAAGGCAGGGAAAGCAAGCCAATAAGCAACATCTATCCATGGCCTCTGCAACAGCTTCTGCCTCTTGACCTTTTTGAGTTCCAGTCCTGGCTTCCACTGGTGATGAACAGCAATGGAAAAGTGTAAGCTGAATAAACCATTTGCTCCCCAACTTCCTACTTGGTCATGATGTTTGTGCAGGAATAGAAACCCTGAACAAGACACTCTCCAAACATCTTGCCATTCTTCCAAAAAGAAAGTTCCAGGGGTCATCCCCTTATATATAAAATTGAGCCATTTCCTATCTCACTCCTGACAAAAACCATCAACTGAAAAGAGATCTACTTTACTATCATTAGCACAACTTTTAAGGACTGGAATCAGTAATTTCCTGTCTTGAATGTTTCTTTGTTTTGTTTTTGTTGTTGTTGTTCAGTTTTGTTTTGTTTTGTTTTGTTTTGTTTTTTTATAATTATAAATTCTTTTACCTCTTTTATGTGAGGCTAATCAATTTATATAACTTTAATGTCATTAGTCTTTATAAAATACCATGAAGCCCACTCATAATTGGCAATTGAAAGAAGTGAACCAGCCTAGAATGTTTTGGTACATGAAGATGTAAAATGTCTCTTGCAATCCAGGTAACCAAGGATTTAACAATGATAACTAAGGGTACTGCAATGGAGAGATCTAGTTTTCTAAGATAACTGTATAAATGATTTTCCAATTACTTAAAAATGTAAGTTTTACATATTAGGAGTGTAAGGTTCCACTGAGAGATTGTCTTTAGTCATGTCACAAAACCATTTTGAAAGAAGAGGCAATGATATTATGATTGGTTACTGTCTTCTTCCACTAGGCATTCCAATAAAAATGTCTTCTACTGCTTACTGTTTAGGACATAAAATGTTCATTTTCACGCAACATTTGTTCATAATGTAATTGTCAATGGATTTTTTTTGCAATATCTAATGGGAAAAAATCTATTCCATAGAAACCAATTCCAAACTGTTCTAATACAGTTTGTCTTTGATTTCTTTTCAGACATGAGCTGGAGTGCCCAGGTTATCTGGTTGATAAATACATGATGACACTGTTTCTTTAATATTTTATAACCTCACTATGGCTTCTTGGGTGACCTCTTGACAAGGCATACAGCATTCTCATCACAATTCATGAAATAAAATAAGCTATCATTCCTTTTTTCGGTTTATTCTTAAGTTGTTTTATTGGGTTATGTGTTTCTTTCTTTCTTTTTTTATTGAATAACTTTATTTTAAAAAACAAAGACAAATGCACAAATTTTAAGCATTTTTGATTAAAAGCATACAAATATATTTTTGTCAGTCCTGGCTTTTGTTTTCTAAAGGTTTAATGGTGTGCATTAAGATATTTCTAGTTACTTTGAGCAAACAGTACATGTAAAACAGGATGTAATCTGGAATTAGTCAAAGTTTTCTTGGTGTGTAAAGATTAAGCATAATGTTTTTTTCTTTTCTTTTTCTTTTATTTCTGAAAGTTTGTATAGTCTGTGAGTTGTTTCTGGGGTATTCATGACATTCTGGGGTTAATATCCAATTATCAGAGACTGAATATTATGTCTGTTCTCTTGTGACTGGGTTATCTCACTCAAGATGATATTCTCTAGATGCATCCATTTTCTTAACAATTTCATAAAGTCATTGTTTCTGATAGCTGAGTAGTAGTCCAGTGTGTAAATGTACTACAATTTTTGTATCCATTCATATACTGAAGGACATCTGGGTTCTTTCCAGATTCTGGCTATTATAAATAGAGCTGCTATGAAAATTGTGGGGCATGTGTCTTTGTTGTATGTTGGGCCTTCTCAAGGCATATTCCCAGAAGTGGAATAACTGGGTCTTCAGATAGTACTATGTCCAAATTTCTGCGGAATCGCCAGACTAATTTCTAGAGTGGTTGTATCAGTTTACAACCCCACTAACAGTGGAGAAGTGTTTCTCTTTCTCCACATCCTTGCCAGCCATTGCTGTCATCTAAAATTTGATCTTGGCCATTCTGACTGGTGTAAGGTGGAATCTCAGGGTTGTTTTGATTTGCATTTCTATGATGGCTAAGGACATTGAGCACTTCCTTAGAAGCTTCTCAGCCATTTGATATTCCTCAATTGAGAACTTTTTGTTTACCTCTGTACCCCTTTTTTAATAGAGTTGTTTGATTCTCTGGTGTCTAGCTTTTGAGTTCTTTGTATACCTTGGATATTAGGCCTCTATCTGATGTGGAGTTGTTAAAGATCTTTCCCACTCTGTTGGCTGCCTTTTGGTTTTCTTGACAGTGTCCTAAGCCTTATAAAACTTTGCATTTCATTAAGTCCCATTTGTCAATCTTGGACCTTAGAGCAAGATCCATTGGTGTTCTATTCAGGAAATTTTCTCATGTGCCTATGAGTTCTAAGGTTTTCCCTACTTTCTCAACTAATAGTTTCAGTGTACCTAGTTAATGTGTAGATCTTTGATCACTTGCACTTGAGCTTTGTACAATGAGATAAGAAAGGGTCTATTTTCATTCTTCTGCATGCTGAGCACCAGTTGAAAGAACACCATTTATTGAATAGGCTGTGCTTTTTCCATTTAATGTTTACAGCACCATTGTGAAAAATCAAGTGACCATATATGTGAGGGCTCATTTCTGGATCTTCTATTCTATTCCATTGAATCATGTGCCTACCTCAGTACAATGCAATTTTTAGCACAATTGTCTTGTAAAATAGCTTGAGATCAGGGAAAGTGATTCCTACAGGTGTTTTCTTGTTGTTCAGGATGGAGTTCACTATTCTAGGTCTTTTGTTATTCCAGATGAAATTGCACATTGCTTTTTCCAACTCAATGAAGAACTGGGTTGGTATTTTGATGGGTATTGCATTGAATCTCTAGATTGCTTTTGGTAAGATGGCCATTTTTACAATGTTGATCCTTCCAATGCATGAGCATGGCAGATCTTTCCATTTTCTGAGATATTCCTTGATTTCCTTCTTTAGAGGCTTGAAGTACTTGTCATACAGGTCCTTTACTTGCTTACTTAGAGTCACACAAAGTATTTCAAATTATTTGTGACTATTGTGAAGGGTATCTTTTCCATAATTGTTTTCTCCATACTTGTTCTTTCAGTAGAGGAAGGTTACTTACTGATTTATTTGAGTTAATTTTATATCCAGCCACTTTGCTGAACTTGTTTATCAGCTGTAGGAGTTCTCTGGTGTAATTTTTGGGGTCACTTAAGTACACTATCATATCATCTGCAAATAGTGATGTTTTTACTTCTTCCTTTCTAATTTATATCCCTTTGATTTCCTTTTGCTGTTTAATTGCTCAGGCAAGGACTTGCAGTACTATGTTGAATAGGTAGGGGGAGAGTGGACAGCCTTGTAGAGTCTCTGATTTCAGTGGGATTGCTTCAAGTTTCCCACCATTAAGTTTGATGTGGGCTGTTGGTTTGCTATTTATTGCTTTTACTATGTTTAGGTATGGGCTTTGGATTCCTGTTCTTTCCAAGAATTTTAACATGAAGGGGTGCTGAATTTTGTACAATGCTTTCTCAGCATCTAGTGAGATGACCATGTGATTTTTTCTTTTAGTTTGTTTATATGGTGGATAACATTGATGGATTTCCACATATTAAAACATCCCTGCATCCTAGGGATGGAGCCTACTTGATAATGGTTAATGGTTATTTTAATGTGTTCTTGGATTCAGTTTGCAAGGAGTTCTTTGAGTATTTTTGCATCAGTATTCCTCAGTGAGATTGGTATGAAGTTCTCCTTCCATGTAGGATCTTAGTGTGGTTTAGGAACAAGTGTTATTGTAGCCTCAAAAATTGAGTTAGGTAGTATTCCATCTGATTCTATCTTGTGGAATATTTTGGAGAGTATTGGTATTATGTCGTCAATAAATGTATGATAAAATTCTGCACTGAACCCATCTGAACCTGGGCTTTTATTTATTTATTTATTTATTTTGGTCCGGAGGCTTTTGATGACTGGTTCTATTTATTTAGGTGTTATGGGATTATTTAGCTGGTATACTTGGTCTTGGTTTAACTTTGGTATTTTGTATCTCTCTAGGAATTCATCCATTTCCTCCAGATTTTCTAGCTTTGTTGAATAAAAGCTTTTGTAGTAGGATCTGATGATTTCTTGAATTTTCTCAGTTTCAGTTGTTATGTCTCCACTTTCTGATTTTGTAAATTTGGATACTCTCTCTTTGCCATCTACTTAGTCTGGCTAAGGGTTTATGAATCATGCTAATTTTCTCAAAGAATCAGGTCTTGGTTTTGTTGATTCTTTCAATGGTTCTTTAAATTTCTATTTAGTCTATTTCTGCCCTAAGTTTGATTATTTCTTGCCATCTACTCCTCTTGGGTCTATCTGCTTCCTTTTGTTCTAGAGCTTTCGACTGTGCTGTCAAGTTGCTAGTGTATGCTCTCCCCAGTTTCTTTTTGGAAGCACTCATAGCTATGAGTTTTTCTCTCAGTACTGCTTGCATTGCATCCTATAGGTTTGGTTATGTTGTGTTTTCATCTTCATTGAATTCTAGAAAATCCTTAATTTCTTTCTTTATTTTCTTCTTTGACCCTGCTATCATTTAATAGAGCATTGTTTAGTTTTTATGTGCATATGGGCTTTTTGTTGTCTTTGTTGTTATTAAAGACCAGCCTTAGACAATTGTGATCTGAAAGAATGCATGGGATTATTTAAATCTTCTTATTTATATTAAGGCTCTTTTTGTGAACAAATATGTGGACAATATTTTAGAAGGTGCTGCAAGGTACTGGGAAGAAGGTGTATTCTCTTGTATTAGGGTGATAAGTTCTATAGATATCTATTAATTCCTGTTGGTTCATAACATCTGCTTGTTTTACTGTGTCCTTGTTTAATTTCTGTTTCCATGATCTGTTTATTGGTGTGAGCAGAGTATTGAGGTTTCCCAATATTATTATGTGGAGTGCAGTATATTTTTTCAGCTTTGGTAGGGTTTCTTTTATGACTATGGTTGCTTTTGTATTTGGTGCATATATATTAAGAATTGAGAGTTCCTTCTAACAAATTTTCCCTGTAATAAGTAAAAATTGTCCTTCCTTATTTTTTGATAACTTTTGGTTGAAAATCGACTTTATTCGGTATTAGAATGGCCACTGCAGCTTGCTTCTTGGGACCATTTTTCTTGGAAGTTTTTTCCCAACCTTTTACTCTGAGATAGTGTCTGTCTTTGTCTCTGAGATGAGTTTCCTGTATGCAGCAAAAGGCTGGATTGTGTTTATGTATCCAGTCTGATAACCTGTGTCTTTTTATTGGGGAATTGAGTCCATTTATGTTAACACATATCAAGGAATAGTGTTTGCTGTTTCCTGGTATTTTTGCTTTTGGTGGTATTATTGTGCCTGTGTATCTTTCTTCTTTGGTTTTATTGCTTAGGAGTTTTTTTCTTTTTACTATGTTGTAGTTCCCCACATTGTATTGGGTTTTCCACCTATAATTCTTTGTAATGCTGGGTTTGTGGTTATATATTGTATAAATTTAGTTTTGTCTTGGAATATCTTAGTCTCTCCATCTATGGTGATTGAGAGATTTGCTGCATATAGCAGCTTGGGCTGACTCTTGTGCTCTCTTAGGGTTTATAGGATGTCTGTCCAGGACCTTCTAGCTTTCATAGTCTCTGATGAGAACTCGAGTGTGATTCTGATTGGTCTGCCTTTGTATGTTCCATGACCTTTTCCCCTTACTGCTTTTAGTATTCTTTCTTTGCTTTGGGCACTTGGCGTTTTGACTATTATGTGTTGGGAGGAATTTCTTTGCTAGTCCAACCTATTTGGAGTTCTGTAGGCTTGTTTTATACTCGTGATCATCTCATTCTTAAGGGTAGGGAAGTTTTTTTCTACGCTTTTTTTGAAGATATTTACTGGCCTCCTAGTTGATATCCTTCTCCCTCTTCTATTCCTATTATCATTAGGTTTGGTTTTCTCATTGTATCGTGGATCTCCTAGACATTTTGGGTTAGGAGCTTTTGGTTTTTGCATCTTCTCTGAATGTTTTGTCTATGTTTTCAATGTTGTCTTTGGCCTGCACAGATTTGGCCTCTTCCATCTGTTGTAGTCAGTTTGAAATGCTTGCATCTGTGACTCCTGATTTTTTTCTTAGGTTTTCTACCTCTAGGGTTGTCTCTTTTACTGTTTTCTTTATTGTGTCCATTTCCATTTTAAATTCCTTCTTCCATTCCTTCATCTCTTTGGTTCTTTGTTTCCTGTAGTTCTTTGAGTTCTTTGGGTGTTTTTCATGTTTCTTCTTTAAAAGCTTCTATTTCTTTATGCTTTTTTCTCTCATTATTGTTTAAGGATCTCTATCATCATCCTGAGGTATGATTTCGGGTCTGATTCTTGTTTTTCTGGAGTTTTTGGCATTTGGCTATTTGCTGTGATGGGAGAGCTGGGTTCTGGTGTTGTCAGGTTTTGTTGATTTCTTTGGGGTATGCTCTGTAGCTTTCCTCTTTCCATCTTGTTGCCTGTGTTTATACTTGGACTTGTCAGTGATTGGTTCTTGCCTCTCCCTTGTACATGGCCTGTGTACCTGGATCTCTGTGTGTTCCTGGTGGCAGATAGCCTGAGTGTGTATTCTGTATGCATGGGGCTCCGGCTGATAACAGGCAGCACAAAGCAGGATTCCTGCTTTTCTGAACAAAGCAGGGGGGTAGAGGGCCCACTTTCTTCACACCTGGCACAGATCTCTGTTCCCTGGCTATTGGCTACTCGGAGCACCATCTCACTAGGCCTGTGTCCCTGGATCTCTGCTGTTCCTGGTGGCTGATTACCTGAGCACCTATTCTGCATGCACAGGTCACCAGCTGGAAACACACAACTCCAAAGCAGAGTCCCTGGTCCTTTGAATCAGTCGGGTGGGGGGGGGAGACGCACTTTCTGAGCTCTAGGCAGAGATCTCTCTGTCCCACAGCTAATCGAAACACCTTCTCACCAGGACTGTGTCCCTGGATCTCTGCTGTTCCTGGTGGCAGATGGCATGAGCACCTGTTCTGCACCCAAGTGTCGCCGGCTGGAAACAGACAGCCCAATGCAGAGTTTCTGGTTCCCTGAGCCAAGCAGGAAGGGCGCACCTTCCGTGCACTCGGCAGAGATCTCTCTGTTCCCCCGCTACTCGGAATGCCTTCTCACCAGGCCTGTGTCCCTGGATCTCCGCTGATCCTGGTAACGGATGACCTGAGTGCCTGTATCGGATTTGTTTTTTGAGGTGGGTGATGTTGGGACAGGTTAGAGGCTGTCACAAGGCTTCAATGTCTCTCATTGTCAATTATGAGAATGCAGTAATTGAAACCACTGCAAAAGAAGTTTCCTTGCCCATAACTGCTGAAACAAAGATGGATCATAGATGTCCACAACAGCCTCTAGTAACAGCATGGAATAAAGACTTCATGGTCTTAGGGGGTCATGAAGTTCATCGATATCAAAATGATCACCTTCAGCAGCTCTGATCATAGACATCAACATGGCCTCAGATGGCAGAATAGACTAAAAACATAAACATGGTCTCTGGTGGCAGAACAGATCACAGACAAACATGTGGCTCCTGAGAAAGCATCTTTAATTGAAATATTTATTGTCTTGTATTGTGTTCACAATGATAACTTAATTAGTTTTATTGCTATTTAATTAGTACAATTAAATATTACTATTATCTTATTAAGTCTATTATCAAGTTGCACCCTATGTTTAATTTTAATACTAATACATGTCAGTAATTATTATCTGTTTGTTTTTATTAGAGGACAGATATAAAATGTGGAAGGTTTTTATTTTTAATACAAGAATAAAATTACTAATGTACTAGAAAGGATTTTTAAGTGATCGAAAGATTCAGTGTTAAAACATTGTAAATGGGTCATGAAATTTAGGTCTTTTATTCTAAAATATACTTTATTAATATTTAAATTATATTTTCCTTGCATATTTTAAAATTATTGAGACAATATCTGCTGAGCATTAATTGATACAGCATTTTTTGTGATTCTTATCATCACAAAATAGTTGATTTTGCAGTAAATAGCTATGTAAGTCATTATAAATATAAAAAATATAGGTTTAGCACTTTTAATTATATATATACATATATATGTGTGATATGAGTATGTGTGTGTATGTATGTGTGTGTGAAGTTATGTTAAGGTGATACATGATTGGACAGTAGAGAGGTGGGCAGTAAAAGGCCTAAAAAAGCAGAAGAGGGGGCATGAGGTGGAGATTGACCGAGGAAAGGATGGAAGCCCATGTGTATGTTACTCTCTGAATATCTCTAGCTGATGAAGTTGTCATGATTATTTTTAAGGGTTTTTAATGGGTCTAAGATATGTCATATAGATGAGCAATTTATATCTTTATCCATTGGTTGTAAGCTTATTGTATAGATGGTTTGTGAAATAAGAGTTTAAGATATAAATGTGTTTGATAAGTTAATGGATATGACTCATGTTTGTACCAGGCAGTGGAGGAAAGGAACATGCCTGGGAAGTCTATTCCACCCAGGACAGAAGCAATAGGGGCAGTGGAGTAACCATGTTTTTAGCGGACTTTGGAGAATGTGAGCTAATTTCTCAGCTGGTAGAGGAGCAGCTGGGGTGAGCGGTTTTAGCATGGTGGCCTGCGACTCTAGGCAGGATCTGGTAGCAAAAGTTCCAGCCTAAAAGAGAGACAGCTGAGAGAGGGCTGTGTGGGGACTGCAGGTTAGAGAAAGAGTCCAGGCACAAGGCTACACACTGGAGTGGCTCCCACAGAGAGAGTCTGAGTAGGACTGATATATATAGTAACAGTTATATAGGTATATATAACTATATAGTTATAGTTACAGTTATAGTTATATAGATAAGGTATGTATTTACATATATGTGTAGTTTTTCTATATTTTACACATACATACATGCACATATATATACATATATATACATATATACACATATATACATATATATATAAACTATATATATAGTTTATATATATGTTTCTTTCAGGATTTTTTGTTCTCAAGACATTAGAAACAAAATGTAAGAGAAGATTTAATAGCACTTCTTATATTTGATAGGACCCATTATTATAGTTAAGGTTTCCTAATACCTAGATTCATGAAGTAAGTGTTTAACATACAAAACTGTAAGAAGTGTGGTTTATGTCAGTATTTTCAATAATATTCTCGGGATGTGTTTTGTAGACATAAGAATGGTCAGATGTGCTTGCTGTTAATTAGAAAATGCTAAACCACATGCTTTTGTTATTAACATATAAGAAGTCAGAAAAATTCTAGGAAATATTCCTGCTTAGTCATTGACTGACACTGAGAAGGTGGTGATAAAATTCATACAGATCCACGGGAAAACTGAAAAGAGCAAGGAGACTCTAGAGGTGATGGCCATAGGCTCCTTGCACTGTATGAGCAAGTTTGAATACACATGTAAATAAAGATAGTGTTTTCTGGGTACACAAGATCACTAGTTTGAGGGAGGAAAAAGTGAGAGCAACATAAGGAAGGAACGCTCAAGCAGAGAAACAAAAGTGCAGAGAGGGAAACAATGACATCTCTAATGTCAGCCTAGAATCCAACAGCAAGGGAAATGGGAGCATTGATTGGATGAACATCAAGCGAAGAAAATACAAAGCTTCCACACACAGACACCTAGACAGCTCCGTATGCAATTAGCAGAAATCACACTTTACATATGGATACTGCTTCATATGCTTCATTGAATTCCCACAGCATCACTTTCAGTCAGACAAGGCAGAAAGAATGAGGAATGAAGCCATGGACATGGTAGGGAGTTTTTCTATGGGACACAGAGACAGGCATAGAATATAATCTATAGTCCATGGAATTAGGTGGTCAGGTGCCTAGTTCATTACAATACACCCCCAACTTGCATGCCCCATTAGCAACACAGTCAAATTAGAGAAAGCCACAGCCAGGCTATGTCTTGCTCAGCTCAAGATGTTAATGTTCCTTTCACAGCGTGCAAAATCACTTCCATAATAAATGGTATTTTAGTTTTCTCTTGGACCACATGAATGAGTGAGGAGTGGTAATGACATCCTCATTATTTTAGGAACATATTTGCATTTGTGATGATACTGCTCCTACCAGGCGCCAGAGCCGTAGAGACAACTGTCTGAATTAATTATATTTGTTTGGCTGATTAGATAAAAAATGCAAACATAAACTGCACATCAAACTGCTTTAAGATTATTTAATCTTTCTCTTGAAAGGGAAATAGGCCTCTGAAGTTCTTTTTTCAATCTCAAAAAAAAAAAAAAATCATTAAATCAAGCAACTGCAATGGGTCTTTAAAAATTACCCCTCCAAATCTCTGCATTTTTCTCAAGAGTCTTATATAAGCACATCAATCTCCATAAGATCACCATTGATTTATTAATGTGTATTCATTTCTTAGATTGGGCTGCTTCATTTTCATTAGCCTTTCCTCATGCTTCTACTGCAAGCAAAAGCTTAAACAGTGTCCCTTTAGCAGCCAGCAACTTTGAACTAGGAGGAAGTGTAGCTAGCCCCTTCCCTGAATTCCTCACACTGTGCAATTAGCTTTCTAGAGGCTGCTGGCCACACCTCTCCTTTCCTGATCACTAAGTGATCCTTAAATGAAACAGAAATGTTTCCCTCCCTGTTCACATCCTCTGCCAGCCCACCTCTGCATTTGTAACTACAGTAGTTCAATCCAAATGGAGCTGAAACCTTTCAAAGCTTTGGACATTTTCATAAATCACATTCCACTTAACAGTAAAGAATAATTCCTCGAGGGAGAGGAGTGGTTTGAAGTCTTACTATCTTTTCTTTGGCATCCCTCTTCCCTGTTCCATCCCCCTGAGACCAGAGGTCTCAATGCAATAATGCTATAATCGATCTCCCAATTTCATGGTTTATTTACACCATGTTAGCTAGCATTATAAAACTACACCTGTTATTTGCATAGGTGATAACCATTGACCTAGATTTCATCTACTTCATCTTCTAGCCTGGAGTTCTGTATAATTTCTAATTTCTAAAATGAGAATATTTTATTATCATACAGATATATTAGAGTGTTATTTCTTGGCATGAATAGTCAATTCTCTTGTGTAACTTAAAATAACTGCACTGAATCTGTCGAGACAATTCAGGGATCAAAGGGAGTGGGGAAGTTTGTACATGTGTGTGAATGCATGTTTGCATATCCTGTTGATATCTTGAGCAATCATAGCAAGGAGGAGATTTTGAACAAAGGGTGATAGTGAAGGGTACTGAATAGGACATTAGTTTCTAAAGTTAAGGTTTCAAAAAGGGACTGAGAGGGGGATGATTAGGATTTAAAGAGCACTTAATGCTCTTTAAGTAGACCCAGGTTTAGTTTCTTGCATGTGCCTAGCAGCTTACAATTATTTGTAACTCTAGGTGAAGAGGACTGTTAGGCTCTTTGGGACCAAGAGACACCAGGCAAAACACTCATATACTGAAATTAAATTTGCTGAAAACACACACACACACACACTCATACACACACACACACACACACACACACACACACACACACACACACACGCAAAACTACATAATTCTTTCATGCAGTCCATGTATGCCGTAAAAAATATTCATTTCACAAATAGATTTAGAGATAGCATGAGACCTCACAGATTCCAAGTTTGTACAGCTTATGTACAATGATTATAAAGAATACTATGAATATATACTACTGTTTATATTATTTAAAACATATATTTCAAGAGTAAATAATACTCTTTATAATATGGAGCATCTAATTCACAGAGTGTAGAGCTTATTAATAGAACAGTGTGCAGAAACAAGATATAACAGCCATGCTACCTATGTTTGCAAAGAAAACATTCGATTTCTACGATTCCCCACACAGGTCAAGGATAAAGATCCAGAAAATTAGGATAGCTGCAATAATAATAATAATAATAATAATAATAATAATAATAATAAATATCTTTGACAGATCTCTGTAGCTTAGCCAGTTTATATTTAGAGAACATATTAAAATTTTAACCACTTGTATAAGGGATATGTAAGGAGGTATGGTAATAATTTCATCATCCAGTCTCTAAAGGAGCTGCATGTACTCTTACTTCCTCCTGAATTCAAGGAGTAGAGAAAGGAGAATTTCTGAACATTTTCTACATGCAGGAATTGGCATTCTGTCTGTTGGGCATTTACAGCATTGTTTTGTGCCAAAATACAAAGCAAGCACAGTTGTAAATTAATCTTTTTGAGAAACATAATGATAAACTAAGATCGCATACCTTCAATGGTTAATTTTATAGGTCAGTTTGAATGTTCCCACCATGGAAGATTAAATAAAGCACCTCTGTTCAGGTAATCATGCAATGCCTGAGTAACAGAATAGTACCACGGGAAATCCACTAGCAAACTATTACTAAAGGAGCCATAGTTGGTTCTGCTGCTTTGGATGTTGCTGTTCTTTGCTCTCTACTTTCTGACTTGACAGTGATATTCTCTACCAGCCTAGCTGATTCTGCAGCCTGTAGGTGCCTAGAAGCTTCGGACAGCTACTACTATTGAGCCTGTTGAAAGAGGTTTATAAGCCACTAATGCAACAAAAATAAAATTTAAAACCTTGGTGTAGTATTCTATCAACTTAGGATCACATTTTCACTCTGGTGAAGCTAAAAGAAAAAAGAAACCCATAAGCTGTAACATTTTACAAAATGTGTGTCATTAATTGTTAGAAAAGACATACAGACAGAAAGATGCCATACTATTATTTTTGTGTCTCACTATTGTGCCTTTTGAGTACCACTTTAGACTGAAAAACTAAGACTTTTGCTCATAACAGAAGTCATATTTCTAGGTCTTCTAGGTCCATGATTAGTAGTATGGGACTGTATATGTATAAGTGTGTGTGTGTGTGTGTGTGTGTGTGTGTGTGTGTGTGTGTGTGTGTGTTTACTTATTTAATTCAACATTACAGCCTGCTCCAGCATTCTATATGACACATGATCAGATCAAAAATGAGAAAAGAACTCCAAACATAGAATGAATAGAAAGATTAAGCTATGTAAATACAGTAAGTGTTCTTTCTAAGGAAGATCTAATGGAATAATAAAAAAAATCAACAAATTTTAATAAGAACATTTGTATAGGTAGAACCCAGTGGAAGTTTCTGAAATTAAGAAAAAAAAAAAAGCTGATAAAATTTTTCATAGGATAGAAACTGTCTTTAGGAACAGAGTGGATTTTACTATCTTTTTAACTTCCATGGGTAACACAAGAGACAGCTGTGAGACATAAAAATGAATGATGATAAATAGTTAAATAAATGGTCTAAATGAACATGGTTTCCAGAGTAGGGCCTGAAATAAAGAAACTCGTTTCACAGGGAGGTGCCGGAGCAGGTTCTATTCTTATGGCACCTGAAAAGAATTGGGCATATGGCTTTGAACAGCTTACTTTCCAGTGCTTCTTTCCTTTATAAGATACTTGTCCTTTTGTGAGTAGAGCTACAGCTGTCTCTGAAAATGGCAACATCTGATCCCGAGGTCTGGAGTATAAAGCACTTGAAAATGTCACTCATTTCGGTTACCCTCTGGTGCTAAGAGCTTAAAAATGTTTAATAGTCAGACATACTAAAGACATAAGAATAGCTAAGCCATTCTATTTATGAATGCAAAAAAAATCCATGCTGCAGCTCAGGGTGTTTTTACTTGGAATAATTCACATAGATCTATCAAACTGCAAATTTTTGTCTAGGTACCATAAAGTGATAAAACTGCTCATTTCTTTAAAAAAAAAAAAAAAAAAAAAAGATGTGCCACTGAGTATTGCATGATAGTTAATTGCTACATGTCTCTAAAAAAATGGTAGAGCCAGTGTGATTGGCATTACAGGAGATTTCATTAATGGAAAGTATAAATATGGTAATGTCAATCAAAGTTCAAGTCTCCCCCCCGCCCTTCCTTGTTAGTCATAGATCTCATCCATAAAATGCAGACACAATGGAGTCTGCCCTGTAGAGTCATTTGGAGAGCTGTTAATGGATGCAAGGCTTTGCCTACAGAAGAATCTGACAGTAGTCAAGTTTAGTTTTACTTATTTAAATATTTCCATCCATCCTTAGGGTAGTCAGGCTACGACAGGGATTGTTTAATAGGAGAGCAGTGGAGCTGGAGGGGTGTGAATTAGCACAACTGCCTCTACCTTGGTTAGAGCTTTGGATTTTATGGTCAAGTTTTATTGGAAAACTTCTAGCACAGATATTCATCCAGCTCTACATGGATGTGAGGACACAACCGAAGTCCAACAGCAAGTACATTATTCTGTCTGTAGTGTTCAGGAATAAAATATGGCCTTTGGCCTGAAAAGCAGGAGTTTGCTATGTTATGTATATTTGGGGTTCAGGGATGCTGGCCTTAAGGCAGCACTGCATTAGAGACATGTGCCATGTTCTAATCAATGCACATGCGTGGCCACAGGTGTATAGCAGCATAAGAGACTGCAGCAGAAAGTCTAGGGAGCATTTTGCATTCAGTTCTGTAGGTGAGGTTAACTCTGATTTATGGGAACTTTTTGAAAAGCCATCATGGTGGCTTGTTTGTCTTTGGAGATGGGAAGTAGTTGTTTTTCTAACTTCTCACATTGAAATAATCTTAGATGTGAAAAGATTTTACAGAAACACTGCAAACATTTTCTAAATACCATGCATCCCCTTTCTCAAATGTTAACATTTGCTTCAGTGATAGACAAAGTACCACAAAAAAAATTGAATAATTTCAAGTATCTCGGCTTTAATACACTGTAGCTGTGCAACTCAACTGGCTTATCTATCAGTTTCTTTTTTATTTGTTAATAATGACTCCTATAGATACTTATCATGGGACCTAGAATAACAAATCTTCATGTTTCTTGGAATCCCAAAATCTTCCAAAGAAATAAGGAATGAGTGTAATAAGTTGCAATTTTTTTTTATATTGCATTCTATGATGTCCCTTTAAAGGCACAAAAGAAATGGTTAGACACAAACTTTTGTGATACACAATAAGGCAAGATGGCACACACTTATGGGTGTGTTGAAGAGGTCAATGCTTTTAAAGCATAGTGCTTCCTTTCTACGATTTTGTTTCACATTCAATTTTTAAAAATATTTCATATCTATTTAGATTCAGGGTTTTTCCTCCCTTCATAGACTCAAGGCAGAGTGCCATGTGGTTGTCTGTTAGCGCAGCTTCCCAGAGAGCCTATGTCCTACAATTTATACATTTTATAACTGCTTTTTCCCCCCAACAAGGATTTCTAGACCTAACTGATGACTTCTCCACTGCACACTATTACAAGCCAAGTGAACTCTGATTTTTTTTTTTTTAAGGATTGCATTAAAGCCTCGACTCCTGACTTTTTAGATTCTTTCACTTGTTTTTCATTGTATGCTGGCTCAGAGAGAACAGGATCTCAAATCACTGGCTGCTCTGTAGGATGTTCCACAAATTGAAGAAGGGAAGGAAGCCCTTCACCATCTGCTTGTGAGCAACTACAGTTTCCAGTTTGTGAGCCATGAGAAAATGAACCAGGCCAACAGATACTTGAATAAGACTGGTAGACTCTCCTAGTTTTGAACTTTCAAATGGAAGGTAGTCATCATGAAATCCCTGAAGCTGAGGAGTCAGCCACAATATTTCTGAAGAGTCTCAGAATCATTGTTTGCTTAGGTCACTGATGCTGTCACACAGAACTGGATAAATAATGTAAATCTTTAGTATTCTCTATTCATCGTCTTTTACAGCAGAGATATTAGGGTCACCAAGATGCAAAAATGACCAAATTAAGTGACTTCACCTAGTAATAATAATAATAATAATAATAATAACAATAATAATAATAATAATAATAGTTATAATAATGGTGATGATAGTGATAATAATAGTAATAATAAAAATACAGAGTGGAAGTGTTACTTTCATTTGAGTAGTCAGGTTACTTTCATTTGAGTAGTCAGGAAGAAAAATATCTCATGTGATCCATATAGTCTTAGAAGAAAATAGTGTAATTATTTACTACAGCTTTCCAAGCTACAAAATCAGGACAGGAATTTCTGTTTACATCTGAGAATGCTGAGTCTCAGGGAAAATAGAAACAATCAAAACAAAACTAATAGGTGAGAGACCATCATGGGAAAAACTAGTACTTAGATTCACAGACTTTATGGTCTTTCTTTACTTTTTCTTATAATTTCACTATGGAATATATTAATAACAATAATTTTGAGTATAAACTGTCAAGTCTTATAAAGTATTTATTAAGTCACGTTGAAGTAGACATGTCTGAAATGAAAAAAATAAATGAAAATACAACCTAAGAAATGAGTGAACACTAGACGAAAAGGAAGCAATAAGAAGGGGAAAAGACATCAGAGACAGTAGTCAGCACAGTTTTGTTTTCAGAATAAGCTAAACATATTCTTGAGCCACATCCTTACCAAGGAGTTTTATAAGTTTTATATCACTGAAAAAATGATATACATTGTATATGTGGGGGTAGGAGGATTTTTAAAAATTTCATTCTCCTCCTTTTTGTCCTCATTTTATTCTTACTTTTTCTTCTTTTCTTGAGAAGTTAATATTGTTCACATGAATTCATGGACAATAGACTCCATGACATGATTAGACATTCATTATTTCAATTATTTTGCTTCCAGCTCCATAACATAATGAAATTGTTGTGTTAAAAGTAAACCCAGTGGCTGAAACTGCAATACAGCAAACTATGGAGGTATAAAGGAACAGGGTGCAATTTTCTTGGTCCTCAAACATACTCCATAGAAAACAGTCAAGAGACTGACATGAAACAATGTCAAAGTTGGTTGTCTTCTCAAAACTGAAAGGATATTTCATTTTCTGTTTGTCCAGTGAAATACTCTCTAGGATGTCATGACCTCTTTGGAGACATCAGATATTTTACAGATTAACTTTAATTTCCTCTTAGCACAACTCAATTTAGGTGTGGTTATTTGGAGTTATTAAAGCTACAGAAAATATTTAAGTCTGTGTAAGACAATATGCTCTCTCCACTTATAAACACATACCCTTTTTCTTCAGTCACAAGAACACTCTTACCCAGGGACAATAGGAGCATGGTTACTTTACTATATGAGTGTTGTGTCCTGGTTCCCAGTGTCAGCTCCTTGCAAGTTCACATTTTTGTAAGATTTCAAGTCTGTGCTTGAGTTCTACTCCCACTCAGCCTGTGTTTACCAAATGGACAATTTGGAGAAAAAGAACTCCCCTTTTCTAACCAATGTTTGCAATGTTTGCCTTTCCTCCTTGTAAAGCGAACACTTTCTTCTCACATCCACTCTATTAGCCATGGAATAACCACATATGGATTAAAAGTTATTAATTACTTCACAGTTAACTCTGAAATTTTCATTTCCTAAAAGGATCATCCATATGGGAGCCTTAATTTCTTCTTTTAAGGCAGTTTATTTTTTATATCTAAGGTTTCATGTATAATGTAAATGGGTGAATGGGGAGTGGAATGGCCACTACCATACTGCAAATGGGTATCTTATGTGTAAAAAGACGCCTAAAATCTACTTACTGAATAATTGCCGCCTACACAAAGATTTTCTGCCTACAATTTTCCCGCTGAAAATTACATTTCTAGACCTTTATCGTACTCATTTCATACTATGTGCCCTTTGACTAACATCTCCTTATTTTCTCTCTGCAAATCTTATTCTTGGCAAATGTGCTTCTATTTTCCAGTTCTGTATTTATTCTTTTTCTTTTTTTTCTTTTCTGATGTATTTTAACACACACACACACACACACACACACCTAGACACAAAGTGTGGAACATTATGACAATGTTTTGATATAGACATATATCATTAAGTACTCATTAAACTAATTATTGTACCTAAATCGGTCAATAGCCCTATGCATACTTTTAAACATTTTTTCCTCTGCTATTCTCTACTGCCTCATCTTCCCTAAACCCACCTTCATAAAGTGCAGTTTTATAAAGGGAAGAAAGAAAATAGGGAGTTTAGACTCAGGAACATCTATCTTCTCTTTCCTCTTCTCTACACATTCTTTATTAAATAAAGGGTAGGGGGGTTGAAAAGAAAATAGGGTTATATAAGTAATACAAGAAATCACATCAGCATGGTAGACTACTGAACCTACTCTTAAACTAAAATTATTTTTAGAAAAGTAAAAAAAAAAAAAAGAAAAAGAAAAGAAAAAAAGAAAAAAAAAAAGAAAGAAAGAAAAACCACACAATTTAGGGGCCATAATCTCTGATTGGTAGAGATTTTTATATTTTTATGCAGAACTGAAGTTATATCCTCTTCCATCGATAAAAAATTTGTATATTGCTTCATGTTTAAAGATTTTATTGGTCTGAAAATTTGTATATTGATACAAAATTTTAAAGTAATTTATTATAACATAATATTGAATGTTTCAACTCTCATATCATAGTATTATGACTGTGCAGCTCATTTAATAATACAAGGTATAGTCCCAGATGATTTGTTACTTGCTCTTACAAACTGTTTAGGATAATTTAATAATTCAAGTTAATAGTCAGCCGCTCAAACACATGGCCATATTAGCTTCTAGTCTGTATTATCACAGAAACATATATCTTTCTTGGATTGTAAAGATAATAGATAGCCAAAGACTGGCAACATTTGCTTTTTTTTTTTTTTTTTTTTTTTTGTTTGCCTTGCAAATTTATTTTGAAAAAAAAAAAGCGAGATACATGTACAGATTTTTAAAGGCATTTTGTTATAAAACTATATGAATATATGTTTTTCAGTACTTGATTTTTTTAAAGGTTTGATAGTATGCATTGATATCTTACTAGTTGTAATAAGCATAAAGTACATGTAAAACAAAACATAACACGGAAATAGTCAAAGTTTTCTTGGTGTGTATAGAATAAACATAATTATTTTTAAATACCAAAAATTGCTATAAGGCTATCTTTTTAGCTCTTGAACTATTAATGATTTAAGGTCTAGGTGTACCCCACTCTGAGAGGGTGCAATTCACTTATTGTTTAATTTTTTTTCCTAAGAAGGGCTGAAGCTTCCACTTTTGGGTCTTTCTTTTTTGAGTTTCATGTGGTCTGTAAGTTGTTTCTTGGCTATTCAGATCTTTCCGGGGCTAGTATCCAATTATCAGTGACTGCATATTAGAAACAATGACTTTATGAAATTCCTAGGAAAATGGATGTATCTATCTAGAGAATATCATCCTGAGTGAGATAACTGAGTCACAAAAAAAAAAAAAAAAAAAAAAAAAAAAAAAAAAACATTTTCTTTTTAAGCTACTTTTTAAGAATAGATAGATGGTCTTCAAAATATCTGAGATCCATAGACTATGATATTTTTTAATTGTATAATTATCAATGAATCTTTTGGCTATGAAAAAAAAAGTTTGCAACTGAAAATACCTCTGTTCCACTTTAAAGATGATGAACACCAAAATCTCCATATAGAGTTGCTTTATTTATGGCAAACTAGCCAATGGAGAAAGAAAATACCGTAAATTCATCTACAGACCAAAAGGACAAATGGCCAAATGCTGGGTTGGCACGCTCTGCCAATACGAGGTAAACACGTTCTTTCTATGCCCTGTTCACATGCTGTCTGTCAGATATTCTGGACCAGAAGACTAAAGATAGATGTTTCAGCATTATAAAGAAACAGGGGACTGTTCAATTGGCCAGCTGTCTCTATCATTTGTATAATTTTTGAAAACTGCCACCCTATGCTTCTTTGATATTCAGGTAGTATTTACTACTTCTCAGGTCTCTGATAGGGTTGAAGAATAGATAACTGTAATCTTATAATTAATTTTAAGTGATTTCTCATTTAGAAAGATGTTTTAGGTTTAAATGGCGTATTTAAGTTAACACTACAAAAGAAAAGAGATTAATTTTTTTCTAAACTGTCAAATACAAAGTTTCTGAACATTTTGAATGTAACATATACATACTAATTTTCAAATTTTTTTCATAATAGTTCCTACTGTTTGTTGTTTAATATTCCAAAAGAAAGAGCCTATTTACTTAGACAAAAAGGGGGATTATTAAGGTTTGTTCTCCTACTGTGAAATTTGATGCTAAGCACTGGCCATCTTTGGGTCAGCAGGTAGACCCAAGAGATGCTAATTAACCTTGGTCCCTCTCAAGTTATTCCTGATTGCATCAAGAGGCATGTGTGGAAGAGTTAGGTGAGGTTTCAGGTTCCCTGGCTCAGGGTCAGAGGCAGGAGACCTTGAAGATGGAAAGAGAGAAGATGGAGAAAGATCAAGAAGATATTGGGTAGAAATCATGGAAACATGCTATGAGGAATGGCTAACTGAAGTTAAGGACAACCCAGATTGAACATGGCAAATTATAACATGGAATTATAGTTGGGGAGGTAAAAATCTATCTATTTATCTATCCATCTATCTATCTATCTATCTCTCTCTCTCTCTCTCTCTCTCTCTCTCTCTCTCTCTATATATATATATATATATATATATATATATATATATATATATATATATATATATATATACTTTGAAAGGGCTTCTATATAGGTTTGCCTCTCAGCAAAAATTTAAAATTTGTTAAAGCATGGCAACTGGGTACCACATCTCAAAAACTTTACCAGTTCCTGAAACTGTAATGTTTATTTAAAATCACTTTCTCTTTCCTTTATCCTGTCTCTAGTGTCTGACAATGACTTTGAAGCCTGATCAGAAAAAGTGAAACTCAAAGTAGATAATTTTGTTCTTTTCTAACAATTTTAAATTTTCAGGTTGTCTTTTATTTTTTTAAGACTTTATTTTAAAAAACAAAGATAAAAGAAAAAATTTTAAACATTTTTGCATAAATGTATACAAATACAATTGTGTCTGTGCTTGGCTTTTTTTTTTTTTTTCTTTTTTTTTAAGGTTTGATACTCAGCATTAAGGTCTTGCTAGTTACAATGAGTAAAAAGTACATGTAAAACAAAGTTTAACCTGGAATTAGTCAACGTTTTCTTGGTGTGTAAGGATTGAGCATGACATTTTTTTTGTTTGTTTGTTTTGTTTTGATTACTTTTCTTTTTTTTTGTCTTGAGCTTCACAGAGTCTGTGAGTTGTTTCTGGGGCAGTCCGAGCCTCTGGGGTTAGCATCCCAATATCAGTGACTTCTTATTATGTCTGTTCTTTTGTGACTGGGTTATCTCACTCAGGATGATATTCTCTAGATGCAAACATTTTCTTAAGAATTTGGTTAAGTCATTGTTTCTGATAGCAGAGTAGTACTCCATTGTGTAAATGTACCACAATTTTTGTATCCATTCATCTACTGAAGGACATCTGGGTTCTTTCCAGCTTCTGGCTATTATAAATAGAGCTGCTGTGAACATTGTGGTGCATGTATCTTTGCTGTATATTGGAGTGTCTCTGGGGTATATGCCCAGAAGTGGAATAGCTGGATCTTCAGGTAGTACTATGTCCAATTTTCTGAGAAATCACCAGACTGATTTCGAGAGTGTTTGTATCAGTTTACAACCCCACCAACAGTGGAGAAGTGTTCCTCTTTCTCCGCTGCCTAGCCAGCATCTGCTGTCATCTGATTTTTGGATCTTGGCCAATCTGACTGGTGTGAGGTGGAATCTCAGGGTTGTTTTGATTTGCATTTCCCTGATGGCTAAGGATATCTAGCACTTTCTTAGATGTTTCACAGCCATTCGGTGTTCCTCAACTGAAAACGTTTTGTTTAGCTCTATACCCCAGTTTTTAATAGGGTTGTTTGATTCTCTGGTGTCTAGCTTCTTGAGTTCTTTGTATACCTTGGATATTAGGCCTCTATCTGATGTGGAGATGGTAAAGATCTTTTCCCACTGTGTTGGCTGCAGTTTTGTTTTCTTAACAATGTCCTTAGCCTTATAAAAACTTTGCAATCTCATTAAGTCCCATTTTTTAATCTTTGACATTAGAGCTTGAGCCATTGGTGTTTTGTTTAGAAAATTTTCTCCTGTGCCTATGTGTTCTAAGGTTTTCCCTACTTTCTTATCTAATAGTTTCAGTGTATCTGGTGTAATATGGAGATTTTTGATCCTCTTACACTTGAGCTTTGTACAAGGAGATAAGAAAGGGTCTATTTCATTCTTTTGCATGCTGAGTGCCAGTTGCACCAGCACCAATTGTTGAATAGGCTGTCCTTTTTCCATTGAAAGTTTATAGATCCTTTGTCAAAAATCAGGTGACCACATAAGTGAGGGCTCATTTCTGGATCTTCTATTCTATTCCATTGATCCACGTGCCTATTTCTGTACCAGTACCATGCAGTTTTCAGCACAATTGCCTTTAAATATAGCTTGAGGTAAGGGATAGTGATTCCTGCGGATGTTTTTTGTTGTTGAGGATGGATTTTGCTATTCTAGGTCTTTTGTTATTCCAGATGAAATCACACAATGCTCTTTCCAACTCAATGAAGAAGTGGGTTGGAATTTTGATGGGGATTGCATTGAATCTGTAGATTGCTTTTGGTAAGATTGCCATTTTTAAAATGTTGATTCTTCTAATCCATGAGCATGGGAGATCTTTCTGTTTTCTGAGATTTTCCTCGATTTTCTTCTTTAGAGGGTTGAAGTTTGTGTCATACCGGTCCTTCACTTGCTTAGTTAGAGTCACACCAACGTACTATATAGTTTTTATGACTATTGTGAAGGGTATCTTTTCCCTAATTTCTTTCTCCACATGTTTGTCCTTTGATTATAGGAAGGCTACTGCTTTTTTTTGAGTTAATTTTGTATCCAGCCACTTTGCTGAACTTGTTTATCAGCTGTAGGAGTTCTCTGGTGGAATTTTTGTGGTCACTTAAGTACACTATCATGTCTTCTGCAAAGAGTGATGTTTTTACTTCTTCCTTTCCGATTTATATCCCTTTGATCTCCTTTTGCTGTCTAATTGCTCCAGCCAGGACTTCCAGTACTATGTTGAATAGGTAGGGGGAGAGTGAGGAGCCTTGTCGAGTCCCTGATTTTTGTGGGGTTGCTTCAAGTTTCCCACCATTAAGTTTGATGTTGGCTGTTGGTTTGCTGTATATTGCTTTTATTATTTTTAGGTATGGACCTTAGATTCCTGTTCTTTCCAGGACTTTTAACATGAAGGGTTGCTGTATTTTGTCAAATGCTTTCTCAGCATCTAGTGAGATGACCTTATAATTTTGTTCTTTGGGTTTGTTTATATGGTGGATTACATTGATGGATTTCCTTATATTAAACCATCTATGCTTCCCAGGGATGAAGCCTACTTGAGCATGGTAAATGATCGTTTTGATATGTTCTTGGATTCTGTTTGCAAGGATTTTGTTGAGTATTTTTCCATCAATATTCTTAAGTTATATTGGTCTGAAGTTCTCTTTCCTTGTAGGATATTTTTGTGGTTTAAGAATGAGGGTTATTGTAGCCTCAAAAAATGAGTTAGGTAGTATCCTATCTGATTCTATCTTGTGGAATAGTTTGGAGAGGATTGGTATTATGTCATCAATAAATGTCTGATAAAATTCTGCACTGAACCCTTCTGGACCTGACCTTTTTGTGGTTGGGG
Organism: Micromys minutus; assembly: GCF_963924665.1. Classification (NCBI taxonomy): domain Eukaryota; kingdom Metazoa; phylum Chordata; class Mammalia; order Rodentia; family Muridae; genus Micromys; species Micromys minutus. Next base: position 24,195,354 of record NC_137959.1, read on the forward strand.
GGGCTTTTCATGACTTCTTCTATTTCCTTAGATGTTATGGGATTATTTAGATGGTTTATCTGGTCTTGGTTTAACTTTAGGATCTTTTATCTGTTTAGGAATTCATCCATTTCCTCCAGATTTTCTAACTTTGTGTAGTATAGGCTTTTGTAGTAGGATTTGATGATTTCTTGAATTTCCTCAGTTTCAGATGTTATGTATCCAGTTTCCTTTCTGATTTTGTTAATTTGTATATTCTCTCTTTGCCCTCTACTTAGTCTGGCTAGGGCTTTATGAATCTGGTTAATTTTCTCAAAGAACCAGCTCTTGGTTTTTTTTATTTTTCAAGGGTTCTTTTTGGTCCTATTTGGTCTATTTCTGCCCTAATTTTGATTATTTCTTGCCATTTACTCCTCTTGGGTGTATCTGCTTCCTTTTGTTCTAGAGCTTTTAGGTGTGCTGTCAAGTTGCTGATGTATGCTCTCTCCAGTTTCTTTTTGGAAGTGCTCAGGTCTATGAGTTTTCCTCTCAGTACTGCTTTCATTGCATCCCATAGGTTTGGGTGTGTTGTGTTTTCATTTTCATTGAGTTGTAGAAAATCCTTAATTTCTTTCTTTATTTCTTCTTTGACCCTGCTATAGTTCAGCAGAGTGTTGTTTAGTTTCCATGTGTATGTGGGCTTTTTGTTGTCTTTGTTGTTGTTAAAGACCAGCCTTAGACCATGGTGATCTGAGAAGATGCATGGGAGTATTTCAATCTTCTTATATTGATTGAGGCTCGTTCTGTGTCCAATTATGTGGTCAATTTTCGAGAAGGTGCCATGGGGTGCTGAGAAGAATGTGTATTTTTTACTTTAGGATGATATGTTCTCTAGATATCTATTAATTCCATTTGGTTCATAGTCTCTGCTAGTTTTACCATGTCCTTGTTCAGTTTCTGTTTCCATGATCTGTCCATTGGTGAGATTGGGGTATTAAAGTCTCCCACTATTATTTTGTGGGGTGAAATGTATTTTTTGAGCTTTAGTAGGGTTTCTTTTATGAATGTGGGTGCTTTTGTATTTGGAGAATATATGTTAAGTATTGAGAGTTCCTCCTGATAGATTACTCCTGTAATGAGTAAAAAGAGTTCTTCCTTATCTTTTTTGATAACTTTTGGTTGGAAATTTACTTTATTCGATATTAGAATAGCCACTCCAGCTTGCTCTTGGGACTCTTTGCTTGGAAGTTTTTTTTCCCAAACTTTTATTCTAAAATATTGTCTGTCTTTGTCTCTTAGATGAGTTTTCTGTATGCAGCATACATAAACTGGATTTTGTTTATGCATCCAGTCTGATAGCCTATGTCTCTTTTTTGGGGGAATTGAGTCCATTTATGTTAATAGATATCAAGGAATAGTGGTTTCTGTTTCCTGCTATTATTGCTTCTGTAGGTTGAGTTGTGTCTGTGTCTCTTTCTTCTATTGGTTTAAAACTATGGAATACTTCATGAATTTGCGTGACATCCTTCCATAGGGGCCATGCTAATCTTCTCCGTATAGTTCCAATTTTAGTATATGTGCTGCCGAAGTGAGCTCATCTCTTATTTTGCCCAATGTAAATTGTATCTTCAGTGCTATGACTTTAGAGCAAATACCTTTCTCTTGAAAACACAATGGTCTTCTTGCTTTGGAATATTCACATGAGGTTCTGAGAGCTCAGAACATGTCCATATTTTCAGTCTCCCACATCTGCAGTATGTTAGGAATATTATCCTTCAAAAGCCACCAAAAAAAGGTCAGTAAATGTGAAGTATTGGTTATTTTCAGAATCATTTAGTTTGGTGAATATCTATTTTAAAAGACCTTTAGAACTTCTAAACTGTCACATTAGCTGAACTGACTTATCCAGCAACTTTGAGTAATAATAAGATGGGTCTCCATATAATAGGGTTTCCAGCTATAAAAGATTCTTTCCTTTCTTTGCTGTCTCTTCAGGTTCCTTTGCATTTATGAATATTCTAGAAGAAAGAAACAGGGCAAAAGTTGAACTTTTAAAATGTTGATCTGTATTTACATTTGATTTGAATAAGCTCCTATTTAAACAGAAAAAGAGATTTCCAATTGTAAAACACTAATGAATAAGAAAAATGAACACAATAGTAGGCTTATTTTATCTGGTACTAATATAGTAGTGTTTTTTTTTTTTCCTTACTTTTTTTTTTTTTTGAGCAATCTTTGCCACCTGCACACTGAGATGTAATCATTCAATATCAATAAACAACTGATAACATCACTGTACAATCTTTGTCTCATGTCATTCTTTATATGAGTGACAAATATCCATTTTCTTAGAACCAATAGCTTAGGCTGGGCACCAGAGGAGTCATTACCATTCCATTAATAAGCATAGGCCTCTTGAGAGGCCAGCCTTTCAAGCTCAGATTTTATATCCCTCAGTGGATTTCTTTAACAAAAGCCTGGCTCATTGGTATCTCTTTCATTTCCCCATCCCCTTTTTTTATAAAGAAACAATAGAAACAAAGTCTTGAGATTAGATCGGTGATACCAAAACAATACTGACAGCCTGTGACAATGCTGCCAACCTGAAATGAGGTGCTTACATTATTTATGAACATTAAATGTCACCGATTTCCCCTTCATCAGATCATTTCGGGAGACAGAATCGAATCATTTCTGTGGTGTGAGAAGGAGTATTTGTACATAAGCCGTCCCCTCCCTCTTCCCTCCCAGCACTAGGCTTTCTGCATATCATATTGGCTCTGTGTCAAATTCTTCTCCCTGGGAGAAAAACAGGTGCACATGAGCATGTTTCAACTTTAACTACAAGGCTCAGATCAGGTCGCTTGATAGGGATGTCAAGTGTGTTCCAAACCAAATGGGACCTACTGCAACGTGAGATCATTAGGCAGTCAACTGATATTTTTAATTCTGTTTCCTATGCTCCCTTTAGAAGTCAATTATCACAGGGAAATTAAACAGGAGTTGAAAGGAAAAGATAATATCCCTCTGGCTCCCTGATCTATTTATGACTTTGGTGGTTGGGAAGGAAAGGCTCAAATAATGAGGCAAATGAACATCATCTATGTCACAGGGAGTGCTAATGTGAGAAAGAGGTTAGTACCAGCTTTTCAAGCATATTTAAATAACATCTACCAGGGAGTCTGAGTCTTTGTCAAGGTTCCAGTTGCTAAGTAGTGAGATAAAACTTCATTTTGTTTCAGTAGCTCTCTGTCTACGTAGAGTGGTAAAATATGTGTATGAACTAAGCAATCCATAATGGAGACCTTTGGGAGAATTTCATTTACCAGGTTTGCAGCATGCTATTTGAAAGAGTTTCAAAGTTTCATCTTTCAGTTATACGTCAGGCTTGAGAAACAAAAAGGTTTTCTTCGGGATAATGTCCATATACTTTGGAAGGCAGGTAAATAATTATATATAAGCAAAACTCTCCCATACTTTTACAGCATTCCAATTCAATTAGAACCAAAGCAACTGTTACTTCTTTTCCCCTTGAGTGAGAAAGGAACTATAATTTTAACATTCCTGAGAACCATGCCATGTTTGAAATGTGTCAATTAGAGAGCAGATGTCATAACAAGAGGAGTTTATAAATACATGTATATATTATAAAAATGAGTCTTAAAGGAGATTCTTTTTAATGCAAAAATGTGAGTAGCAGAAAAACTAGATTCTATGTAAATAACCCATACTTTCTATTACTTCTGTGGTGTCTATTTGATTATGCTGTGTTGATAACTGATTATGTTTTTTATTACGTGGTTACTATAATTATTATTTACTTTCAGTATTTCCTTGGTTTTATTTTGTCACTTTTTAAATATATATGTGTGTGTGTGTGTGTGTGTGTGTGTGTGTGTGTGTGTGTGTGTATGTGTGTATGGTATGTTGCTGAGCATCTCAGCCTTCATTCTATATCCTCCAGTTTATGAAACAAATGAACCTTATAAGTCTTTAATATTCTCTGAGTTAAAGAAGATCAGTCTAGCAGTATTGACTCACTAATATTCAGTTCTCATAATAAGAAATTCTCCTGGGTATTAGTTATGATAGATAAATCACTCTCTCTCAATTTTGCTACATTTTTCTTTTAAAAATTATTTAGTTATGAATATGAGTGTTTTGTCTATATGTGTGTCTATGTACCATGTACATGGCTGATACTGTAAAGATGAGATAAAGGCATTAGATACCCTGGGCATATAAACAGTTGTGAGTTTCTTTGTGGGTGCTGGGGATTGAACCTGGGTCCTATGTCAGACCAGGCAGTACTCACAATTGCTGAGCTATACCTCAAGTCCTTCCTCTTCTTTTTGTTTAAAGGCCATGCACCTTTGCCTACTTTTACAATAAGTACAGAACAGAAAGAACTGACTAAGAACAGGAGAAGAACAGATTCTGCTGAACTGAGGTGATAGCTCAGCTGTACAAGAATGGGAACCTGAATGTAATCATCAGAAGCCCAGGTTAAAAACACAACGCATGCTGATACAACTGTGAATTGCAAGGCTAAAGAGATTGTCATGAATAGATCCCCAAATTTCAATGGTTACTCAGTCCAGCAGGATTCTAGAAAAATTAGAAACCCAGACTCCAAACAGTGGCTGTCATCACAAGGAAACCTATGAAGGAAACCTCTGCACTAAACATGAACACACACACACACACACACACACACACACACACACACACACACACAATCAATAAACTTTTCATTAACTAAGTTGTGTGGGACTGTGAAATGCACCCTGGTTCCCAGTTAAACTGTGATTTGAAATCCCAGTGACACAAAGGGAGAGTAGGCATTCACCAGACTCCCAGGAACCCAGGCCACTGTCACTAGCCACATCCCTCCATAGATTTGTGGCCATCAGTAACATAAGAACCCCTCCTCAAATAGAGGAAGTGACCTGAGGTCATGTAGGCTCAAGACAGATCTTCATTATAATGAGATACCTAAAGGCCTGAGGGGCTTACCAATGAACTTTCTTTTCCAGACACTCCTCCTTGCAAAAGGCATTTAATCTCAAGCTTTCTCTGAGAAGTGGGGTCCAGTTTTACTTATCCACTTTCCTCTATGACAATGAATGCCTTAAAACTATAGACTGTCTCTTTTCATTGGGATCGACTATGGGGAGCAGTAGAGAAGCACTTCTCCTACAGAGCCACCATCTAATCTATAGCAGGCCTCTCTCTGCTCCCAGCCATGGTTAACAACAAGCCCAAGCCTAGAGCCCACCACCACTGAGCCACGAAATATCCCTGTGGGAACAGCAGGCGTTCTGTCTTTCCTCATCGGCCCTGGGCTAGATCCAGCCTGTGGGGCCCCACTCTCTTCTCAGCTTTTTGGTGACATCCGGAAGCACCTTGGTGTCCAAGAATCTGAGAACCAGATAGAACCGTCCTTGACATAGGCTGGTGGACCCCAAACCTGCTCCAGCTGTTTGTCCTTGGGATGTCAGACTGTGATTCCCCACCCCAAAAGCCCTGTCCTGCAGATGCCCTCACCTGCCTGGTGGGGGTATGGAATAAGCGCAGTCAACTTTGCTCACGTTCCTTTGTCTTTATTACTCTAAAGCATGTATTGTTCATGGATTCAGAAATACTAAATAGTTACCTTTATGTAATACTTGCATTTTTGCAGCCCTGATTCTTCAGGACATGTTTATGGCAAAAGGGACATAGCTCTAATGAAACAAGAAAAAAACCCTGCCATTGTCAAACTTTGCTTCTAAAGGAAAACAAAATAAATGCATATGTTATTAATAGATATCAAGTTACGATTCACTATTTGGGGAAAGCTAAATGTTCACAATGAGTTTGTTATATGTCAGAAAGGAGAGTACATCTATGTCTTAGGGCTATCGGTAATATATGGAATTATATTTGTACTGGCTGGTTGTGTGTGTCCACTTGCACTAAGCTGAAGTTATCACAGAGAAAAGAGCCTCCCATAAGATTCAGCTGTGAGACATTTTCTCAGTTAGTAATCTAGGGTTAGAAGGCCCATTTTGGGCAGTGCTGTCTCTGAGCTGGTAGTCTTGGGTTCTCTAAAGAGCAAGTCAGGAGAAGAAAACCACTAAGTAACATCCCTCCATGGCTTCTACATCAGCTTCTGCATCCTTGAGTTTCAGTCCTGTCTTTCTTATGTGATGAATAGCAACATAAAGGGGAAGCTTAATAAACTTACCTCTCCAAATTGCTTTGTGGTCATGTTTTGTGAAAAAAATAGAAACCCTAAGAAAATATTGTAATAATGGTATATTATAATATATAATAATATATTAAATACTCAGATAAGTACTTAGTAAGGGGCTGGAGAGATGGCCCAGTGGTTAAAACAACTGACTGCTCTTCCAGAAGTCCTGAGTTCAAATCCCAATAACCACATGGTGGTTCACAACCATCTTTAATGAGATCTGATGCCCTCTTGTGGTGTGTTTTAAGACAGCTACTGTGTACTCATATATAATAAATAAATATTTTTTGGAAAATATACTTAATATAAAACTACTCTTAAAGAGAGAAATATATATGTCCTGATACATTTATCTACTTGCCTACCAATATTTAAGTTCTGTTTTCTGAGGAACCCACACTAACAAGTGGATAGTAGCCCCAAAGCCCATAATACCTAACATACAATTTACAGGCTACATGAAGCTCAAGAATAAGGAAGACCAAAATGTGGATGCTTCAGTCCTTCTTGTGAGGGAGAGGAAAATATTCACAGAAGGAAATAAGGAAACAAAGCATGGAGCAGAGACTGAGGAAAAGGTCATCCAGAGACTGCCCCACCTGGGGATTCATTCCGTATACAGTCACCAAACCCAGGAATAATTGTGGATGCCAAGAAGTGCTTGCTGACCAAGAAGCCTGATATGGATGTCTCTTGAGAGGATCTGCCAGAGCCTGACAAGTACAGAGGAGGGTGCTCACAGCCAACCATTGGACTGAGAACAGGGTCCCAAATGGAGGAGTTAGAAAAAAGACTGGAGGAGCTGTAGGGGTTTGTAATCCCATAGGATAAACAACATTATCAACCAACCAGAACCTCTCCCACCAGAGCACCCAGGGACTAAAACACTAACCAAAGACTACACATGCATATGTAGCAGAATATGTCCTTGTCAGGTATCAATGGAAGGAGAAGCCTTTGGTCCAGGGAAGCCTTGATTCTGCAGTGTAGGGGAATGCAAGGGTAGGGAGCTGACAGTGAGTGGGTGGCTGGGTGGACGAGCAACCTCATAGAAGCAAGGGGGAAATGGGAGAGAGGGATTCTGGAGGGGAAACTTGGAAAGGGAAAAACATTTGAAATTAAATAAAGAATATATCCAATAAAAGAAAAGAAAAACAAAACAGAATGTTGGCTATTGCAAATATAAGTTGGCTTCGCACCGAATTATATGATATTTAATTACAGTGCACATTGATAGTCATTAAAAGCTCATTAATGGTCAGTAAGAAATGGGTTGTTGTGTCTGATAGTTTCGCAAACATTTTTTTTGTAAAATTTGCTTTGGGATATTATTTTACCTCTGAAAAGTCAGCAACATACCCACACAAAAAAGTAAAACCAGATAAATAGGTGCAATGAGGTGTATGTTTTAGACATACACTCATAGACTAAATTCAGGAAGGGCGTGTCAGTGCTTGTCAGAATTCAGTCCTGGGATGAAGGAGGTGCAGTTCTGCCACTCATCTATTATTAAACAGGAATAATTCCCCTGTACGCATTAGCTGTGTGCACAAGATAGTCAACAATATATCCCTCTGTATCAAAACTCTTAATAGTAGAATTCTGGTTTTTTTAGTCCTCGATACTACTGGCCTTTCTTGACCTTTAGCAGTAGAAACTGAGAGAGGCATGATTTTGCTCCATTTATACTGAATCTACTCAACGGTGTACCTACCTGCATTATGCTATTATGGAAAGACCAAGTGATCACAAGCGGGCTTCACAGGTGGCATAGCATAAGCCTCAAAACCAGAGACTGAAGCAGTGCTTCATCATGGACCATGAGCTGATGAGGTTTCATTAGGAGTTCAAAAACCCTGGAAAACAAATGCCCGATTCAGCTCTGCTCTAGCCATTAATCACGGAAGATGAATGGTGTCTGCTTCCTCAAATTTTACTTTCAGACGGTAATTAATTAGGTGATTATTCACTTAAATGATTATTAGAATATATTTCAATATCTCCACTATCAGAGGAAGCAGTACAATCTGCTTTGCTTTCTAATGACTCTGACGTATGATTCCTGACTTAGTCTCTGAATTAACTCCTTGTGCTTTCCCCCACTCGATATTCATTTATTTTAGACGGCCACACACTTTTGTGTTTCCCTGTTCTCAGATCTGCATAAAATTTATTGCATGTGCAATTAAAATTCAAGCTCAGTTAAATGCCCCCAAGTGCCTAAGAAGTTAAAATTAGGGAGCAGATTGAAACTGGAGAAGAAGTATATTTCTTTTGAATTTGCCATAAAAATATATAAAAAGCCGAACCATCAGCAAACATTTTGCCATTGCCTTTAAGAGAAACTGTTAAGAGGGAAGCTATATGTTTAAAAGTATCCCCATAAAATGAGGGCATAAATAATTTTGTTTTCCCATTCTTATAATTAAACATTTGATATAGAAGGCAACTTTCTGAGATCCAGAAAAAAAAAAAGATTTTTTTTTCTCCCTGTAGTTGTTTTGATAAGTGATTTGGTTTTAGTGTCAGGAAAATACTAGACCATTTTATACTCAGGTCCTCTCCCAAAATAATTTTCACATTACCTTTAGTAGGTACTGTAAAAACATATTTTATCTCAGTCATTAAAGGAGGTCGATATCTTCTCAACACAGTCTTAAATTCCGTCAGATTTATTTATATCTCAATATGCCCAATATTACAACATAGAATCTTCTTATAATATGATGTAGAATTGTAATCTGATACACAAATAGAAAAAGATATAAATAGAAATGAAGGATCAAGACAATAGTTACAACTGTTCATGAATAGGTATGTGGCAGTAAAGAATATCAGTGTTTAGCACAGATTAGCAGAAAGGTTAACAATTTCCCATCTTTTTAATAGTTTAATAACTGCACTCTCTCATAAGCTAGATTTTCTGAGCACTTGGCTATTCTGAAGTTTACAGAAACAGAGATAATGTTTGTCATATAAGAATAAGTGTTAAGATTAAAAAGGAAATGTCTCAATGCTAAGGTTCAAGCAGCTCTGTCTGGTCTTGAATAGGACCAAGATTCACTCAATTCCCAGAAGCCTCTGGGCATCTCAAAACTAACAACAATACTATTTTTAGGAGATTAAGTGCCTCTGACCTCTGCTGGACCAGGCATACAGCTGGTGCACACACAAACAGGCAAGAAAAACACTTCTACATATAAAATAAATATACACAGACATTGAAAACATAAGTGACCAGAAAACTTACCCACACACAACCATCCTCAAAACAAAAAGAAACTGTAACTAAGCACTTCACGAAGGAATATTTCAAGAGTTTCTCAAAAATTAAACTTTCTTTACTTTTCAAACTCTGATCCATTTAAAAAGTGTGTTCTAGTTTATATAATTTCCATTTGCTTTACATCAATATGCTAACTTTAAAACAAAAAAGAAACAAAACTAATTTGGAGAAATACTTTCTTTAAGATGAAGATACCAAAGGCTAAAATTGGGATTCTTTTTGCTGAATATGAATAAACATAGATACAATAAAATAGGGCAAGGGAAAGAATTCTAACTTGTCCTAAATTCTCATACTGAAAATAGGACAATGAAACAAGAATTCTGACTTGTCCTAAATTTCATCTGGTTTTGCTAAGTCAGCATTAATGAGATAGAAGGTGGCATTTTTGACACAGATTCCTGATTGGCGTGCAGGAGATTGATACTGTCCAACAATGGACAATTGAAATTAGCTTCTAGGGTGCAAATGCTTCTTCTCCTAACATAAACACCCAGAGAAATATCTTTGAGCATATCAGAAAAAAGCATGTTGAGAAAGGTGGATCACATAGTCATTCCAAAATGCCCACAGGAATTTGTGGCCCTGCTTTATTGTGGGTAACAGGATGAAACCAAGGAACAGCTCCATGCCCTACTTTTCTTATGAAAGCTGTTGCTTCTAAACTTTTTCAAGCAAAATCAGCCCAAGTCTTCCATTTGAATTCGGAATAACAAGAGGCCAGATTGTCATATACACATATGTGCCACTTTTCAGCACAGTCTCAATGCCAAATTCATAGATAAAAATAATTGATGGCAGGTAATATGAGGGTATACAATAGTGACAAATTAATTTTGAGCGTGAGTACTATCTAATTTTGCATAAATTGAGGTGAATATCCACATAAATCTTTTTAGTTTGATCAACTTTGACATAGAAAACTTGGAACCACTAAAATCCTCTGGGTTGATTACAAGCTAAACTTACTTAATTTAGAAAAGAGTGGTAAGGACATTTTCAAATCATGTATTAGCAACATTTTGACCAGAGTTTGTCTTCTTCCTATTATGAAAAAAAAGAAAAGAAAAACAACCCAAAGAATGATGTAGTGACCACACTAAACCTCTATCTACATTCACAAAAACATCCTATGATCAGGTGTGTCTTCATTCTGGAAGGCAACCGGGATTGATTGATTTCACAACCAATCTAATAAAAATGTGTTAAAGTGCCTTACCAGAGCTTACGTACTTACATCTTGATTTGAAACATCTAAGTTTGTGTTTTTAAATGACAGACAAATAAGAAGTGTTGATAACAAGGGAAATAGTCTTCCTCAAGGAAGAACACACCAAATGCTTATCCAATACCCATGGTTAGCACTGAAAGTCTGCATACAAGTAAATGTATACAGATGAGCAAGTTATACTTATGTCTTTAGGAATATAAGAATATACATCTTATGAACACATATGCATTTAATGATTCATATAAATAGAGGCCATGCATTTAAAAATAGCAAGGAGAGAAAATGTACTGATTATTTCAAGAAAAAAAGGAGAGAAATTATCTAAATATAATCACAATTAATAATTAAGTTATGAAATATCAGGTGAATATCCCATTCATTCAGTTGGTTATTTGAGAAAACGTCTATGTCGACATAACTAGAAAAACCAAACTAAAACAACATAAAAATATACATCTGTGTATCTTATCATAAACAATACAAACACTTTGCTTAGAAGACTTACAAAGAGCTATACATTTTTCTGCTAATGTATTTATTATACTAAGAAAATAATTATAAAATCCTCTAATCAGAAAAAAATACAGTGCCAAGCCTTCATATTTTAATGATGTTGATTAACTGATGTCTTTTTAGACTACAAAATCTGAAATCATCATCATCATAAAGATATGTACAGCAGAAGAAAGTTCTGGCCAATGAAGAAGTATGCTCTTAATGGTATCTTATCACACTATAGTGGAACTAAAACCATTTATCACCTACTGTGCCAATCTTCATAAAGTAGTTCATTGTGTGTTGTTTCTAGGACAACTTACATAAGCAGATTTACCTAACTCACAATAATATAAACTGTTAACACAGGCAGTTTTGTGTACTGCATAATGTTAATAATTATTTTATCAGTTGTTTGGAGTGTATTCTTTCTTCTCAAATAAAACTTACTGCAAGACAGGATGCTTTGCTCTGCTTACAAGGGCTATATTCATCCAGTGTTATTAATTGCAAATTCTCCAAAGCTGAATTATGACATCCAGATATGGGTGAATGTCATCTACAGAGTTTTCCAACTATAAAATCATCTGCTATTACTAGTTAGAACGTGTCCATGCTACCTCTTTACATGCAGTACTATGACTGAACATGATTAGGTGATTCATTAAATCAACTGAGCTGATAGTTCAGTGTTTACATTGAAGTTGCTCCTTGAAATTTGTAATATGGAGCTAACGACTAAAATAATCCCTCTTACATAAAATGGATGCTTTTCTCTTGTAATTTCTAATCCTTTATTGTATTTCTGAGCATGGAAACATCCAAGAATGTTTTTCAGCATCAGACAAGGAAATAAAACACCACAGCTTATCTTAGTTAATAAAGAGTTACACTAATATATTACAGAATAGTTGGAGATATTATTAGGAATGTATCAATGAAATAAGGGGGAAAGAAGATGTTTGGTTTAATTTCTTTCTACTTCTTTTAAATTTTTATCTTAAACATTTTATATATTTTATCATATTGCTCCCTTTTCACAACTCCTTTCATATTCTCTCTGCTTCCCTATACCTACTCACCCAACTTCTCTCTCTCTCTCTCTCTCTCTCTCTCTCTCTCTCTCTCTCTCTCTCTCTCTCTCTCTCTCTCTCTCTCTCCTCCTCCTCCTCCTCCTCCTCCTCCTCCTCCTCCTCCTCCTCCTCCTTCTTCTTCTTCTTCTTCTTCTTCTTCTTCTTCTTCTTCTTCTTCTTCTTCTTCTTCTTCCCTCCCTCTCTCACTCTCTCTCTTCCTCTTTCCCTCTCTGTGAGTTTATTCTCCCCAAATTAAACAAATATGAATTCCTATCAAATTATCTGGATAAACTTTGTTGAAATGATAAACAATTTAGAGAATAAGTAGAGAAAATTATGGAGGGGTTTAAAAAATGCAGAAATGTGAGGGCTGGACAGATTGCTCAGTGGTAAGACCACTGACAGCTCTTACTGAAGTCAAGAGTTCAATTCTCAGTGACCACATGGTGGTGTCCAACCATCCCAACCAGTCGGTTACATGGTGGTAACCAAATCTAGCGCCCTCTTCTGGTGTGTCAGAGAACAGCTACAGTGTTTATATATATATAAAGAAATATATCTTTTAAAAAAGATGCAGAGGGGGACACTTCATTAATAGGGAAAGTAGCACAGAGAAGGGAGCTTACATGCATCCCTAGGTGAGTCACTGAGATTAGGGCTAAAAAAACCTGTTTATTTATTTATAAACATGTTCATTTCACTGAGCCATGTTTTACTTTCATTCGTAGATAATGTGGGCAACATTTAGAAATTGATGGCCCCGATTCTATTACCTGTGAGATGTGAAATTTTCAGTCTCAGATGCTTATGTTATTGTTTGTCCTCCTATGAGATATAACTCAGAGGTACTGGAATCATTTTCTGGTTTTAAAATACCATATATGAACCAGAAGACTTGGTCTTCAACTACTATGAAAGACCTATATCATGTTTGATTTGATTTGACTGGAAAGGCTCTTTTAAGGCTTTGGTCAAACTCATCCATCAGAGACTGCCGTGGGGCTTCGCCCTGATCAGCATAGTTACATGCCCATCTTCCCTTAATGGCTCTCATAAAAACCTCTGAATCAAAGCAAATGGGTCTACATTCCTCCCACTGCCCCAGTCCTTTCAGCCATTGTTAGGGGCTCATTGATTACTGTGGGAACATTTGATAAGGTCTGTGACTTGGGTTTGCACAAAGCCTTCTCCAAGGAGTTTTATTTCTCTTTGTTTTCTCATTTTAAATGGGGTTGAAAAATGCTTCAGAGGTGAGCTTCCCTTTGAAATAGAATTTTCTCAGGTTGTGTTTGATATCCCTTGCTGTGGCATTCAGAAGTTTGCACATTCCTATCTTAAAAGGCCCATTGTTCAGTTTTTCACTTACTGTCCTTGTGATACGGATAAAGAGGCAAGTCTGCTACTTTTGTAATGGAAATTATCTTCAGACATACTTTCAAAACCACAGATGAAGAGTACACACAGGCTGTAAATGCCACCTTCTGTTTTTGTTCAGATGTCAGCTAGGATCTTGGTACTTAGTGACCATGTAATGCATTGGTCACTGGAGCCCAACACTTGCAGAGATCATACACTATGAGATTAAGAAGCAAGGGCAGAGGGGTAGGAATCTGCTCATTACCAAATGCGTTTTTAATTTTTTATGCACTGACCTATTTTTTATTTGTTGAACCTCTACTCTGTTGGGTTCTGGATTTCTTACTTGCTAATTAAAATATTCTCTCTCCGTATGATGTTGGAAATTTATTCTTTGCATTGTTCACCTTAGGGGAAATAGTTAAACTTCTAGTTTTCTTCTCCTTTGTTGGGGTCATTCTAAAGATGGAATCTGAATATAAAAAGGCAGACAGAAGGAACAGTTGGTATGGGAAACAGAAATTTACTTGGGATACAAGTAGGTACAGGCCACTTCTTTGATAAATCTGAATGTTTCCCTCTTCCAGTTATTGAAGGTCCAAGGAAAACTTGAAAGGGTCAGTTCTCTGGTTCTACTATGTGAGTTCTGGGAGTATAAATCAGCTTGTTGACTACAAGCACCTGTGCTCACTAAGCCATTTCTAGGGCTCTCACAGTTGGAATTGAATAACAAGTAACCTTGTATGTGTGATGAAAGCACCATAACTTTTAACACACGCAATAGTCTTAAATCTTAGCTGCTTGGCCTCAGGAAACATCCCTTGGCATTGAGTGGTCTGACAAGTTGGCAGGGTACAGCTGTATTTTCAGAACCAGGCATGCCCTGAGTTCACATGATGTGTCATAGGCAAGCACTGATAGAAAGACCTCAAGTTCCTTAAACAGCTGATTTTTGAATTACATTTCAGCAGCTGCATATTAATTAAACTTTTACCAGAGCCAAGCTCTTCCTTATGTAACTCCTATTGGTTAACAACCGCCTCTTCCACTCCACTGTTAAGCATCTGTAGGGATGTAAAGACCATGACAGAGCAATGCCATCCACTTCACCTATACCATCCGAAACAGAGCAAACACATTACATCGTTATGTTTATTCATTAATGCTGCTAACACCTGAGTCTATTTTATGTGTCTGACATCTTTCTAATTCCTATGTCTTTTTAATTTTTGATGCTGGGAATGGAAGCCAGGGCGATTATTCACATGGAAGGCAAGCACTTAAAACTACGTTGAGTGACTTGTTTGGGATTCTGGTAGTACTGACATTAATAAAATAAATAAAGGTCTCCTGTTATGGATCTTTAATGGTACAATGATAAGATTGGGCCATATTTTGAGAATCAAAAATAATGTATTTATTCATATTGATTTATTTTTATCCATTTTTCTAAGAAAAGATCTTGCTTTGTACCCTGGGCAAACATCAACATGAACTTCTTATTTCAGCTTCCCAAGTGATAGTGTTACAAGCGTGTACCACCATATGCACTATATGTGTTGGTTTTATAAGTACTAGCAGGAACCTTCCACAAATTGTTCTAGAGTAATGTAATAAAATAGTAGTATACCTATGATCAGTTTCTCAAGGAACAGTAGGGGTCCTAAACCTGTATTGTAGGGGTCAACATTGTCCACTCAATAGTTGAACAAGTTCAGATGCAACATCATTGAATCATTTTTGTCCCCGAGTTATCTAAAGCTGCTCTTATTTTGCCTATAATAGCTGTGATCAGTAGTTGAAAGAGCTACCATATGGCTGCAAAACTTAAAGTGTATGCCACATAGTCTATTACACATAGTGTGTTGGGAACTGTTCCCTAATACATGAAGCAGTATGATCCTTTTTATGATTGTAAATCTGTGCTTCCATGAGTCAGTTAATCTCTCTGAAGTTCAATTCCTTCATCCATGAAATTGAGATAACAGTGAGTACACTGTTAGTAGTGAGGACAGAATTAACTAGTGTACGTAAGAGGTAGGACTGGCATAAAGGAGAAGGGAGTTATAGAATGTCTATGTAGATATCTTGTCTTTGAGATGTCTGGTTCTATAAAGGTTGACAGTACAGGGTATGCAATTATTTCCATGCTTTTGGAGACTGGACTTCCTGGGAATTTTGGTTGTTATTTGTGTGTTTGATTTTTTGAGGAAAGAGGTTGGCTTGATTTTTATTTGTTTGATTGATTAATTGATTGTTTATTGTCAGCTTGGTTGGTTGGTTGGTGTTTTCCATGAACACCACTATTTACACACAACATCCTGCTGGCATAAGCAATGCAATTGGGTGGGTGTTAATTGCCTTTCAGCCCAACAAAGTCAAATATCCTTCATAAGTTTTTTGGATCACTACTAAGAAAACTTCAAACTGAGGGACTGACAAGAGAGACAAACAAAGGGCACAATTATGTCTCCAGGAAGTGTCTTGATATGGCTGCATAAGCCATGACATTCTTTTTGGTGTATTCTTAGAAAGGGAGTCCCACTGCATTTAAATAAGAATGTGTTTCTGCCTCCTGGAGTCAACTGTCATGATTATTCTATGACCTCAGGGAACAAAAATAAAAATGAAATTTATAATGGAATAAAACTTTGACAGAGACAATAAACGGTACCAACAAAGGGAGGCTGGAACCCAGTACCCAGAAAATACCAGAGATTGTGGAATGTCTTTGGAAATTCTGAGAGGAGCATTGTGGCGATTTGTGATACCGTTATTAAGTAGACCATGAGTCCCATATTTGGTGCAATCCAATGTAATCATTATGAAAAAACACTTGCTCAATATTTTACAATGACTTTGAAATTTTAGTTACTATTCCTTATGAATATTTTTTAATAATGATCCTTATTTTGTAGATCAGTTTTTTCTCAATTGTAAAGTATTTTTTGTTGTATTAGTCAAGTACTTAACTATGGGGAAAAAAATGAGACATACACCTAGTCACCTGCATATGGAAACTATTCCACTCAGCACCTATATCAGTCAGCAAGTGAGGCAAATGACCTCAGGGGCAGACGCCTAGGTTAGTGTACCTTCAACTCTTTCTTTTCTTATCTAAAACTATTAGGAAGGTGCTGAGAATGGAAGATGCTGAGAATGTCCAGAGGCATCCTGTCCACTATTTTAACATTTTGAACAGGGGTTCTTTGTCTTTTACCTAAGCATGACCCCCAAAGTTTCCTTCCCTGAGTTATGTTTCTGAGCATGTTCAGAAATGTGCTCCTTTTCCGATCATACTCAGGAATATATCTATCTATATTGTGCTTTAGCTCTGTGAGTTAAGGGTAAAGGTACATAGAATTCTGGAACAGGAAGTCTATGTTATTTTTTTCAGAGGGACCTTGCTTTGGAAATAACCTCATGCTCCCCTGGTCCTTTGGACGTAATGATTATTACTCCATTCATATTTCTGTCATGTGCTCAGTTTTGGCCTTGTATACATAAAAAATGCAAACCTGCCATGTTTGTTCGCACTTGTATTTTCCTCTCCATCAATTAACTTATGTGCCTGCTTAGTGGTTCTCAGAACCTGTTCTTTTCCTTCCTTTTGATTTTCTTCTTTGTTAGAGTGGTTGGGTACTTAGTAGCCTCTGACATGCTCTGCTATTAATTCATTTCACCTCTGTGGTTATTATGTAGTTTCACCCTGATAGGTAGCTGCACACTTTTTACTTTTTCTGTGCTTATCTGTGTGTAGTTACGGTGAACGGGATGGTATTTATCCGATTTAAGTCATAATTTCCTCAGTGTGTCCACATTAAAAAATACCTACATTCATTAGACTTAATAGTTCTAGAAAAACACTAAGTATTGTTCATTTTAGTTGCTGTTATTGGGTGATTTTTCATTTTAATTTTTCTGTATTAAATGATTAGTTCAATATTTAAACAAGATTTTGCCAAATACAGGAATATTGGAGGCACTAAATAGTTGTGCATTACTGGCTTTCCTTTTCTATATTACTTTTATTTTTTATAGTTCATTCCTCCTACCCCCTGACTTCAAGAGGCCGTCTCCCCCTGCCAAGCTTCCCCACTCCTTGGGGCTTCAAGTTTCTTGATGGTTAGATGCATCTTCTCCTACTAACACCAGAAGAGGCAGTCCTCTGCTGTATATGACTGGGCCTCAGACCAGCTCCGGTATGCTAACTGGTTGGTGGCGCAGTGTTTAAGAGATCTCAGGAGTTTGGCTTAGTTTAGACTGCTGGTCTTCCTATGGAGTCTCCCTGTTCCTCAGCTTCTTCAATCCTTCCCCTAATTCAACCACAGGGTACCCCAATTTCAGTCCAAAGGCTTGGTGTAAGTATCTGCATTTGTCTTAGTCAGCTGTCATTGGCCTTCTTGGAGTACAGCCGTGCTAGGCTTCTGTATGTAAGTACACACCAGTAAGTGTGTCAGGTCTTGGATCCTCCCCTTGACATGGATCCCAAGTTGGGACAGTCAATAGACCACCTTTCCCTTAGTCTCTTTTCCATTTTAGCCCCTGCAGTTCTTTATACAGGAATCATTCTGGGTTAAAGTTTTTGGCTATGGGATGGTAACCCCATCCATTCACTTGATGCTTTGTCTTTCTATTGGAGGCAGGCTCTAGAAGTTTTCTCTCCCCACTGTTGGGCAGCAGGAAATACTAAATTTCAGGGCCAAAATCTACAAATAGAAACAAATAAAATAAAGCAAGAAATCAACAAAAAAACAAAAGCTGGTTCTTAAAAAAAAAAAAAAAAAAAAAAAGAACCTGATAGATAAACCCCTAGCCAAACTAACTAAGAGACCCAGAGAAAGTATCCAAATTAACAAAATCAGAAATGAAAAAAGGAGACATAACAACAGAAACTGGTTTTCTTATAAGTGAAGAATAATGAGGAACTGATGAAACATGGAAATGGTTAGCTGCTGTAGTTCCTTTCCTAAGGACACAGGAAAACGTATCAGTGGGTAAGGGATATAATCTTTTAAGTTAGGAACCATATGTTTGGAAGAAATATTCTACATTGCTGATGTCAACTTTGGAAGATAAACCTTCTGCTTAGTCTACTTCTTGTCCTGTCTGCAGTTATCTGTCAACATTCTTATGAAGATTAGATGTGATTGTTAGTATAAGTCAAGGCATTCTATTGTATTCTATTCAGCTTTGACATAAGAATCATTTAAGCTATGCATTAAAAAAACTATTTTGCCAGGGATGGGAGACTCTCTTCAACTTCCTAGATCCAATGATTTTAAAGGGGTTTTTCTGATTAAGAATGTTCACTAAGTCAGTCTGGGGAAAGTAGGTCTTGCTTAGCCAATATGAAGACAGTAGAGCTTGTATGTAACTCCAGAGCTACAAACAGAAGATGCAAGACACAGAGTGGAGAATCCTAGGAAGCAGATATGTGTTCTGAAGACGAGTGGCAGAGTAGTAACCGACAGACTCTGTCTCAAACAAAGTGTAAGATTGTTGGGAAAGGACAGAGTCAGCTATCTTTGACCTTCATGCATTCTTTGAGACACATGTTTGTGCTCTCATTTTCATACACAAAAATACACATTGTATGTGCACACATACATATATATCTACAACTCAAAATAGGAAAGTGGAGCAATTCAACAATAGCAAATAGTTATTCATTGACTTTATTAAAGATAAAATAGAGACAAAACCAACAATCACACCAACAACTACAAACAAATTTTTAAAAGCTGGGTTTCCACTTTCTTCTCTTTGCTGGGACAAATGACTGGCCAAATCAATTTGGAGAGGCATGGGGCATTATTTAGCTTACAGTTTGCAACTTTTGCTTCAGGAATCCCAAAGCAGGAACTTGAGCCCTGAATGTAGAGGCAGAAACTGGAAAAGAGGTCAGAGAAAAATGTTGCTTGCTATCTGACTCCCAGATTTTGTGTTCAGTTTCCTCTTCCAGTGAAAGCAGTGCCTACAGTGGGCTATACCATCCACTATCCATTTATAGTTTATAAAAATGGCCCCCAGTCATGCCTACAAGGCCAATCTAAATGAATAAATTCCTCAGTTGAGGTCCCCTCCTCCCAAGTGTGTCAAGTACATGAATAATATTAGCCACCATACTTGGCCAGACAGAACCTTCATTTGTGAATGGATGTGAAGGCTAAATGCACCACAATATATAATATATTCATCACAGTTGGTTAAACAGAAAACAACTCACCTTAATTATGAATTAGAATGCAAATAATCAGAAACTGCTGGAAAATTGAAAGTATATGGTACCAAAATGAGGAGTCCAATCAACTGGGAGTGAGTGAAATGTTCCGTGAGAGGACAGGCTGCTAATAGAGATGTGGGAAATGTAGTTTAAACACTCATTGTGATTTTCATGAAAAATGATGCCATGGTTCTGACATTGCCTTAGGGAAAACTGCTCTTGGCTCACACATCCCTCCTAAGGCGATCTTCAGGGAGGAAGGTTTTGGAACTTAATAATGGGCAACCCTGTTCAATTCATTTCCTGGCAAGGCATTTTTCAAAAAATAATGTTTTGTGAGTGATTTTTTACTGCAAGTACTCTTTGGATTCTAATTGTTCCATGCTTTTTAAATGTCTTATTGGAGAACATCTGAATATGTTTTTGTTGTGCTGGGTGTTGGCTTTAATATACAATGCAAGGTCATCTTTGGCTTCATTTTGATATCTATTTAACACAATTTTATAATTCAGAAAAATAAAAATGACCTTTACCCTTAACCTACTGTTTAGTGTTCCTTT
Organism: Micromys minutus; assembly: GCF_963924665.1. Classification (NCBI taxonomy): domain Eukaryota; kingdom Metazoa; phylum Chordata; class Mammalia; order Rodentia; family Muridae; genus Micromys; species Micromys minutus. The sequence goes on from NC_137959.1 coordinate 24,215,777, forward strand.
TTCTTTCTTTTTTTTTACTAGAAGAAACAACTTGAGTATTTTATGAAACATAACTCTTCAGATACTGAATGATATTTATGAAAATGCAATTTACTATATACCTCAGTGAGTTACTAAAATTTTTAAGTAATTAAACAGGACACTAAGGGACAAAAAGAAGGAAAAAAAAAAGTGTTGTGCTGTTCCATATTTATTCAGCCATGATTAATCTAGTGTTGAATAATAATTTTTAATTTCCATTTCTTGAATATATTTATTAATTTACCTCCTGCCAATATATGGCTTGGGTTGCCACTGTTTGGAATTTATTCCTGCTCTTCCTAACTAGCATTTGCATAATGGAATGACGAGGTCCATTCAGGAGCAGTTGGTTGTGGGGTGTTGGACAGAGCGACTGGGTTGTAATTAGTGGCATCTGGCCTCTGGCTTCATTAGCATGCAAATGGAACTACCAGAGGCCACAAAGCCTGGCAGTTCCTCAGCAGTTGCTACAATGCATATCTGCTTTGCTTAGCCTATCAGTGAGATTGCTTTCTACAAAATAATCAAATCTGTATATTTGAATGAATGTGACAGTCAATCCCCACAGCCTGGAATCTTAGGAATTTGCATGCCTTTGGAGGGGTTATAATTGTTGCTAGTGGCTAATTCCAAAGAAAAATGCACTAGTGCTGTATATTAATTAGTCTTGCCTTTCCGATTTTGGGGTTTTCCAAATTTTGGCTATTGAAATGTGGTCCAAGCTCTTATGGCTTGTGTCTTGTGTCTGCTTCTGCTGCTTCCAGTTCCCTGGTCTAAGCCATGTTCTTCTGTCTTTGTGTTTCTACTTATATTCAGTGTCAGCTTTACCAGTTCCAATTCCAATGGGGTTTTTCCCACTTCTTTTTCTTCTTTATCACACAAGACTACCATATTCTCAGAATCTGTTTCTCTCTCTCTCTTTCTCTCTCTCTCTCTCTCTCTCTCTCTCTCTCTCTCTCTCTCTCTCTCTCTCTCTCTCTCTCTCTCTGTGTGTGTATGTGTGTGTTCTAGCTAAATTGGAAGAATGTGAATTCCTATCATATCCTTTTCTACTCTCTCATTCTCTTTCTGTGCCTCTACAATTCCCCTCCCTATTACCCAAATAAACTCTGTACTGTACTATATTGTCCTGTGTCTGGTCCTTCAGTGTGAAGGGATTCCCAACATGGCCCCCCAGAGACATCCCACTTGCTTCCATGCCTTGCCATACCTCCATGGGCCATATCCCTTCCACTTTCTTCATCTTTTAACTAACATGGGTGCTAAAACCCAGGATAGGATGTGGAACAGTCAAGGGGTGGACTGGGAGGGGAATAACATCTGGAGTGTAAAAACTTAATAAATAAATTATACACGATAAACAATTGAAATATAAAAGAAGATAGAAGAATAACATCAGAAAGGTATAAGTCAAGGTTCATCTAGTGTGTTCATAGGTGAGAAAGCCAGGCAAGCTGCTGACAGTATGAAAAACTCTGCTGTGTTCTATAAGGATATTCTTATACTTAAATTTGGTTAAAGCTAGTGAGTCTTGTAAGGTATAGCATAAAATAATCGATTTAATCACCCAAAGATGGATAGTATTTAAAACATAGAGGTGGGCAATAAATCCATTAGTGGTCCTCCAGGGATCCAAAGATGACTCACTTAGTTCTGGACCTGGAGTTTCGAGCTCTGCCCAATCACAGTTCTTAGCAGTTTCTTATCTCTGTGCAATCTTCATTGAAAGGTTGAATTCAACAAGTTCAAAGGTCACTATCTGTACAACTTGTCACAATGTCCTGTGACATCATCAGATGATCTGTAGGCAGATAATTGCTCTTTTATATGTAGTATAATTTTTTTACTCCTTGTCATAGAGGATCAGGGCACTGTTTACCAAAGAAGGAAGTACAGGTTTTCAGTTTCTCAGCACGAGTATGGAGATTCCATGGCAATGATGGGATTTAGGCTGTGAAGATTTGGAAAATTTGAGTTAACCTGCATCCCAACATTTCCTGTGTGCCAAAATTTTAGGGAGCCTTTGAAAATGTTAACAAGAATATGCCTCCCTAGAAAAGCTATGAAAGCATTAGTGACATATTTTTGGTCACAATAGTCTTCTTATCATCAAGGAATAGTGGGGTAAACTTGAGATGATGAACACTGGGAAAGTAACATATTGTTTATTTTATAATCTTATTCTTTTGTCAAGTTGTATTTGAGCTGTGTGTTTTTCAAGGGTCTCTGGATTTAATTTTTCTTATTCACGTGATTTATTTGTCGTAGGAAGAATGGAACATATCAAATGACACTGTATAGATTAAAGAAGGAAATTAATTCAAAACATAGAATCTGCTACAAATGAAGTATAGAGTAACACTCTAACAAAGGCTTATTAAGTTTAAATATTAATTAATGTATAAATTAATTTATTCCATTTTCTTACTTAATTTTACTGAGTATAAAATAAACCAGATTTGACCAGCAAGGCGAAAGAAATCTCACCATGTTCATACTTAATAATTATTAAGGATAAGCAGTGAGTTAATAGCAAATAGCCTTTCCCAGTTGTTATTAATTATACACAGTGTTAATGGATTGACAATAATCTGCTAAGGCATAGATTGTTAACAGGACTTGACACTTCAGTTATAGCTCGTGTCAGAAATTAATTTTACAGAGGACAAGCATGCAACATTAAAATGCATGTTGCAATGGTTTACAATGGGGGTTAGATGACCCTTCTAGAATGTTGCTTGAAATAAAAGCTGATATAAATATACAGGCACACATGTGAGAGCAAATATATAGATTTTATTACAAAACAGTGACTGAAACATGCCAGACTCTGGTTCATAATTTAAATTCTAATAAAATTCTTAAACAAGAAAATCAACAATCTGAACTTCATAGTGCTTATTTTCATTTAAATTGTCAAATTGGAACAAAAAAAAGAAAAAAAAAAAAAAAACAAATCTCTCTTCATTAATTCCGAGAATAAATTAGGGACAAACCAAAGACAAAGACATTGGAGGTTGTTAACTTATCTAGATAAAATTCCACTTGTTGGTTAAAGAGCAGAGAGTACAAGGTATCTTCAGAATATGTTTTTCAGTCAGTTATTCTATGTTGATAGAATTCTCAAGGATTTGGAGGAGGTGGCAGGGAAGAATGATGGAGGGAATAGTAGTAAATGAGTTCTAAAATGAAACTGCCACCAAGGTGCCTAGTGAAACTTCATTCTGCTATCCATAAGAGTAAGTAATACTAGCTCCATTTCTTATTCTCCTGTTTTGCCTTGCCCTCTGTGATACATTTGCACCCAGCAATGATGATGAGCATGCCTGTGTCTAAGTTCTTACCAGCTGTACCTGGGTTCTTGCCTTATTTTCCTTTTCCACTGTTGTCAGTTTGAATCTTTCTATATCAGGATCTTGTCCAAGGATGATCTATGTATATGCACCAAAGTAAGAGAGCACCTGTAGACCTTTGGGAGATCTTCAGATTATAAGTGCATGTATCCTTGAAACACCTAATGGAAAGATGCTTGATTTCCATGAGTGATAAATGACAGAAAAATGCAATGCTTAAAAAAATGTATATCATGTGTTGACATGATGTCAATCCAGTCCAAGTAGTCTTTCTCCAGACATCGTCGTACAAGGCATGGTCTCTCTACTAGATTTACACGATTTAGTACATGAGGTATCCTAGTCTCTATGGCATTATGATGGATTCCATTTTATCACATATATTGATTTCTTTTTGATTATCACTCTGAGTCTTTTGCATGTCTTTTTCCATCATTTGTTTATCTCTGTGTAGAACACTAGATTTTTGTATATTCTTTACTCTGTGTGTGTGTGTGTCACTGCATTGTCACATTCTACTTACATGTCTTTTATATGTGTGTCTCTTCCTCTTTTCATAATGATACTAGTCATATTAAATTTGGGAATAATTTCTTTGACCTTATTAATTACTTCTTTAAAGGCATGGTCATCAAACATACTTAATTGTTAAAAGTTAAGACTTCAACATACAGGATTTAATGGGACACATTTTAGTACACAGCATTACTCAGGGCTCTAAATACCAGCTTAAACCTATCTTCGAGGCCCATAAAATCATTCTGGTAGTTTGAATAAGTAAGACCCTCATAGACTCATGTGTTTGAAGGCTTGGCCCACACTGAGTTGTGCTATTAGGAAATGTGGCTTTGTTGGAGTAATCACTGGCTTGTCAAATTGTGTCACTGAGGGATCAGGCTTTGCTATCTATTATGCTCAAGCTATGGCACAGAGTCCCCCTTATGCTACCTGTGCATCAAGAAGAAGGACTCTCAGCTCCTTTTCCAGTATCACGTATGTCTGCCTGGATACTTCCATGCTTCCTGCCATAATTTATAATAGATTACACCTCTGAAACTGTAAGCCAGAGTCAATTACACATTTTCCCTTATAAGAGTTGTCTTGATCATGTTATCTATTCACAGTAATAAAACCCTAAGACAATCATCTTCATATTATAAGTGCATACTAATAACTTATCTCTTTCTTTTATGCGGATGAACTTGGTCTTGGACTGACTGTCATACCAGTATGGCACTTGGAACTCATTGACTAAGGTTGGCTGGTTGGGCAAGGAACTCCAAGAATTCTCCAATATCTAAAATAACTCCATCCCCATCCCTTGAATTACAGAAACATGGTTCATGCCCAGAGTTTTATATGGATTCTGGGAATGCAAAGATGGGTACTCATGTGTTTATAATCAGGTACCTAAAACATATTTATAAATTTTTAAAAGTGATGTATCAAGTATAACAGTACCTTGCTTGACTACAATGATTTCTCTAACACAAACACATGTTCACAAAATTGAATTTTCCATCCTGACATCACAATAGTCTTATGATTAAACTTCTTACTCTAAAAAGTATGACATATATAATGTTTATAAATTTCTATTTAAAAATATTGCTATGAGACAAATAATATTTTAATATTTCTTCTAAAAATAGTACCTTTATATTGGTTCCATAAATGTCTCTATTGTTTTGAAATATTATACAATACCTATCTTATAATCAAATATATGGGAAGAATTTCTATTTCAATGTGTATACTTGCAATTATTTCCATACTAAATCAGTAGATTTTTACTAAATATTCTAAAAATACATATCTACTAATTTCTAATAAGTAGTATTAATTCTTAGTAAAAATTTGGGCTCAGAGATTTATAAAGACCATATGAAATAGCAGACTATATGTACCTTAGTATTCCATGTGATAATTCATGCTTTGTAAATATTTTAAATAGCAAGTTATTTTCTTACTACCAGGCATGTGAACTGTTCTTTCTCAATTCTTAAAATTCCATAAGCAGCTCATTTTCCTTACCTCAGTGGAATATAGTTAGAATAGTTCTGACTGAACCTATGTATCCTAAGCCACAATTCTTAAGTTTTCTAAATAAAGTTCTTGCACAGTTTCTGATCTTGACTTGACCAATACAATCACCTTCTTTTTTTTTTTCTAAAAATCTAAAATGAGCCTAGGGAACTATTATTGAAATTCTATAATGAAAACTAAGTTATTGACTTTGTATATATTTTTAATTATTGAGGATCATTTCCTACTCCCAGGGTATCAATTAATCATCCTGTACTTTGTAATTTGTAATTTTTTGTTACTGAGAAAATCAGTTAAGGTTTGAATCTTGGCTTTCTGTCAAATGAATTAAAATTTGTGGTTATGAATACAAATTGAGTTGGGTTCTATAAGAAACTATAAAGTGTCCATACAAATAATAAAACTATAATTATCATATGATCCACTTATCAAACTATTGGCTACATAGTCACATACTTTTGCTTTTGTTAGTTAGTATAAAAACATATAGTTGCATGCATGTTTATTATGACATTATTTACAATACCTAAACTGCTGGCTCATCCTAAACACAAAAAGTTGTGAGGAAAAAATAAAAATGCTCTGTGAAATAGAGTAGTCTTGTTCATTCATAAAGAACACTGATGGCCATCAAATAAGAACATTTTTATTAGAGCAAAAAGAAAACTAATGTTGTCAGTAAAATTGATAGATTGGATGGCATTTTCTGAAGTGAAATGTCTCCCACGGAAAATGACAAGTATTTGATATTGTCTCTCATATTTGGAAATGGAAAAGTAAGAATTCTGAATTAGTAAAAAGTATTAAGGGACAAAATTCCTTGGGGATATGACTTGAGGAACCATGGAGTGAAAGAAAGATAGATATGCTTGTTCAATGTATGCATGTATGAAGATGGCACAAGAAATCTCACTAGTATATGACAAAGTAAACATGTGTTGGTGTATACAAAGTCTTGAACTAGTAACTGGTTGGTGTTATGTTTTATTTTTTTTCTAGCTTTGTGGAAGGGTACATATGCTGTTAATGCTTGAATGGTACGAATAACACAGGCAAATATATCACAATAAATGAAGTTCATTCATAGCCAGAATGATACTTTACTTTCTATTAATAACTGTCCAGAATGTTACTGGCTTTCATTGTTTTTAAGTTCTGACCAGCCTGGGGCCTGGCTGTGTAGAGATGATTTAATAGCACCCCTTATAATGTCAGGAAACTGGAGCAGAACATACCTGACTTTTGGCAAGAAACGTTGGCGTGGCATTTACAGAATCCCAACACCAATCTTCACTCTTAGGCTACATCCTACAGAATGTATCAGGCCACTCTGCTGAGAGTTCTCAATAGGACAAAAAACTAAGATGCAGTCTTGCTATAATTTCAAGTTCTGCATGCATGGTTCCTCAATGCTGCTTGTCATGTGTGCTAGGCTGAATTAGAATACCTAATATGAAGATTCCAGTGACTTCTTAAAGAAGTCAGACCTTTCCTTTCTCCTGAATAATCGGTTTGGAGTCTCCTCGAAGTTTTTTTTTTTTTTTGTTAAGGGAGATAATCTAAAATCTTCTGTCTTAAGGAGTCTCTCTGACCTGCCCGTCATCTCTCAAAGTCTTTCTTACTCTCTTGCTTTATCTCTATCTCCCTTCACTTTCTGTGAAGCCCTTCTTCAGTTAAAACAAGTCTCTCCTTCTCTTCAAGACTGCATGGTGTCTAGATTTTCCATATGTTGTAGAGTTTCTGTCCTTCTCATCTCAAGGCCAAGTCATGTGCCTGAAGCCATTTCAGTCTTACTGAGGGTGGTTGGTTATTCATGATTCCTTTGCAGACCAAGTGCTTCTAATTTTCTTCCTTATGAGGCTACCATGTCATTCTTTAAGACTAAGCCTGAAGTGGATTAGTAGACTTTCGACTCTTGCTCTTGACTTACCTGATTTACAGTTACATTGTTATGTCCTCAGTTAGAATAACGACAAGTCAGTTGATTGGGAGATGTAAGCCTAGGAGACACTAATCAACACACAGTCCTCAGTTCTTCTCACACTGCCTTGGTTTATCAACTCTAAGCTTGCTCCTAATATATGATACAATCTGCCCATGAGTTAAAAATCTACATAACAAACATTTTACTAAATTATGCAAAACATTAAGTTTAATGGAGACTGTGGTTTTTAATACTCCATATTTGGGGAAGTGTATTTTACAGTAACTGACTCAACTCTTCAACTGTGTACTCCTGAGGACGCTTTATGTCTTTTAAGAAGCAACTTACAAATAAAGATAACTTTATAATCTCATCACATTAAGAAATTAACTTCATAAAGTGAAAGATTCCCGTCAACACCTAAGATGAGTGCTTAAGTGTTGGCAAGTATTCAATACCTTCTTTTGAAAAAAAAATACATTGTAGATGTTATACAGTCAAGGTAATTGTTTTTCTCTTTCCTTTACATCAGCGAACAAGAAGATGCCTTTGGGTTCTTTCGAAATAGATTGTTCTGCTTCTGTAATGGGTACCTGTGGGATTGACTGCAGAACAATACTGCATTAGGAGTCATTGGATTTGGGGAAATCCAAGTAACATTTTCTATTGAGATCAAGATAAAAGAGCCTTTCTTTGAGAAAACGTAGTAGCTAGGTACTTTGTTCAAATAACAAAGCCGAATCATTAGTCTAAAGGAAAAAAAATAGCACTGTCAGAAATTTAATATATTACACCTTTTAAAGGTAAGTAAGAAGTCAAAACCATTGTCCTAAAAACTCACAAGGCATGCTTTTCTTAGTCTTACACTAGTAACACTATAATTTATGTTCTCTCCTCTCTCTCTCTCTCTCTCTCTCTCTCTCTCTCTCTCTCTCTCTCTCTCTCTTTCTTTAACCCTCTTTCCCCACCCACTCTCTCAATGGTGGATGACATAGACTGCCTTAGCATTGTTATTACCACGGCTCAATGTCATTAAACTTCCGGGGATATGACATGGTGTGCCATAAGATCAGGGAAAAGGCACACACATTTTGTTCATGGCCAAAGTAAATTAGAGAAAGGAAGAAGCAGGGGTTCCTGGGAGCCCTGTTACTTCTCCTATTATGGAAGAATAATACAGAGGGAGGTGGTGGTGGTAGAATGTTGGCAGGAAGTCAAGATAGGAAATTAAGACAATTGTAGTAATAAATTGAGATATAATATCTTAAATATTATTAGTAGTATGAGATTAATTTAACTGTTTTATTCCCCATTTTCTCATTTGAATCATAGGAAGAGGAATAATCAGACATTTCTAATATCACTAAGATTTTTCATGTAACTTTTCTTCCTTCTCCCCAAAACTTTTATTTTGAATAAGGGCTTTTCAAATCTTCTGAGCATTAAAATAGGATATAAGAGCTGGAACAAAAAAAAAAAAAAAAAAAGAGAGAGGCATGAATACAATGACAGATTATGTTCACAGAAGTTTTTATACCAGCTCAGTCTTAGAATTCAAGTAAACCCCCAATATTGGCTCTAGTTAATGCGTTTGCACTTGATTTTTCTCTCTCCTTTCCTCTTGCTATTACTCCTTCCCAAATTCTTTTGTCTCTCAACCTATCATCTCCCCTACCCTCTCTCTCTCTCTCATTGTTTCTCTCATGTTCTCTCTGTCTCTGTCTGTCTCTATCTCTCTGTCTCTATCTCTGTCTCTCTCTGTCTCTGTCTCTGACTCTCTCTCTCATTGTGTGTGTGTGTGTGCTTCTGCTGAGCCAGCCTGTGTTTTTATCTATCTATCTATCTATCTATCTATCTATCTATCTATCTATCTATCTATCTATCTATCCTCTATCTGTCTATCTATCTATGTGTCCATCTATTCCCATTTCTGTCTTGACATTCCTTCCCTGATTGGTTTATAATATAGAATGACAGGTCATAATAAAGTTATAAGATTCTTTTCTTAATCCTAAATTTTTCGAAAGATGAAAAAGTCATCAATTCTAGAAGCCTCTGTGTGTGTGTGTGTGTGTGTGTGTGTGTGTGTGTGTGTGTGTGTGTGTGTATGTGTGTGTGTGTGTGTGTGTGTGAGAGAGAGAGAGAGAGAGAGAGAGAGAGAGAGAGAGAGATTATTTAAGTAAGTCTTAAGCACACATCACATTCACATTATGAAATAAATCTCTACAACATTTTAAAGCAGATAGTTTACCTCATACTGACGAGTGAGTAAATATGTTAAACACAAAGGGTCTCAAGAGGTCTAGGTGAGAAAATATTCTAGTGATCATGTTTCTGAGGTAGGCTCTCATTTGAGTTATTAGACCTGTAAGTATCACCAAGACAAGTTCAAGGCAGAATTTGTTAAAATGAGTAGACTTTAAAGAATGAAGTGTCAGCAGGATCTCAAGAAGGATACTATCTGAGCAATACATAGTTGCTGGCAGTACTGTGTTGTTTTGTTTAAATTGGATAGTATCGGTATTTTAATGCAGCCCACAGTATTAAGAAGTCAAAACAAAGTTTAGTAGTTGCATAGTCTATGCTGACTTGTCAGGGCTGCTCACATTAACTTTTCAAATTCTATCACTATTGACTTTTCAAAGTCTGGTGTTAGACTATATCCCGAATTGTGAATATTTTTCTTTGGGGGTGTGTACAATATTTCATGATGTATATTTGTATGCTGAAATGGTCCATCTGTGAGTCCTGTGAAAATAATTTCTGAATATTTTTCAGGCTAAATGGTTATGTATTTTAGAATCCTGCTATCAGCTGACTGAGCATTACATGATAGCCATCTTTTCGTTATTAAGGATGAATCTCTCTGTTCTTTAACAAAACACAGGCAGACAAAATAGCAATAAATTCCTACAACAAATGCAAAGCAGTATGTCTCCTTGAAGAAGCTATTAGAGTATTAAATGAGGAAGTATTCTTGTGCATAGTATGTAGCAGTGATCTGATCATTTAGAAATACCAGTCAAAGGAAACTAAAATTCAAGCACTCCTCACTTTCAAAGATGTTTTGATGGATGGTGATGGTGTTTCTGAAAGTGGAATCACACTTTAAGCCCTAAGAAATCAGATTCAACCACTTTTCCTCAATAAGCTGCTTAAAGCACCAAAATTAACTGTGATACTCAGAAAAAATTGATTTACTTAATATTTTTTTGAAAGGAAAACGTAGTCTATCTTATCTCCTTTCAAAATTTGGGGTCAGATTATATCTGGTATCGGAAAAATTTGTGAATAATTTTTTTGGGAGTGTTAAGAAAAGGAGAATGTTAGAAAGAGGGACAAAAGATCCTCCCACTCTCAACCCCAACCTTATCTAACTATACTATCAATCTATTTATACTATCTATCTGTCAATCTATTCATCTATCTACATATATATATATATGCAGTCCTGGCCAAGGTGTTCTCCTGTGTAATACTGGATCATCATTGTCTAATATAAACAGGTGACCTACCAAGTGTTATATCTCTTTCCCTTCTGGCTAGTTCAGATGTCAGACTTTCTCACTTCTTAGCATGTGATGTCTGGGATATCCTAGTCATTTGGAGCACGTGCTTTTTAGGCTGATACCAAAGTAAAGGAAATATCTACATATCTCAAACTCCCTGGAAATAATTTTATCATGTTTTCAGGTTTTAATCACAAATGATAAACAGCCTTTTGCAGTTTTTCATACAAAATAAAAATTCTTCAACTCCAATGTGTTGTCTGTTTTCTCTCTAATTTTCTCTGTCATAATGTCACTAAACATTAATAACCTGTTTTATTCTATCCAAAAATACATAAAATACCCCTTTCTTTATTTTCCCCTCTAGGAGAAACACTAACAACATACAAGGTACTTTAGTGATGTTATTTAACAGGTGGTTCAAGGAAAGTGAGGGGTATTAATTGGATTCTTACTCTGAGTGATGGTTATGGTTTCAACCACTGGAAAATATGATGACATATGTAACTTCATATAGCCTGTGATGTTTTATTGTTTTATGGAGTTGATCCTTATGAGATGTTTGATATAATGCTATTTATATACAAGGAGTTGCTATTCATACATATTACTTTTGTATCTGTATCTCTATCCCCAAAATGTCTTTGTGTGTAATGCAAATTTAATAAAATGAGGACATTTACTTAAATCAAAACAAGAAAGGGCACTTTAAAACAAAATCTTATTTTTTTTTCTTCAGAAAGCCTTTGTTCTGCATTTTCTAAAATTAGCTAGACACCAGCTTAACCTGTAAAAATATTCATTACCTTATTTAGAGCAATGTTTTTAAAAACTTCAAACTCAAGCTAGAACACCAAATGGCATTTATGCACTGTCATTTAATGAATGCTTTATGCTTTATTATTTTGTTTGCTATGATGTTATGGGCACAGGGAGGGAGATGAATTAAAATCATCCCCTAATAGTGATAAAAGTTAATTAAAGATTGTTTAATTTTCTATCGCTATCAGAAAACTGTCAGAACATTGATAACATGAGCCAAGATGAGTGCCCCACAAAACTCTACACTTTCAGTCAGTATTTCCTAGTATATCAAATGCTTGTCATCATCTCAAAACGTCTCACAATTAGAAATTCATCTAAAGATGTGTTGTTTCCCTAAGTGTCTTTTATCTTCTTTTACATCTTAGACTAGATATTTAAGTAATGTCTTTTACTTTTCCCTTTACAGTAGTAGAGTAGGCGATGGTGGGAGTGGACCAGGATATGGAAAATAGGATTGTGGCTACAGTGGTGAAAAAGCTGTTATGTTGTTTGCAATGAAGAAAGAAATTTGGTTAGAGGTAACTGTAGATGTTATGAGAAATTGTAAAGAATTTGGGATAAATAGACAAATGGACTCTCAAGTTTGGAAAATTTTGGGAGAAGATACTAAAGGCATCTCTACGGTGGAGGCTATGGATCTGGTGGTGGAAATGGTGGAAGTGATAGTGGAAGGTTTTAAAACAGCAGCACTACCAATGATGAAACGATGATTCGTAGTCAGAAATGTTACTGCAGTTTAGAAAAAGAGCCCATCCTGCTCGGGATCATAGACACAGTTTTCAAAAAGAGCAGTTATTGATTAATTCAATGCAGAGACAATTAGATGTACATCCTGAGGTCTTTTTTCTGTTATAGTTTTTTTCTGTTTTTTTTTTTCTTTTCATTACAGCAGATATACTGCCCTGTAAATGTGATAGCTGTGGCAAACATAAATAAAATTAAGAAGCTTTTAAACTAAAAAATATAGCAAATGTGATTTGTTTATTAAGTTTTATGGCTATCAAATTTAGTTTTATTTAATATTATTATGCAGAATATATATGGAATTTTTCAAGATAGTCTAGAATTCTGAAAACTGCTCACTTCAATTGCAAAGATTCATTTTACTGGAAACTCCTATGGACTTGTTGGACTAGTTGGCTTTAACTAACATCCCTAACATTGGAAGCTACATGTCATTTCTGTCTTGCTAAAGAAAGGATATTCCTCTATCCTTCAAAGCAGCCCAGAATCTCCTCTGGGAATGTTATTGTTTTCACCTTAGATTTATTCACAGGGAGAAACAGGAAAAAAGAAAACACAAAGGAGAAGAAAAATCAAAACACCTTCCTTCCGTTTAGCACAGAATTTAGATTAGATCAACCATCCATTGGATCCATGACTGAAGAATGGCTGCAAATATGAGGATTTGTTACTCTGATGAGCTGTAAACATGAAGTTTGTTCGTGATAATTCTTCCACATACTTAATACACTAGCAAACCCAAATGACATACACTTGCCCATATGACCATAAATTTTGCCAAGATGGTACTAAGAGATTTTCATCAAGAATTGCCAGTCAGCTAAGATTACAAGATCCATAGGGGGTTTATCTAGCCTCCTGTTGAAAGGCAGTCTTTGAATTTAGTCTTTTTCTCTAATTACTGACGGTCTTATTTGGATTCACATGAAATCGGGTCTTCACTGTTAAGTGTCATAATTGAAGGGTGATCAGAATTACTCTCTGACACCTCTGTCCTCAATAGTTCTTCTTCCTTAAATGACTAACAGGAAAAGAGTAAGGGACTTGTGTAATTATCTATCTTTAAACACAGGATTGTGTCCATATATGACACTCCTCCTCTCAGGAATTCTAAGTCCTGAAGTTCCTTGCTTGCTGCCGGAGATTTCTGAACAAAGATAATTCTTCTACGAAGAGATTACCTCCACATTACCTCCTCAGCACCTAAAGGTCAACCTGTCTTTTATCTGTGAACAACGCACCTGCTTTGGAAGCAAATGAAATCAGTTTCTTTGCTGCTGATTCATTTCAAAAATAGGAGAAGGAAGAACAATAGGTACATTATGCAGAGTGTCTCTGAAAGAAGAACTTTTATAAATTGGCAATTTAGGAAATCAGTGGGTTGCACAGGAGACACAGCATCCTCTTTTGAGATTTCAGCAACAGCAGAAGTGTCATTTGAGTACACTGTTTAATCAAACTTCTTACAAACTATACCCAGTCTTTGCAGAGTTGAGTACTTAAAGCAAAGTGATGTATTCCACTGCCTCCTACTTCCATGAGATCTAAAATGCTACTTTGTCAAGCTACTTTTCTAAAGGAGACAGTTCAAACATCGAGAGAAAGTGAGAACACACCTACAAAGAGAGACAGACAGAGAGAGACAGAGAGACAGAGGGAGAGACAGAGACAGAGACAGGGGCAGGGAGACAGACAGAGATACAGATGCACAGAGAAATACAGACTGGGAGGTTTAGAAGTACATCTAAGGTCATGCTGAAAGTTAGAAGTTCATATATGACTCTATCCCTCTCTTTAGACTCAGTGCTCCACTGTACTCTTTCCTTACTTGTAATAACTACCCTGATTTTAGCCACATAGTTAGGAAAGCACATTCTCAGACACCTGCTTCCTAGCACCAGGAAATGACTCCTAATTGATCTGAGTGTGCACTGATAATTCCAGTTTCTCTTTGCTGATGGCTTTTCTTGGGGTAAGCATATAACCCAGTTACAGCTAATGAGAATTAGATGCAAATGAATTGAAGGACTTCCCTCCCTAAAGAAAACTTTACCATTTCATGGTCCTTCAATCTACTTTGTCTGGTGGTAGTTGGTTCCTGAGAGCTGTAATAACTATCTATGTGTATGTGGTAACCAGCAGAGAGATGAAAGCAACCTGGGGCCCTTGAGTATATTTATAAGCTAATATAACCTAGAAACACTTACCTTCAAACTTCATGTTAAGATAATTAAAAGTCTTTATAATTAAAGTCAGTATATTCTATATATACTATTTAAAGCACTACTGCTATTTGAGGTAAAATTACATTTTATAAGCAGCATCTTCCATGCCTCCAGAGAAAGCAGGAGTCAGCAAGAGTAACCTCCTCCTTCAGCGGGGTCATCATTTGACTCTGCAGCATGAATGACGTACTGTAGAACAGAGAGAAATTTTTAGTGACCTTGAAGAATAATTTTGGGGTCTGTAAAGGTCATAGAGTATAGAAAGCACTTGCTATATAAGAATGAAGACCCCAATTTAGATTTCTAGATCCTGGTTAAAATCATAAGCTATAGTTTGCATGTTTAGTCCTAGGGCATGTATGCTGAGCTTGTAGACAGAGAAAGGTTGTTTCCCAAAAGCTTGTGAACCACCTATCCTGCCATGCAGTGGCAATGAACAAAAGACCTTATTCTAAAAGAAGGAGGAAGGTAAGATCAACATTGGATGTTGTCATCTTACTTCCAAAGCATGCTATGGCTCACCCAGGATGAGACTGATATCACACACACACACACACACGCACACACATACACACACACACACACACACACACACACACACACACACACACACACACACTATATGTAAAAAAAAGTTGGACAGAGTACAATAGATTCAAGAATGTTTCTTATTAGTTGGAGATCTATGAAAAAATATACAGGAACCAACAATGACAGAAGTTACTTAAAATGTCACAACAATGTACTACAAACAAGAATAATAAGAAATATCTCCAAAGTTTAGCTCCAGAAAGCTTAACTGTGGAATAAAATTGGTAAATTTGTCATTAGCCAAATGTGGCCTAAATTCTGACTTTATAAATTTAATTCTCTTTTAGGATAACAACTTTAGCTATATCTTAAGTGTTTTAAGTGAAAAAGGTGGGTAGATGTCCAAGGGGCCATAACACCCACCTAGTCTAGCATATATACTCTATCCAGAAAAAAATGACTCCTAAAGTTAAAATGTTTTAGAATTTTAAAATCTGAAAGCACAGATAAGTTTTGAAAACATAGTAGACACAGGGAGCTGAAAGTATATAAAAAGAAGAAAACCATGGTGCAACCAGCATTTTAGAAGACAATAACATCACAAAATGCTGTTTGACTTTAACAGTGCCTCCCACGACTATAAACATTTGTGTTTGTCCAACGTAGGGGCACTTCATTGGTCTGCTAATATTTGAGGAATGGAGTTTTGTTATGTTGAGCATCTGACTAGCCATTGGATCAGGCAGGCAGCCTAAATAATGAGTGGAGTGCCCATACAGAACAGGCATGGGAACATGTGTGGGTGAGAGGGTGGGATATCTAACTATTCAGTTGGAAGACAACACAGGAAAAGGATGGCATGAAAAGTGATGGCTCCCCGGTTTCTCTCACAGATTGTTTTTGGCCCAAAGCCTGACTGATGTTTTATCAAAAACTATCAGTAGGATTACACATACTTTGGGTCTAAAATTGTTTTCTACAACCAAGCATTATCCAAAATACAACAAAGGAAGAGATGGTTCATTACAATCCAAATGCTTTCTCATAAAAAAAAAATGTATATAGATAACCACGTTTCATTTTCATGTAACTTATTCTGGAAGCTAGAGTTCCTATAATGAATTCATGAGGAGATTTTTGTTATGCGAGGAATAATTTGGCCCTAAAATATGAGCCACTTTTATTCACATAATAATTGCCTGGCAGTTTTCAAGGTGTTCTCCTCATTCTTTATGGCTGTATTTGTAATGTTGCCAACAAGCAGGTAGCCTGTACCACTTGCTTCATGAGTGAAAATTTTGCTGAACTGCTCTTTGTAAAACCAAGGCTGATGTCAGAAACATGTCTCCCTTGAGTAACATTGGGAAGGCAAAGAATTCTTACATACCTTTCCCCATCAGGTATGTGCCATAAGTAAAGTACTGAAAACAGAAAGAGAACCTCAAATCCAGCATTGTGTTCAGATGCAAATCTTCCTAATGTGTGAGTCTCATTATTCTTGTGTATCTCCCTTTCTGAACCTCCTGGTTTTGCTCTGGGTTTCAATAATGCTGATATGATGCAATTCAAGGGTCACGTTAAGTCCGTATTTCTGTCTTCATCCCAGTAGTCCAAACTCTTGTCCATATTTAGTACTCTGAATTTTGTTCAATGACACATTTTCAGAGCCCTTGATGAAAGTGATGAGAATATTTGATCTTATGTCTAAAGTTATTTAATCTCTGAAATTAAAAATTGCTTCTAGTTGTAACAGAACAATTTTCTCTTTTCTAAAACTATTATAGTTTTGAAATCAAGTCTGTTATATTCTAAGAATATACAAACTTCCAAACGAATTCTATTGATCACATTTGCTAAAATAGAGTTTGCAGTGAAGATTTAAGATAAACTTACATTTGTATGATGATTAGATCAGTGTCAAAGAGATAACATTTTTACTGTGGATGATTTTATATATATATATATACATATATATGTATAATATTTCAAAAGTCCTCATAATAATTTTATGCATTGTTGGTGTTATATGAATTATGTTTTATTAAATCTGTAAATTAGATGCAAATTTTCATTTTCTCTTTAGAAGAACAGATGAAAAACATAGATCTGATACTCTACCACCATTAACACAAGTGAATGGCCTTAATTTCTCAATAGAATCATTCAATATTCATTTTTTAATTTCTGCATTTACACATAATATCTCTCAGGAGGCCCCTAACAGATTCTACTGCAGCAATCTTAATGAGAACTATCAAAGGTTCTCTGAGATGATGATCTATACTTAATTCAGAGATTTCCCCAGACAGTTGTGCACTTCGGTGCTGCTTAAGAGACTCCTACTTGTATTGTCTTGAAACATTTATTCTTATTTTAGCTGCATCTTTAATCATTATTAGCATAACCCCTTCATTCTTAATATTTGTATTTTGAGAATTAATACAAAAAATTACAGCCTCTTTAGAGAATTTAATAACTGTATTTGTGAAGAAGCAGTGAGAAATTATTTTGCCCACATGTGGGGTTTCAAAATAAAGCCTAGTCATACTTATTTTTCCTTGAAACCAAAAATATTTATTTTTCTTCACACCAAACTTCAAAATAATGATTTTTTTACTTGAACAAATGTTTCCTTTAAAATAAATATAGCAATTTGCTCCTGTCTAGATAACTGTTAGTAATTTCTTACTTTTAAAGTATGCATGTATGTGAATGCAAAAGTAGTGATCTGACAAATAAACTAATATAAAAGCTACTATAACATAAACTATGAAGTTTTAGATGAGCTTTCATTGTCACTTGGTAGTTGAGTGATCCTATTAAAAATGGAAAAATTTGTTATGAATACTTAGTAATCTAAATGCATTTCAGCCAAGTACAAATACAATAGTTAGTTAATTACAGTAAAAATACCCAAAGTATTCTTATATATTTTACCTTGTTTTCTGAGGCATGAAAATAAATTAGACAAGTTTAATTTAAATGGAATAAACTTTAGAGTATATCTCTGAAATTATATTTTTATTTAAATAGAACTTTAAGTTTAGTGATGTTCTCTACCTGAGATTCATCTCTTTGAATCAAAGCCAGAGACTTGTGTTGGTTTCTCCCTTACAGATCATCATAGATAATTCCTCACAGAGATCATGAGTACATCTAATAATTCTTAAACTTTTTTAAATTATAAATTTTATATAGTATATTTTGGAGTTTTGCTCTTTGGTCTTAAGGAAGTTGAACTTCATTTAACAAATGATTGATTTCCATGTAGCACATTTTGACTTTTTGTTTATATTATGGTAATATACTTCTTAGGAAGTCTTTGGTAGTTGTTACAATACAGTTAACTGAGTCCCTATTAACGGTTGTGGTTCATATAAAATTCTTACATAAGCTCCTGTATTTGAGAATTGTCCTGGCTCTCCTCTAGTTAAAGGTAATGTGAACTGTCTGCACTAGTGACTCACAGAAAGTTGTCACATTATTGCTTACTGATAATGTTTTTTTTAAGAGATACTTCATCCAGGATCTGTGAAGTTTTACTCGGAGCATCTAAGGACAGAGAGCTCTTTATAATGTCTAGGATGATGTCTCTGAATACCTCATCCTTTATGGTATAGTAGGGCATGTTATTCAAGTTTTACCTTCTGGAGTTTCCATTATTTACATTCAACTATAGTCTGGAAGATGAAATGGAGATTTAGAGACGTTAACAGTTTTTGTTTTAAATATTATTTTATTTGTTTTTTTTAATAGTTGGCAAATCACCTTCTTTCTTGCTGTGTTGAACTTGTAAAATAAAGCTCCATGGAAGCATTGTGCCTCATTATTACATAGACTTGTTCCCATTTGTTCTCATGCTTTTGTTGTACATGAAGAGATAACAGCAATTAGGAAGCAATCATTTAGAATGTCAAGAAAAAAAATCAGCCCATTACAGGTGATTCCTGGAGTAAAAGAATTGATAGTTTGAGGGTAAATTTTGCTTAGAAGATATAAATTCTCACGTGGCTGCCAGCTGAAGAGTTCCTGTCATGGACACTGGTCCAATGATTACTCAGGTTTTCACCAGAAGCATCTATACACAATCATATACTTACTCTATACTGTGGAGTTCTCCTTCAATCTCTGATTATCTATGGGGAGCCTTGAAACACTTCCTTCATTGACATGGGGTATTGCTGTGTGCTGTTCTATACATTACAGAAATCTAGAAACAATCAAACACCAATTGTCTGCCCCACCCCCTATCTACACAGCAATAACCTTGTCCTTTGCTTGGTTCTCCAATTTCTCCAAACAAGACTGGTATCTTTCTAAAAGCAAAAATGTGGAATGGATAAATCTTTGGATACTGATTTCTTTTATCCAGAAATCAGAGTTCTGTGATGAATCTTATCTATTACTTGAAATAAGCAGTATTTTTTCTTATTATATCAAGGGTAAAACCAAACCTATATATGTCCACAATACTTGTTGGTTTGTTTTCATTTAAGTATGTGTGGGGGGGAGGGGTTGGTGTGTGTGTGGGGGGTGTGTCTGTCTGTCTGTCTGTCTGTCTGTGATTTGTTAAAGTATTTTCACATTTTTCAGAATATGAACTAGGAAGATAACTCAGTGAGTTGAAATCTTATACAGGCCTGCCACCTTGAGTTTGATTTCCAAATCCTACAAGATGGTAGGTGAGAAATGACATTTGAGAGTTGTCCTTTGACTTCTGTATATTCATAACCGTATTCTAGACATTAAACTAAGAACTATAAAAATATTTCACTTTATATTTATATTTTATCTATTCACCATCTGTAGAGCAGAATTTATAGTTACTATTTGACATAAAGTATCAATAAAATATGCAAATATACTATTACATTTATATTTATCAAATATCTGTTTGAGATAACCAGTCTTATATAAGATTTTTGTGTTTAACAGTACTGAGAATGGAACTCAGGGTGTCACATATATTAGTTAAGTATTTGAACCACAGAATTATACCATAATCCTAGGCAAACAGTTTTTTATAGCATCAATATTTATCAGTCCTCATATATATATGATCCTTGTTACTCACTGAATTGAAGGAAACAAGTGACTCCTTCTGACATCCATATGTATGCTAAGGCACACATGACCATGAACATTCACAAATACAAGCTACACACAATAAATGAATGAATGAGTGAAGGAAGAAAGAGAGATAGACAGACAGATAGATAGAAAGAAAGAAAGAAAGAAAGAAAGAAAGAAAGAAAGAGAGAGAGAGAGAGAGAGAGAGAGAGAGAGAGAGAAAGAAAAGATGGAAAAGTTAAAGACCCCACTAATCATTTAAGGTAACAGTATATTAATATGACCAGAGTGCTTTTGGTCAAGGTTGAGACAAAAGTCACACAGTGAAATCTGTTTGTCCCTGTGAGGAATACTTTGTATCATTAGCTAAAGATGAAGGATCTGATGCAGCCAAAGTATGTAATATTTCTTTCAGTTTTTTAAGTCAAGTACAATTTCTAAATTATTTTAATGGTAAAGATATGTTCGAAATGATGCTAAAATTCTGATAATTTATCTAGATACTATACCAAAAATTTAGAATTTGTTTTAAGATTATGGTTTACTGGCTCTATTTACATAGCAACCGGACTTATTTGAACTTTTGACATTAAGTTTCCTAAAATATGGATGGCCCATATGATGTATTAAACATTTTTGATGATTAAAGTTTATAGAGGACTGAATCTTGGCAGAAACAATGGTCTTAGCAAATTATTAAGGAACCTTTTATTCACATATCTCATTCAATTGCTTATATACAATATTTTTAGTAGATTTATAGTACATTATACAGCATAGTTAGACCCTTTCTTATAATTTTCAAACATGCTCTCTAGTTTCTCATGTTAAATACCTAATTAGCAGCCATTGAGGCCTAATAAACCACCAAGCCATTACTGGTTTAATTGTCTAAGCCATTAATTAGTGTAGATTTAGTAGGTCAAGTGGCTAGTTCTTGTCATATGTGATAAAATGAATTATCTGTGCGACTCAATATGTGTTTGTGGTTATCTTTGGATTGATTCTTGCTAGTTTCTCTGATTCTGGCTGTGTGCTACATAATTGGACTCTGACCTAATCTTTTTTTCCTGCAGGAAGTCTCATTCTCAACATTTGTCATAGTATTCAACATTGCAAGCATATATTGCGAGGTCTCTAAAGAGCAAATACATGAGATCACATCGGCCTCATTCTTTTGGAGAATACAGAGTTGAAAATTTCAGACTTTGCTGATAAAGGAAGGCACTCACTCTTGATGGGAAAGATGCTAAATCTGCACTGAAAATGGCTTCACTACCGAGAATGAAGTAAGGGTTGCTGTTTTCGAAACTCCTCGAAATATTTTTTTTTTTTTTTTAAGGAAAACAAATATATGGCTTCATGGCTGTTGTTGGGATATGTGACGAACTGATGATGACAGCAATAATGCTCTGCCGACTCTGAGCATCTCACAAAGTGTAAAATTGTGTCTAATCTTTATATCCCGCTCCCTGAAGGCAGTGAGATAGACCCTGCTTTCTTCTCATAATTATAATGCAATTTACTGAGACTGTTTCCCATCCCCAACTTTAAACATGGTCAGATGCCCATTAATTAATTATCTTAATCTTCTCTCTCCTTTTACATCAAACTGAGTTCTAAATTGACATCTTTTTAGCTGGATGGTTGAAGTTATTCCCTCAGAAAATAAGGCTATGGATAATCTACGCCACTTGACTGCCCTTTTCTATAACAATCCAGATGGCTTTATTCTGTATTCTTCTGTTAAAATGGAGGGTTTCATACTGGCTACGGGAGGATAGTCATATTAAGATTGACTCCTTATGAGTTTTATTGGTTTTTTGTGATAATTATATTTTTATCTATTAGTGTTTCTAACCAACAAGATCAGCCTCCCCAAAGTGATAAATTCAGTTAAGCAAGGCACTGTGATCTATCATAATCATCTGGAGAACTTTTTCTTTCTCTCATGATTTCTCCAAGTAAGCTGTAAATTGAGGCTTTAAACAATAGACACGTTCTTATTCAGTATGTACATTGAAACTTATTGATCACAAACTAGAGAAACATGCTTTTTTTTAACAACTTTATTTTAAAAAACAAAGATAAATGTACAAATTTTAAGCATTTTTGCATAAAAGTATATGAATACATTTTTGTCAGTGCTTGGCTTTTTTTCCCTTAAAGGTTTGGTGGTGTGCATTAAGGTCTTATTAGTTACAATGAGCAAAATGTACATGTAAAACAAGGTGTAACCCGTAATTAGTCAAAGTTTTCTTGGTATATAAGGGTTGAGCATAATGGTTTTTCTTTTTCTTTTTCTTTTTCTTAAACATAACACAGTCTGTGAGTTGTTTCCGGGGTGCTCAGAGCTTTATGGGGTTAGTATCCCATTATCAGTAACTGCATATTATGTCTGTTCTTTTGTGACTGGGTTATCTCACTCAGAATGATATTCTCTGGATGCATCCATTTTCTTAAGAATTTCGTTAAGTCATTGTTTCTGATAGCTGAGTAGTACTCCATTGTGTAAATGTACCAAAACTTTTGTATCCATTCATCTTCTGAAGGAAATCTGGGTTCCTTCCAGCTTCTGGCTATTATAAATAGAGCTGCTATGAACATTGTGGTGCATGTGTCTTTGTTGTATATTGGTGTGTCTCTGGGGTATATGCCCAGAAGTGGAATAACTGGATCTTCAGGTAGTACTATGTCCAATTTTCTAAGGAATTGCCAGATTGATTTCCAGAGTGGTTGTATCAGTTTACAACCCCACCAACAGTGGAGAAGTGTTCCTCCTTCTCCCCAACCTCACCAGCATCTGCTGTCATCTGAGTTTTGGATCTTGGCCAATCTGACTGGTGTGAGGTGGAATCTAAGGGTTGTTTTGATTTGCATTTCTCTGATGGCTAAGGATGTCGAGTACTTCCTTAGATGCTTCTTAGCCATTCGATATTCCTCAATTGAGAACTTTTTGTTTAGCTCTGTACCCCATTTTTAATAGGGTTGTTTGATTCTCTGGTGTCTTGTTTTTTGAGTTCTTTGTATACCTTGCATATTAGGCCTCTATCTGATATGGAGCTGGTAAAGATCTACTTCCACTCTGTTAGCTGCCATTTTGTTTTCTAGGAGGTGTCCTTAGCTTTACAGAAACTTTGCAATCTCATTAAGTCCCATTTGTTAATCTTTGACCTTAGAGCAGGAGTCATTGGGGTTTTGTTCAAGAAATTTTCTCTTGTGCCTATGTGTTCTAAAGTTTTCCCTACTTTCTTATCTAATAGTTTAAGTGTACCTGGTTTAATATGGACCTCTTTGATCCACTTGCACTTGAGCTTTGTACAAGTAGATAAGAAAGGGTCTATTTTCATTCTTCTGCATGCTGAGTGCCAGTTCGACCAACACCATTTGCTGAATAGGCTGTGGTTTTATTGAAGAACCAAGTGAGTTCTCCCAGTGCCAGTCGCCTCTCCTGGACAGTTGCAGCCACCGCCTCCAACCAGCTCGCCCAAGGCAAAAGGAACATGCTTGAGCATGGGCTTCCCCGCCCCAGTCTGTTCCCGGAACCATGAACCCTAACTGTGCCTGGTGCGGATAATCGTGTACCCCACAGAGAAGGTGAACTGTTTGGATAAGTACTGACATAAAGCAT
This sequence comes from Micromys minutus, assembly GCF_963924665.1. NCBI lineage: Eukaryota > Metazoa > Chordata > Mammalia > Rodentia > Muridae > Micromys > Micromys minutus. The sequence continues at coordinate 24,239,656 of NC_137959.1, forward strand.
GCTTTCACTGGAGACCTGCAAGATGACCCTGAACATGACGAACTACAAGGGTTATGAAACGAAGCCCTACTGCAATGCACACTACCCCAAGCAGTCCTTCACCATGGTGGAGGACACTCAGGAAATCCTCTGCCTCAAGCAACAGAGAGCGCTGCAGAGTCAGGTGCGCTACAAGGAGGAGTTTGAGAAGAATAAGGGCAAAGGCTTCAGCGTGGTGGCAGACACGCCCGAGCGGCAGAGAATCAAGAAGACCCAGGACCAGATCAGCAATATCAAATACCATGAGGAGTTTGAGAAGAGCCGCATGGGGCCCAATGGAGGGGAAGGTGTAGAATTGTGCTCGGAGAAACCCAGGACAGCAACAGCTACTGGAGGCCCAAAGAGCAGCAACAGCCACAGCCTCACCACATCCCAAGGAGTGCCCCAGTTTAACAGCAGCCCCAGCAGCATCAGGTGACCCCGTCCTATGGTGGATACAAGGAGCCAGCAGCCCCTGTGTCCATACAACGCAGTGCCCCAGGTGGCGGCGGGAAACGGTACTGTGCGGTGCATGACTACAGCGCTGCCGATGAGGAAGAGGTCTCCTTCCAGGATGGGGACACCATGGTCGATGTACAGCAGATCAATGATGGCTGGATGTATGGGACCATAGAACGCACCGGCAACACGGGGATGCTGCCAGCCAACTATGTTGAGGCCATCTGAGCCCTGCGATGCCCCACCCTCTGTCTTCAATGCATTCCATGCCTTCATATCTGTCCTGGGGTCTGGCCCATCCACCCTTCAGTGTCTCTGCCATTTAAGATCTTCAACTGCTTCTTTATCCCTGCCCCTCCTCCAGCTGCTTTTGCCAATCTAAGCCTTGTTCTGCCCCTGGCATGGGCTCCTTCCTCTGGCAGGTTTTCCCTTGGACCAATCAACTGATTGATTTTTGTTCTCTCTGGATGGAACAGGCTTGGCACTCTGGAGGGCAGGATTGTTCTGAGGAGGCTGGGCTGAAGTGAGAGACCCGTTAAGCAGATCAGTTAGACTGGGTGTAGTAGTGTACACCTTTAATCCCAGCAATGGGAGGCAGAGGCAGGCAGATCTGTGACTTTGAAGCCAGCCTGTTCTACATGAGTTTCAAGACAGCCAGAGCTATGTAGTGAGACCCTGTCTCTGGGGAGAAGGGGTTGGTTATCTTTCAGCTTCACTTCCTGCCTTAGGCCCCTCCTGACCCCTTGTCCAGCTCCCCTGACACCCTTCCTCCTAGAGCTGGGGTGAGCTGAATACTCCTAATACCTCCAGGTGGGGCTCCACACATTCGCAGGGGGTGGGTAGTAAGGCCTCAGCTATGGAAAGAACAATGTGATGGATGACCTTTCCCCTAGTCCATCTTCCAGACTCTCTGCCTCATCCAAAGGAGAGCAGAGTTCCTGCTTCAGGCTGCATCCCCACCCCTGTGTGCAGTCCTTCCTCACACACAGAGTGTGCCGTTCTGCCCACACAAACCTAGGGCGGCCAAAGAGCTCCCCAGAAATCCCAGGTTGGGTCAGATTCTTTCTTGCCTCAGTTCTAGGGGCAGCAGCAGAGATGGAACAGGGTGTTCTCCCCAGGCCTGTTTGCTTCCCTCCTCCAGTCTTCTGGGACTCTCTTTATCTCCCTGGCTGGGAGCCTGCTGTGAAGGGTGAGCAAGGGTGGCTTTGGGACTTGACTGAGCTTTTCTTCCTGCTCCCCTGGGGAAAGGTCTCTGTGTCTCCTGAGGCACAAGGATGGAGTGGCTTAGAGTTCTGTAAAGCCAGAGGATGGGAAAAGTCTCTGGCATCTTGGGAGGTCCTCCCACCTGACTAGGGAGGAGGGAGAAGGCTTCTGGGTTAGACATGTGCTTCCTTGTCTGTGTCTGAGGCTACATACCAGAAGGACCAAGTCACCCACACTGTGGCACCTCACTTGAGGCTCTCCTGTCCTTGAAGCAAAGGAGAGAGTCGGGCTCCACAGCTCGCAACACCATCTCTGGGCTGGTGCTAAGCTCAAGTTTCTTCTCTGCCTATGGAGGTTTCTTGTCACTCCTCCTGGGTCCCCTGAGTCTCACCTTTACCCTTTGTCTGATGTCAGATTTCTTTACATATTCAGTCCCTGCTGCAGGTGAGATTTGAACCCGAAGACGTTGGTCAGGCTAGCAGTGTGGTTGTCATGAGGGCTTGCTAGAGTAACCATCTCCTTGCCCGGCCAATCCCTTGACCTCCTACCCCTAACCTGGTGAAGATAAGGAGTACTCTGGTGGGCAGTGCGGAGAGAACCTTGTAGGAGCATCTCAGGAGCCCCCAGGGAGGTGCCAGTCCGTTCTACTTCCTCTTGATCTCAAAGCACAATGTGGTTCTGGGGACCAGAGGTCAGGCACTTGCTCTTGGAGGGCCAGTGTTCAGGAGGTGCTACAAGCCTCCTGGTTCCTCTCAGCTGAACCTCCTTTCCCAAAGTGTCAGCTGCTCTGCTAGTGCCTGAAAAAAGGAGGGGGGCTTTCACACACCTGCAGAGGGCAGAGGATCCACCTAAGGTGCTGAGAGCCCCCTGCTGGAGTCCATACCTTTCCGGAAGCATCCACCCCTAGAAGAGCACAGACTCCCCAAGCCCATGGTCTCTTTTTTTGTAAAAGTCTTTTCAGCCAATCAAAACCCAGGAAAGAAGGCACCTTGGCTAGACTGTGAACTTAACTTTTGTGGACCAATCCTGCAACACAGGAAGCTTCGTGGTGAGGGACATGCGTTCTCCCCCATGCTGCTTCCCGGTCTCCCTCCTCAAGTCCCCGTAGGGAACATTTTATTTCCTAATACCTGGACACAAGACAAAAAGTACCACCCCACAGAGCCTGTATTTAAACAGAAAAAGAAGTGACCCTGTGAAGTCTGCCTCCGTCTAACATTTCATCTGTGTGTGTGAGACTTTGTGTGTGCATATGTGTGTGTGAAGCTACCCACTCACCTTTTCTATCGGGTTGCCATATTTTCTTTGTTCTGTTCAGTCCCCTCCCTCCTGGCCTTGTGCTTGGGATCAATATTCTTTCTGGCCTGTTATGATTTTGAACATTGACTTGAACCACAAAGTGAATCTTCATCCTGGTGACTCAAATAAAAGTATATTTTTTTTACCCGTGGGAAAAAAAAAAAAAAAAGACCCAAGTGAGTGTATGCACATTTGTTGACTTTAGAGACAGTAAGTGTAGAACAATTAGAGAGTTAAGGATGAAAGTATAATATAAATCAAAGTTTGTAATTTGTCCCCTTATAAAACTAAATTTTAAAGTAAAATAACCTAGACAATTTAGCAACTACTGACTCTACTAGGCCATTAACTTTCCCAAATGTTCTATAAACCTTGATAGGCATGTGGCCAATTTTGTAAGCAAATGAAATAATAGTAGAGAACAAAGTTGTATAAACAAAAGAAAAGAACATGTGTGTTCAGTAAGACTTAGGTGATGTGAGCCCACCAATGCCTTTATTATCTCAAGCACTGAAAAATAACACAGGGTAAGGTAAAACATAGATAGCGGTTTTCACATTATCTTGCATAAAGTGACTGTGTTAGACTTTTTGTCATTGGGACAATATCTTCTATCAGCAGGAAGGTGACACAGTAAGAGTCAAGTGCACCATGGACATTTGGCTGATGATGTGTCATAACCAGCAGAACCAGAGAGACAGAGACCAGCAAATGTAGCCAGACTAGCAAATCTTAATGAAATGCTCCAAAAAGATACCATCTTCTAATGGGTCCATAACCTTCTCAAACACTGCTATCAGCTGAGGACCCAGTTTTCCAAAGTATGAACCTATTGGGAACATTTCACATGCCAAGCAAAACAGCATCTAACATGTTTGAGGCTTGGTCATTCAGTCTAGGTGCTTCTGGGTAAATGGATGTTCTGGATTCCCTGTGGGGGGAAAAAAGTTGTATTCTGCACTGATCGTGGCTAAATCTCATATCTCTAAGAATTCACTAGGACTGCTGGGTTCTCATTACCTGTCACCTAACATACAGTTGTTATTTTATTTGTTTTGCTTTGCTTATGAATTGTTTTTTTTTTATTGTTTCTTAGCACAGGAAAACTTTCAAAACAAGCAAATTACTCAACATTGTTATTTCTAAGAATGTTATTAATAAAAGTGATATAGTGATTCCATTTATTATTATTATTTTCCTTTTTATTATTATTCTTCATATTATTTCAGCTTGTTTTTTTTTTATAAAACTTCATGTTTATGGTAACTAGTGGGATTCTATGGATGCTATCAAAACTCTAAAAGAATTAAGTACTGACAAAATTATTCATATAATATCATGCCAAAATGCATTTAAAAATCTGTAAATGTATCCCTCTTTTTTTTTTTTTATAAACCAGTAAGGAAAAAAAAAAAAAGAATTAAGTGTTCACAAAAATGTTAATATAGTGTTATGCCAAAATGCTTTTAAAATCTGTATATGTATTCCTCTTTTTTAAAAATAAAGTGGTAAGAGAAAAAAAGAGTCTGAAGTGTACAGACAAAAATGTCTTTGATTCTTGTGCTTTCTCTTGAATCTCTATTCCTTCTGTTGCTTTGCCTTGCCCAAATTAAACATGATATAAGTTTTATATATTATATTTTTTTGTAGTATTTTTATTTATCTCTTAGAAGCTTATTTTTTTCTAATGAGAAACAGTAAGATGGTGGAGGCAGATAGGAAGGAAGATTGGAAGGAACATCCTGTGGAAGGGACATTTCCAAACTCTTTATAAAGCCTGGATTACCCTGGTTCAAAACCAAAGATTCAACAACAACAACAACAACAAAATATATATATTAGCCAGTCTCATTCACTACAAAACATAGTTATCTAATTCACAAATAATAGAATCACATTCTTTTCAGACTTGTATAATGGAAAACAACTTAAAACAGCTTACTGATTTGATATAAAATTAATGCCAACTGTAGTTTTCTATTTGGTCATAATGGTATCCAAATTAAATCCTAGATTTCAAGAGACAAAGGCAGGCAGATTGCTATATAAGTTCCAGGTTAGACTGGCTTATACAGAGCTTTCAGGGTGACTGAATGAGACTTTATTTCAATAAATTTAAACAAACAAACATTTATCCTTAAAAAGTGCATTTGGCACACATGTTAACTTTGAGATTCAGTTTTATTAGGTAAGTTTGGTGCTCATTTGGAAATTTCAGTAAGTAAGAATTAGTTATGCAATCAGTATAATTACCATTTTATTAGGCTAAGAAAATAATAGCACATTTAGAAAACATCTTCAAATGTATTTTTTAAGGTGAAATAAATTATTAGTCCTAGCAAAACTCCTGATCTAAAGAAAAATTCACCTCAGGTTTCAAGTAGGTATATTATCTGAATACATTCAGAATAACTACTGATATTTAAAAATTACAGTATAATTCTGTATACTCACATAGAGTTTTTAAAGATGAAAATTAACTGGAGGGATATATATATATATATAAAAGATGTGAGCAAAAGGCAAAGCCCAAGAAATAGAAAGTACTCCTTTTGGCCCTCTGTGTGAACCTTAATTTTTACCCTACTTCATGGATGCCATTTTAGTCCTTTAGTGTTCACGCAGTATAAAACTACTGATATGCTCATTTTGAAGATGAGAAGACAGAGTCTCTAAGTGGTAAGTTTACACACTCTGTCCTGTGCTGTGTTATGCAACACCACCATTGAAAGTTGGCAATATGCTGAAATAAGAAGTTGCAGAAGCCTTATCTAGAAAGATATACAGCTGATAGTAACTCTGGCAAGGTCCCAAAAAGGGAAAATTAGTAAAATTGTTTCAATTGCAATAAATTTGTTATGATGGTTACAAATTAATGATTTGTAGCATATTAGTAAAGTTGTAATTAAACCAGGTCAATAAGGTTAAATATAAATTCACTCCTGGACCTTCAGCCTTCACCTATTCATTCATATCAGTTAAAACAATAAGTTCAGGTTCCCATTTGGGAGAGACAATGACCCAATTGACCATCTTTGGACATCAAATAAGGCTTTCCGTACCAGGGTTGTGTTCCTTCTAATTGCGATGTTGGCCAGAGGAGCTCCAGGGAAAGCTGAACCCACAAACATTGCTGGCTATTGCAAGGACTACCAGCTGTGCTCCACTAACTGACAGGAAGGACCCATTGCTGAACACAACACTAACACAACTCAGAGCAAATGGAGAGCAGAGCTGGTATCTACAGGGAATCTTCAAACCTACTTTCTAGACAGTTTGGTACAGAAAGGAACATAAACCCCAGTCAGCCACAAACCCTTTTATCTACTTGGGGTTCCTATCTGCAAGGTATACTTCAGTAATGGTGTCAGAGTACATGTGGGATTGAGTAACCAACAAACAGCTGATTTAATAGAAGGCAGATTCCAAGAGATGGAATCTATTCAACACCCCTTAGGTAACCAAGGGCCAGAGACTAGATAGCGATAGCTCAGGGACCTAGAGTCAATCCAAATTCTACTATTCAAATCAATCAATCAATCAATCAGTCAATCAACCAAAAAGACCAAAACTACCAATAAAGCAAGTCATTCCTTAGGGCATTCTGCTGTACCCAAAGATCATTGTCTCAATCAGCTCTTATTAGAAATCTTTCTTCTATAGCACATGAGAGTAAACACAGTAACCCAGAGTCAGACATCATGCAGAGAAAGAGACTTAAACTTTCAGCTCAAAGCTTGGTTGGTTCATAAAATCCTTCCTGTTAGATCTCGGAGCCCCTCAGAAAAAGAAGCTGAAAGAGTTAAGAGCCATGGGAGATGGAGACCATCAAGGTAACAAGGCCAGTATAAATGATACAGTCTTACTCAGAAGGAGGAAGAAAATAATTTCCAGGAAGTAGGAGGTGGGAGGAATGAGGAGGGGGCAGTTCAGATACAGAAGGAGATGGGGCATAAGTACAGAAAGTAAGGGATTTGAACACAGGTGTGTAGCAGTTGCGAGGGGAAACAGGGTACCCAATAGAAAGTTTCTGATGCCAGGGAACTGAGTTTTTAAAGACCCACAAGGTGGGCATTAATGGAAATACCCAACAAATGAGAGCTTGAACCTGTAGAGATTATATTCAGTGAGGAATTGGGCCACCCACCTACCTCAAAATATCAGTCTAGAATTTCTCCTGTCAAAAGTAAATGCAAGGACAAAGAGTGGAGCAGAGACTGCCCCACCTAGGGATCCATCTCATCTGCAGACACCAAATCCAGACACTATTACTGATGTCTAGAAGCACTTGCTGATAATAGCATGATATAGCTGTCTTCTGAGAGGCTAGGCCAGAGCCTGTCCCATACCAATGTGAATGTTACACAGCCAACTATAAGACTGAGGGTGGGGTACACCAATGGAGAAGTTAGAGGAAGGACTGAAGGAACTGAATGAGTTTGGAACCCCATATGAAGAACAACAGTATTAACCAACCAGGCCCCCAAATTTTCCAGCAATTAAATCAGCAACCAAAGAGTACACAGAAGGCAGGGGTTTATTCCTGTCTCCAGCTGGATATGTACCTTTATCGGGCATCACTGGGAGGGGAATCTCTTGGTCTTGTGGAGGCTTGATGATCCAGGGTAGGGTAATGCTAGGGCAGGAGTGGGTAAGTGGGTAGAGAGAGCACCCTCCTAGAGGCAGGGGAGGGGGACATGGTAGGGATTTTGGGGAAGGGAAACTCAGAAAAGCTATAACATTTGAAATGGAAATGAATAAAATAACCAATAAAAAAGGAAAAAAATGGAGTAAAAATAAACAAACAGAAACAAACAAAAAACAAAAACAAAAATGAAACAAAACAAGCCCCTCTAAATTCCACAACACCAAAGCTCATGTGACTCACATAGACTAAGGCAGAATGTAGAAAACTACTAGGAAAAAGGAAGTGGACACATGCTGGGATCCCTAATCCAGAAGATATCTCCAACTGATAAACACTTGGAAATGAAATTCTTTCTTACTCCCTGAGGTAGTCTTACCAGGAAAACAGACTACCTAGGAGTAACTTGCATGCACCACATCAAATGTTGTCTCTTGCAAAAACCAATTGGTTGGCATAATTGGAGGTTCTTCAGGTAAGGTCATTGCGAGGTTTTCACTTATTGTAAAATTTACCTCATTTTTCCCTTTTTATTTTTATTTTCTTTTTTACTCTACAGGTCCTTTGCACGTATATTTTGGCTTCCAGTTTCCTGTTTCTAAGAGAGAATGCAAATATGTGGGTCCTGTTTCTTGTACCTTTTCCTGGACTCTGTTTCTTCAGTTTGTACACTTTGCACTAGCCTAATGGGTTTACATTTATCCTATTATATTATATCGATTTATTATTACCACTTAGAAGTCTTTTTTTCCCAATGAGAGACAGGAGAGGTATGGATCCTGATAAGAGTAAAGGCATGAGGCACCTTGGAGGAGAAGAGGAAGAAGAAACTGTATCTAATATATTATGTGAGGAAAAAAATTACTTTCACCACCAAAGCAAGAAGAAATTCCCACGTATTCTTGTTAGTAGAAGGTCTCAAATGCATCCTTGTAAGACACACAGTCTTTGTACTTGTCCTAAGATAGAATAAGAAGAAAATAAGTATGAATTATAAGTCATGTGAAAGATTTTGTTATAATCTTCTCTCTATATTTTGAGACACTGTAGAAATAAGTCAGAGATTCTGCTTCTTAGTCCAAAGAATAAGGAAGCTAATTCATGCTAAAAGTAGCAATAGAAATAGACTCGAAGACTGCCTGCGACCAACCTCTACTTCTGCCCATTGGGAGGATTCTTCTTATCACTGTCTTCCAGAGCCTTTGCTGGTGCCAGTGAGAATAGAATGCAGTATTGGTCATTTTTAGGTTAGCAGCCTTCTTCTGAAAGCCATTTTTAAATGGAAATTTTACTTTTTCTTGCTTCTCCAACTGAGATTCAATGACATATAAGTCCATAGGCATGTACCAAGGAAAGGTGTCATCTGAACAATGTGGAGAGATGACACAAACTCTCTTTTGTATGCCTTATTTTCTGTCCCTGTAGCTGCTTTGTTGTTCTGTATAGTGATTATAAATGATAAGACCTTTCTCTGTATCTAAATAGTTCTCCTAGACAGACTCATCTCTCCTTAAATTATACATTGATTTACGTTTTAAAAGCCAATAACATCATTAATGAAGTAATGGTCTTTATGCGACTAAGTCATGTTTAATAAGTATATAAAGGTAAGGGTGTAATTCCATAAGATTTGTAGCCATATATGAAGGAGACTAACAAAAATATCTGCCCTCCCCATTTCTGTAATGAACACACTAAACACAGGGACCCTGATGAAGGAGCTAGAGAAAAAACTGAAGGAGCTGTAAGGGTGTGCAACCCCATGGGAAAATCATTATCCACCAACCAAACCCTCCACAGCTCCCAGCGACTAAAACATCAACCAATGTGTTTGCACGGAGAGACCCATGGCTCCAGTTGCTTATGTAGCAGAGGATTGCATTCTCTAGCATCAATGGGAATGCCTAGGCGCTGAGGTGGGAGAGGGTGCTTGGAAGAGGGAGCACCTTAATGGAGGAAAGGGGAGGGGGATGGGGATAGGAGTAGGGGGAAAGGAGATAACATTTGACATGTAAATACAGAGAATATCCAATAGAAAGTGGGAAAAAAGAAAGTACTTAATTCAGTGTCTTAGATACAAAACTACTTTAATACCATTTCTTAATAGTGATCAAATGTTCAGAAAGAGCAAACTTAAAGTGTGATTTGATATTTTGTCCTGTAAAACAGTATACTGAATGTTATAGATATAAAATGTTTAAGCAGTAAAAATGTCATCAGATTCTCTTTATGACTTATTAAAGGAGCTTGTTAAGTCATGATAGTCATTCAACCTTTCCGTATTCAAACCTCACTTTGATTCTGCTCCACATATGTATTTTTAAATTATTTTATTTATTTACATTCCAAAATTGCCTCCTTCCCTATTCCTCCTTCCAGAATTCTTCATCCCATCCCCCTGACATTTGCTTCTGAGAGGGTGATGCTCCTCTATGCACTCACTTCCTTCATGCATTTACCACCCCTACTTCACCCTGCCCCAGAATCCTTCTTCCTTGGATATCCAAGTCACTACAGGATTAAGTCCATCTTCTCCTACAAAGACCAGACAAGGTAATCCTCTGCCTGGAGTTTCAGACCCCTATGTATGCTCTTTTTTAGTCTTTGCGAGCTCCCAGGAGTCCAGGATAGTTGACATTGTTGTTCTTCCTATGGAGTTGTCTTTCCATCAGATCCTTCAATTCTTCCTTCCATAGGGGACCCTGTCCTCAGTCCAATGGTTGGCTGTAAGTATCTGCATCTGTCTGAGTCAGCTGCTAGTAGAGCCTCTCAGAGGACAGTCATGCTAGGCTCTTGTCAGTAAATGTTTCTTGACATTAGCAATAGTGTTGAGATTTGGAGTCTGCACATGGGATGGATCCAAAGTTGGGCTGGTCTCTGGATATCTTTTTCTTCAGTATCTGCCCCATTCTTTTGTTCCTGCATTTCTTTTCCACAGGAACAATTTTGGGTCAAGAATTTTGAAGATGGGCGGGGCCCCCATTTCTTCTCTGGCAAACCTATGTGCTAGAGGTGGTCTTTTCAGGTTCCCTCTCCTCATTGTTGGGCATTTCAGCTAATGCCACCATTATTGAGTTCTAGGAACCTCTCACATCCCAGGTCTCTGGGACTATCTAGAGATTCCCCTGTCCTCCAGGCCCCATTGCTGCATTTTTCCCTTCATTCTTCTTGCCTTCTGGTTTTTAAAATGAAGAAATTTGATTCATTCTTTGAGTGTACAGGCATTTTATTTTCCATGCAGTCTGTAAACCCTTGCCTATATTTTGATCATGTTAAAAATGGGAACCCAATAGATGTGGACCAACATGCTTCCCTGTGGTTGTTTTCTATTACTGTCGTCTCCAAAAGTCTTGTGAATATGCAACAAGACTCCACAGCCTCACTATGTACAAGAAACCAGTGGCACTCCTTACCTCCATGGATATTTTTGCAAAGTTATAATCACTTAGCTTTGACATTACTCCCTGTGACTGTCTTAATTCCCCACTGAGAGGCACAGCCTTCAGTGAACTCAGAAGACCTAGACTTGGTGCCCAGGAAGCACCATGTGCCCACATGGTCGTATACTTTTCAGTTTAAAGATTAGTTACCAGCCCTGCCTCAGGGAGCTCTGCCCTCTTCTCAGACCTTGAATATCCTGTTCTAACCTACTGGGAAAATTACTTCGAATTGATACTCTCAGGTTTTGTTTTTTTGTTTTTGTTTTTTTCATTCCCCTGTAACTGTTTAGGTTTTATTGTTTCATTTTTATGATTCTTAACAACAGGCAGGAACTGATCTAAAGCACAGAGAGATCCACTTTAGTGAAGATTTTCACTAGTATTGTTAGTAACGTTTTATGGCAGGAAAAGGTCTTGCATGATTAAAGTTCTGCTCCTTTATACAAGGAAACTTTCCCAGAAAATTATAGCAGTAATAGCCTAATTTCACTTTCCTAATTTGTCTCATAAATTCATACCTGTAGCATGTGAGTGGTAACTATTTAAATGTATCTACTTTACAAAATGCTAACAATTGGGATAGTTGTTCTTATTTTATAGACATACAAATTATGAATACCTTGCGTGATCACATACAAGTAGCTAGGAGAACTAGTTGGGAATTGCAACATTTAGAGAAAAAGTACAATATTTGATTTACATCTGGTAATTAATGCTTGGTTTTAAAAAAAGGTGATGTTTTATAAATTTTTCTATCTTTCATTTTAGAAAGTGGATGCCAAGAGAAAATAAAAACTGCTTTTATTTATCATAACATCTGGGTTTACACACACACACACACACACACACACACACACACTATTTAAACAACAGGAATTTGGCCTTATGATTGTGATTTTAATAAATTCATTCATTAATTTTTTAAGTTTTTTTTAATGTTTTAGTAATGTCTCTATCTTACTTGGTTTATTAAAAAATTAATTCGATACTCTGTATTTACATTTGAGATGTTATCCCTTTTCCCTGCCCTTCTTCAATCCCCCTTCCTGCCCATTTGCCTTCACAAAGGTACACTCCCTCCTAATTCCACTCTCTACCCCATTGCTTTGGCATTCCCGTACATTGGGAAAACGTGCCCTCCCTGGAACAAAAGCCTCTTCTCATATTGGTGCCAGACACTGGTATCTTCAGGTACATATGCAACTGGATCAATAGGTCTCTCATTGTGTGCTCAAAGTTTGGTGTTTTAGTTCATGGGAGTTTTAGAGGGTTTGACTGGTTGATAATGTTGTTCTTCACATGAGGTTACAATCCCTTTCAGCTCCTTAGGTCCTTTCTTTAGCAACTTCGTTGGGGTCCCAGAATTCAGACCAATGGTTAGCTGCAAGCATGCTCAGCTGTATCTATATGACTCTAGCACAGTCCCTCAGGGAACATCCCAATCGGGTTGTTGCCAGTATTTATTGGGATCAGCTATAGTGCTTGTATTTGGTGACTGCATATGTGGTAGATACCAGGTGAGGCTGCTTTTGAGTGATTTTTTTTCTTTAATCCCTATTTCACCATTTGACCTTGCATTTCCTTGCATGAGGGATTTGTTCTCCCTTTTAAGAAAGACTGAGGTACTCCAATTTTGACCTTCCTTCTTTTTGAGCTTCAAAATGTCTGTGAATTGATTTTTGGTTATTGGGTATTCAGAGCTTTCTGGGGCTAATACCCACTCATTAGTGAGTGAATATCATTTATGTTCTTTTGAGAGTGGGCTACCTGACTCAGGATGATAGTCTCTAGTACCATCCATTTTCCTATGAATTTCAAGAGGTCATTTTTTTCTACTCCATTGTGTAAATGTACCATACTTTTTGTACCAGTTCACCTGTTGATGAACATCTGGGTTCTTTCCAGGTTCTGGTTATTATAAATAAGGCTGCTATACAGAGGGTGGAGCATATGCCCTTGTTATATGTTGGAGCATCTTTGAGGTATATGCCCAGGAGTGGAATAGCTGGGTTTTCAGGTACTACTATGTCCAATTTTCAGAGGAATCGCCAGACTGATTTCCAGAGTATGACTATACCAGGTTACAACACAACCAACATTGAAAGAATGTTCCTCTTTCTCTACATCATTGCCAGCATCTTCTGTCACTTGAGTTTTTGATCTTAGCCATTCTGAATGGTATGAGGTGGAATCTCAAGTTTGTTTTGATTTGCATTTTCCTGATGACTAGGAATTTTGGGCATTTCTTTAGGTGATTCTCAGCCATTCAATATTTCTCGGCTGAGAATTTTTTTGTTTAGCTCTGTACCCCATTTTAAATACAGTTATTTGATTCTCTAGAGTTTATATTCCTGAGTTATTTGTATATATTTGATAATAGCCCTCTATCAGATATGGGATTGGTAAAGATCATTTCCCAATATGTTGGCTGTTCTTTTGTCTTCTTCACAGTGTCCTTAGCCTTACAAGAGCTTTCCAATTTATTGAGGTCACATTTGTTAATTCATGATCTTATAGCATAAGCAATTGGTGTTCTGTTCAGGAACTTTTCACTGTGCCTATGTGTTCAAAGCTCATCCTCACTTTCTCTTCTAATAGTTTCAGTGTACCTGGTTTTATGTAGAGATCTTTGATACATTTGCACCTGAGCTTTGTACAAAGAGATAGAAAGGGGTCTAATTTCATTCTTCTACATGCTGACTGACAGTAGAACAAATACCATTTATTGAAGAGACTGTTCTTTTTCCATTGAATGTTTTTAGTTCCTTTGTCAAAGACAAATTGACCATATGTATGTGGGTTCATTTCTGGGTCCTTAATTCTATTCCACTGATCTACCTACCTGTCTATGTATCAATACCATGCAGTTTTTATCATAATTGCTTTGTAACACAGCTTAAGTTAAGGGATGGTGATTCCCCCAGAAGCGTTTTTATTCCCTAAAACAGATTTTGCTGCTTTCAAAAGTTTTTTTTTTTTTTTTGTTATTCCAGATGAATTTGCAAATTGTTCTTTCCAACTCTATGAAGAATTGAGTTGGAATTTTGATGGGGATTGCATTGAATCTGTAGATTGCTTTTGGCAAGATGGCCATTTTTTACAATGTTGATCCTTCCAATCCATGAGCATGGGAGATCTTTTCATCTCCTGAGAACTTCATCATTTTCCTTCTTCAGAGTCTTGAAGTTCTATCATACAGATCCTTTACTTGATTGGTTAGGGTCTCCCCAAAGTACTTGTGACTATTGGAAAGGCTGTAGATTCCCTAATTTCTTTCTCAGCCTGTTTATGCATTGAGTGGAGGAAGGCAGGTGATTTGTTTGAGTTAATTATATAACCAGCTACTTTGCTGAAGTTGTTTATTACTAGTAAAATTTCTATGGTGGAAAACTTTGGTGTCACTTAAATATACTATCATATCTTCTGTAAATATTGATATTTTGACATCTTCCTTTTTAATGTGAATCCCTTTGATTTCTTTTTGTTGCCTAATTACTCTGGCCAGGACTTTCAGTACTATATTGAATGGTTAGGGGGAGAGTTGGCAACCTTGTGAGTCCCTGATTTTAATGGGATTGCTTCAATATTCTCTCCATTTAGCTTGGTGTTACCTACTAGGTTGCTCTATATTGCTTTTACTATGTTAAGGTATAAGCCTTGGATTACTAATCTTTCCAAGACTTTTATCATGAAGGAGTGTTGAATTTCTTAGCATTTAGTGAGAGAATCATGTGTGTGTGTGTGCTTGTGTGTGTGACTGTGTGTGTGTGTGTGTGTGTGTGTGTGTGTGTGTGTGTTTGAGTTTGTATGCTGGATTATATTGATGGATTTCTGTATGGTGAACTATCCCTGCATCACTGAGATAAAGACTACTTGGTCATGGTGAATGATTGTTTTGATGTGTTCTTGGATTGTCTTTGAAAGAAATTTATTGAGTATTTTTGCATCAATGTTCATCAGAGGAATTGGTCTGAAATTCTCTTTCTTTGTAGTGTCTTTGTATTGTTTAGGTATGAGCATAATTGTGGCTTAGAAGAAAGATTTGGTTAGGATTCCTTCCATTTTGTGGACTAGTTTGGAGAGTATAGGTATTAGGTCTTCAATAAAACTCTGATAGAATACTTCACTAATTCCATCTGGTCTTGGGCTCTTTTTGGTTGGGAGGTTTTTGATAACTGCTTCTATTTCTTTAGGTGTTATGGGACTGTTTAGATATTATTTTTCTGGTCCTCATTTAGCACTGATATCTGTCTAGAAATTTATCTGTTTCCTCTAGGTTTTCCAGTTTTGTTGAGGATAGGTTTTGTAGTAGGGTCTGATGATTTCTTGAATTTACCCAGTTTCTCTTGTTATCTCTCCACTTTCATTTATGATTTTGCTAACTTGTATACTCTCTCTTTGCCCTCTAGTTATTCTGGCTCAGGGCTTATTGATCTTTTGGATTTTCTCAAGGAAACAACTGTTGGTTTAGTTGATTCTTTGTTTGGTTGTTTTTGTCTCTATTTAGTTAATTTCTGCTCCGAGTTTGATTATTTCCTGCCGTCTACTACTTTTTGATCTGTCTGATTTTTGTTTTGTTTTGTTCTAGAGCTTTCAGCTGTGCTGTCAAGATGCTAGTGTTTGCTCTCTCCAGTTTCTTTTTGAAGGCACTCAGAGCTATGAGTTTTCCTCTCAGTGCTGCTTTCATTCAATCCCATAAGTTTGTGTATGTAGTGGTATCATTTTTGTTAAATTTTAAAAAATCCTAAATTTCTTCCTTGACCATGTTATCATTTAGCAGCTCATTGTTCAGTTTCCTTGTGTATGTGGGCTTTTTGTTGTTATTAAAGACAAGCCTTAGTCCACAGTGATCTGATAGGATGCATGAGAGTATTTCAGTCTTCTTGTATCTGTTGAGGCCTGTTTTGTGACCAATATGGTCAATTCTGGAGAAGGTTCCATGACATTTTGAGAAGAAGGTGTATTCTATTTTTTTTTTTTTGGATGAAATGTTCTGTAGATGTCAGTTAATTCCAGTTGGTACATAACCTCTGCTAGGTTTGCTCTGTCTCTGTTCCGTTTCTGCCTCCATGATCTGTCCATTGATGAGACTGGGATATTGAAGTCTCCCACTATTATTGTGTGTGGTGTATATGCTTTGAACTTTAGCAGAATTTTATTTATAAATGTGTGTACCCTTGTATTTGGAGCATAGATATTGAGAACTGAGAGTTCATATTCATAGATTTTTTCCTGTAATGAGTTAAAAGTGTCCTTCCTTATCTTTTTTGACAACTTTTGGTTGAAAGTCTATTTTATTCGATATTAGACTAGCTACTCCAGCTTATTTCCAGGAACCATGTGTTTAAAAGTTTTTGTTCCCAGCCTTTTACTCTGAGGTAGTGTCTGTCTTTGTCTCTGAGATATGTTCCTTGTATGCAGTACAATGCTGGATTCTGTTTATGTATCCAGTCTGATAGTCTATATCTTTTTATTAGGGAATTGATTCCATTGATGTTAAGAGAAATTATGGAATAGTTGATGTGGTTTCCTGTTATTTTTTATTTTAGATGTAAACTGACACTTGTGTTTGCTTTTCTTCTTTTGGTTTCCTTGTATGTTTTTTATAGCTTTTCCTTGGGCTTTATTTCCTTCCTTGTGTTGGATTTTTCCATATATCATCCTTTGTAGGGCTGGATTTGTGAACAGATACTTTCTTTTTTCCTGGACTATCTTGGAATATCCAGGAACTCCGGGTGATCCCTCCTGGGACAGCTTGTAGTGTGTGTGACAAGCTCCCTGTGGGCTCAGGCAGAATAGCACTTGCAAGGCTGTTCTAGGGTCTCAGCAGTCTGCGGGTGGGTCCTGATTCTTGATAGTGATCACCTGGCTCTCTTGCTGGGCAGAAAATAACCTGATCCCAGAGTGCACTATACTTTCTGTCCTCCAGGAGCTCCAGGCTATACCTCCAGAGACAGCCTGAAGGGTTGGTGGCAACCTCCCTGTGGCCTCCAGCAGAAGAGTGTTGCAAGGCTGTTTTGGGGTCTCAGCTCTCTATGGATGGGTCCTGAGTCTTGATTGTGGTCACTTGGCCCTCTTGCTGGGCTAGAAATAACCTGATCCAACAGTTCATCACCCTATTGTTCAGGAGATCATCAGGTGTTTCCTCCCCAGTCAGCTGGTGAGGGTATGTGGTAGGCTTAGGGCTTACCATGGGCTCTCATGGAAGAATGCTTGCTAGACTTCTCTGGAGGCTCAGCTGTCTGCAGGCAGGTTCTGAGTATGCATGGGGGTCACCCTGCCCTCTCCTCTATCTTACTTACAAAAATGTGGATGCAAGCAGACAATGACATCTGGGTTTACACACACACACACACACACACACACACACACAGACACACATACACACACACAAGGGTGCTTGCTCACACACAGACACACACTATTTATACATCAAAGAATTCAGCCTTATGTTGTGATTTTAATAAACTTCATTTAACTATACACAATACTATAAGTGCAACTTCACAAGTGTATATATTAAGTCATAAAATACATTATTGTCAAGAGGATAATATTATGTTAAAATGTTAAAAATACCATTAGTTTCAAGTCTATATGTAAAGAATCTATTCTGTGTTTGAGTTAAAGAAACTATTCCTTACATAGACACACAAAAGTGATTTTCTCTCGTTCAAAATGGAGAGTAATCCATGTTTAATTTAGAAGCGTTTCTGGAAAGAAAGAAAACTTGTAAACAATTATTTGAGATATACTTTTCCCATATAGTAGCATGTTTTGTGATGTGGGAACAATTAGAAAGATTAGCAATTCTGATTTTTTCCAATACAACTATTTTGTCTTGCCTCTGTACCTGTTCCCTTTTCTGCCTCTGTTTTGTACCAATAAATGAACTCAGAGCTTAGTCATAACTTTTCCTTTTCCTTCTAAACATCACCTTCAGCACCAATGGGTATTCATATGAGTCCTGAGTAGGTTTTTAAGTTAATTTTTCTATGCTTTCTAAAATGAAACTTTAAGTCTTGCAACTAAGGGAGACAATTCAGTAAAGTTTACAATGAAAAGTACAGTATTCATGATGGTGAAAACCCAACAGAAGCTACCAAATTATCTGTAATTTTAAAAATTAGCTATTCTCAGCATTTCCTGTAGTTGTTTATGTAATAGATAGTATGTTTATACTTTCACTTAAACAGCCCCTTTCATGGCATTTAACATTAGAAATGCCATTTGATAGCAGAAATTTCATCCTAAGCCTATTATTATGTATATTTATATAATTTTAGTGAATAATTGCACATTGCTATTTGAGTGACTTGGATCACTTTTTGGGGGTTATGTAGCTAAAATTCCAGTGTCAAGGGTGGGAAACGCCAATGATACATATAGTGTTCATTGCTTTTAAGTAATCTGAATTTCTTATATGTACTATTTCTCTTTGATGTAGTAGGCAATACCCTCATTAATAAAACCTTACTTCTATTAACAAACAGTGACAGATATTTACCTAATACTTAATATGACTCCTTTTGCCATTAACCTGCATTTAAAAATCAACATGCATATCACTATTATAAGTAAATCTCATTTAGGTTTAATAGCTCTATTTGGAATTAATGTACCGCATGAATCACATTTTGGATTCACAGATCTACCAATGGAGTCTTTGGTTATCACCTATTCCTTGCTCTGAAAAGTCTCAGAGTTTACACTTCTAATTTTATTGCCTTTCTCTTTTTCAACTTTTATTTTTATTGTTATCTCTATATTTTATCATGTCAAGAAGTAACAGGAGTATTGTATATAGTTCAAAATTTTGAACTTTGTTTTTGGTTCCAAACTCTATTATTTTTATAATTTTATAGCAAGCTGTGCCAACATCTAAGTCGCCCAACTCCAGCCACAATACTTCATCATAAGATTTTAGTGCTGTGAACAGACATCATGACCAAAATAACTCTTATAAGGATAACCTTAATTGGGTCTGGCTTACAGGTTCAAAGTTTCAGTCCATTTTCAACATGGCAGTGTCCAGATCTGCATAGTTAAGGAGGAACTGAGTGTTCCACATCTTTATCTGAAGACTTCTAGTAGAATACTGGCTTCCAGGTAGCTAGTTTGAAGATCTTAATGCCCACACCCATAGTGATAAACCTACTCCAATGGGGTCATACTATCTAATAGTACCACACCATGGGCCAAATATATACACACCATCACACCTCTCTGGCACTCAAACATAGTTGCTAACCACAGTACCACACACTTGAATTGAATGACTTCTTAACCTTTCATCCTTTCCATATGATGACTATAAGTTGGTGTTTACTAAATGACACTACTTTAGTGCAGTACAAAGCAAGTGCTCTAGCATTGCTAAATGGATAGGTATGTCGTTTATGACAATAATATTACCCACCAGAGGAGTCATGGTGCTAGCTATTTCTGCAATTTAACAAGTTACTTAGTAGGGAACTACAGTTTTGTTCTAATTAAACAAACAAGTGACACCTTAATATACAAACAAATGGCTCTGCTAGTCTCTATTCTCTCATACCATTACCTATTTTTTTTTTAAACAAATCTGTTGTCAGGTTTAAATTAGCTTTCTTGGTTGAAATCAGCAGTCCTAATTTGCAATTTAAATCCATCCAATTAAACAATAGATTGCCTGGAATTAATGGTAATTGAACAATCTAAATTAAATGGGAGAAACTGTGGGCAAGTGAAGAGGAAAATACACATGGTACTATTTAAGCTTGAAAAGTCACATGCATTAACAAGATCAGGGAGCCATGGTTTCTGAGATGCAGCCATATTCACATATACCTTTGTAGGAAAAAGCAATGGCTATAACTCTCTTTTAGAGATGGTGTATTGGGAAGAAGTGTAAAAAGCAGGAGTCGCTGCCAGTCAGTTGCTGATGCTCGAGCAAGCTGACCAAGTGCTACACTTCACTCCTGAACCATCAATACAGAAGGAAGGTAGTCACATAGTAGTTATTGAGAATACAAAAATTGAGATGGCTACTAAGACCCTCTGACTGGAATGTATTGACTTTCTGTTGGTTAGTAGAACATGGAAAATGTCCCCGTGTTACCATTAACCACATAAATATGACAGAAAATAATTTGCTACTGCATGTGTTGTGATTTGGCTCCATCAAAAAGTCCAAGTGTGCCTTTTTAGCTCTGATGAATAGCTAAGACTCAGGAAAGTAACTGTATGGCTGAAACTTATGTTGATTTGTTGCCTTTAGAGAGAGTTATAGAAAATCAGTACAGTTCTTGCACAAGCATTGCTAGGTCAGTAGAAAAAATAGCTGAAAGCAACTTGGCTTGTGAAAATGGGATCTCTGACTAGCCAATAAGAATGGTCTGTGAGCAGAGCAAGGTAGCCTGTAGGTGCAATCAACTATAGAAGAAAAGAGAATTCCACCAAGTAATCAGTTTGAGGAGCAGCATGGTGCAGGAAACATCATAATGTGGCACAAGAAGTCGTATTAACATACTGAGTTCTCAACAAAATTCTACTGAGACCTACCTTCTCAAGACACAGATGGATTGAGAGATCAAAAATAAAATGCATTGATCAGGTACCTGTAGAACCTCTCAGGGAACAGCTATATAGAACAAGTGGGTGGGGATAGGGAAGAGGGACAGGGAATGTTGGATGTGGGTTGTGGAGAGGTAACCAGGAAGGGGGATATCATTTGAAATGTATATTGATAAAATGATTAATAAAAAATTCAGCCAGTCTAAGTGCTTAATTTGTTTATAATATGTATTTCCCTTGATGTAGGCACCAGACTTGTGTTCTGGATATCTAGCTATTAATAAAATGCCCATATCTTTATTATTATAATTTATCCAGGAGCAGCATATAAAGAGACCTAAAAACACTCAGCATTTCTGAAAAGTTTGTTGTAACTCTCTTTTAGAGATAGTGTATCGCGAAGAAGTGTAAAAAGCAGGAGTCGCTGCCAGTCAGTTGCTGATGCTCAAACAAGCTGACCAAGTGGTACACTTCACTCCTGACCCATCAATACAGCAGGCAGGCAGACACGTTTTTCTAATGTAAGCTTCAGATTGCCAAAACTGCTTCCCCTCAGCTTCTGTCTCATGTGTTGTATATCTTCCTTGTTTGCTCAAATGCTAACTCTTTGTATGCTATCTGAAATGTATATAAAATAATTAATTATGGTAATACTGCTCAATTAGGTTTTCTATTTTGACATTTCAGAATCTTTAACAGTTTATGTTTTGTTCATTTTTAAAGTAGTCATTTTCACTCTATTAACTTTGATTTGTGTAACTATTTTAAATTACATCTATGTAACATAAAACATGACTAGATCAGTGTAATTGTAGAAACTTGAAAAGTTTTAAAACATGGTTTGACATCATTTTGCTATATCTGTCTTCTTTATCTTTGGATACGTTCTCTTTTCCAAATTTTAACATGGACTTTTCTAAGGTGCTTATTTCTAAATAATCATGCTATTTCCAGCTTACCTGCAGTCTAATGCTACAATTAACTTCTTTAATTATCTTCCAGATCTATATTTCAGAAATTTTGGGTGCAAAATCTAACTTAATTATCCATTCTAATCCCAACAAACCCATGTTACTAAATAGAATCATCAGCCTCATTAACAACAGAACTATAGATGTTGATGTTTCTTTCTCTTTTTACTATGAAAATTTCACAATTTGATTAGCTTGGACTCATAGAAACACACATTGCAATGTTTACCACAGTCAAGCTAATATAACCATCATACAGCTCCCCAAATATCTTTACATATGATTGCATTTGGTTTTATTTTGCACTTTTTGTAAGTATACCTGAAATGAGATATGATCTTGAACTGTTCAAGTGCATAATACCATGCTGGTATGTATAGACAATGCTTTTTACAGCAGAGGCTAGAACCTACTTATTTGTTATGGATTAAGTTTTGGATTCCTTGAAAAGCAAATTCTCATTTACCTTCCAAGAAAATATAAATTTCAGTAAGTGTACATAAAGATGTCTAATACCACTAATTGCAGAGTAAATCTGAGTCACCTGTTAGAACCATTATAAAAATGAAAACTCAGGACAAAACAAATAAACAAAAAAACTCCAAGTGTTGGCCAAAATATAGATGAATTGAAACCCTATGATTATTTTGATAGATTGTAAAATGGCACAAATGCTATTAAAAGCACATAGAGGATTTTCCATAAATCGAAAAATTATAAAAAATTACCACATTCAGCAGGGTTATTTCTCTCGAAAGTTTTAGTTTTTTGATAAAGAAAGAAAGTGATTGAACATTTATTGTTGAATTCATTATAATTTATATGTTCTCATCATAATTTATTTAATGAAGCCATAGTCTAGACCATAACTACTTCTTGAACTCATCCATTATTTAAAAACTAGTGGACATTTTGGTAGTTAAGTCCTCTTTTAGCATTTTTTCCCCAGAATTAATTTATAATTATATTGTATGAATGAACTCTTTGTTGTGACAATAAAACTTCAGAAGCAAGTAAGCATAATGTAAGAGGTGTGTTTAGCTCACAATTTTCAATGTACAAAGGCACAGCCATAGGATGAGTTCAAATGTTCCTATATATCATCACACTCATGGAGGTTATGCAAATGAAAAAATACATTGAAAATTAGAAACCCAAATAGCTTTTCAAAAACTAGTTTTGTAATAACCAAAATCAAGTTTTACAATATAATATTCTCTTAATACCTAATGATTTCATGATAAGGACTTCGTTTTTTTCTTTTTGAGAGCCTTGAAGTAAGCCCTTCAAGGTAAAGGTTTACTGAAGCCTTCAAACCTCCATGCTGAGGATCAAGCCTGCACAGGTGAACCTTTCTTGGAACAAATGGAAGGCACACACACACACACACACACACACACACACACAATGAAAGCACAGACTTCCTGAAATCCTTATCACAATAGCAATTTTTTTACACTCAACATCATTTTTCTGATTAAATAAAGGTTTGTCCTCATAAAGCTGTCACCCAATAATTTGTCTCTGAGTAACTATTTTAATTGTATTTTGTCATTCTTAGTGTATAGCTAAAACCCTTTGGACTGTTAACTTTCTATTGTGAGTTGAACACAACACATCCTCTCCTTATTTATCCCTTAGTCATCTTGCATACGATATTCATTGGAGAAAATATTTACAGGGTCTAGGCATATACAATCAATTTATCTGATGGTATATTGGATTAGAATGATTTAAGTGCTGTCTGACAACTTCATAAGAAGAATGATATTTTCCTAGAGATGCACAGACACACAGTGGAAGGAATGCTAAATAGCAGTGGAAGCAATCATTGAAGCTCTGGAAATACAACTGAAGTCAATTATGAAACAGCATCTTAAGTAGAGCATCTTCTCCTGAGTTTTCAGAACAGCTATGTTTCTCCTTACATCTTTATTTCACATCCAGCTTCTATACCTGGATGATAGCAGTAACATTGTTCTAACATATCTAATTTGAAGATATAGTTTCATACTTTCCAGTTTTATTTCTTTAAACAGTCATCATTTTTACATACTTTCTTATCTTCTGCATTATACATAAAATCACATTTTACAATTAATATCTAATAAACTTTTAGAGAGGTATTCTACTTTTTATGTTTTTTTTCCAGTCTATATACCCTATGTACACATAGTGTGTAGCTAAGTAAGTGTATGAACACTTACTTAGTAATTAGTATATGGGGTAGTTCTATGACAGTTTTTGAGTGGTAGTTCAACTTCAATCTCACTGAGTTGATATCAAGCTGGTAGAGCAATAGTTTTTGCTCCCCATAAAGGTTGTAAAAGATACTTTCTATTTTTCTATTTCATATTGTGGTGGCTACTGGCATTTATTTGCCTGTTATATCATTTTATTGTTGATACATGAAATATTTGGCATTTCTCTGTAACAATTTTGATTTCCCCAAGGTGGTTTAGTTTTCTTTCTATTGCTGATATAGAACACCAAACAAACTACTTGAGGCAGAAAGGTTTGATTTTCTTAAAGATCAGTCTGTTATCAATGAAACCCAGGGGAAGAATTTAAGAACTGTCCTGAAGGTAGAAACTGAAGCAGAAACCATGGAAAGCTGCCAAATATTGACTTGTTTACAGTCATATTTAACAATATTTCTTAAGCAAACCAGGTTCATGTGCTTAGGTATGGCATTACCCACATTGGGCTGAGCCCAGATAGGTCAATTAGCAATGAAGACATATCCAGAGGCCATTTTGATGGAGGTAATTTCTTAAATTAGATTCTTTCTTCCCAAGTATGTTGATGTGAGAATCGACTTTATCCATTGTAGTGGGAACAATATTGGCATCTGATATAAAGAAAATAAAATAGTTGCTAGACACCTTATGATGCAAAGCACAGAAATGTCTGTCTCAATAGTAATCTAGTGGTAATAATGTATAGATTTATAATGCCCATTACTCATTCAAACTCTATTTCATATTATTAACTCATTCCTTCTATGATTCTCTGTTGCCTCCTAAGATCTACTAATATAAGTAATACTAATATTAATACTAGATTACTGTAGCATATTAAATTTTAAGAAATCCTCTTATTTTTTCTTTAACAAGGCTTTCACATTTTCATGATTGTATTTTTGCCTATAATAGAATCAGAAAAAAAAATAGATGTTCTCTGAATAAAAAGGTGATTTAATTAATAATTTAAATCATTGGTATGATATTATGTTTTATTTGTTTTTACTTATCTGACAAGTTTAGGTATCTGTATGGTCATAGAAATATTTATCATGAGAAATATTTCACTTAAAATAATCGATGTTCTTGAATATTTCAAAACTTCCAGTCCCCTTGCCTCTATGGTTCCTGATAAGCTCAGCGGCAGCTTTGAAGTGTGCCCTGTCTCTGTGCTCCATCTTTCAGCCTACACCTCCAATCTCTATTTCAGAAGACTGTACCATCAGCAATACCAGGTGAGACACCCCCCTATCACAATTCTCTGCCTGCTGTTCCCTCCACAGTGGCAAGCTATGCCATGCCAACTCTGCAGTCCATTTCTCAGGTCACAGGTCTACCTGAATTCCTGGAGACCTACTACTGCCAGGAGCACCAGGAGAGTTCCCTAAGCTCCAGACCTGAAGCATTTCCACTTAAATCAAAGGCATGGCAGAGATGTCCGCTCTTCTATTTTCTCTTCATTACAGTACTTGACATCCTAGCTATGCAATACAACAATGGGAGGAGATGAAGTAGAAACAAATTGGAAGGAAAAAGTACAAGTACTGTTATTCACAGATGATGTGATGTCATACATAAGCAACCTCCCAAAATCTAGCAGAGAACATGTCCAGGTGTTAAAACTTTCAAAAACATTGATGGACACAAAATTAACTAAAATAAATCAGTATGCCTACTTTATACATATGATTAACAGACTAAGAATGAAGTTAGAGAGAAAACACCCTTCACAATAGGTGCAAATCATATAAAATATCTTTAAGTAACTCTAACAAAGCAACGGAAAGGCCTGCATGATAAGAATTTCAAGTCCTTGAAGAGGTAAAATATAGAAGAAAATATCAGATAGTGGAAAGATCTTCTATGCTCATGAATTTGTAGGATTACCATAATAAAAATGGCAATCTAGAAATTCAATACAATTTTCATCAAAATTACAACCTAATTCATTTCAGACCTTGAAAGAACAATTATCAATTTTATATGGGAAAAACAAAAAAACCCAGGATCACTATAACAATCCTGTACAATAAAACACCTTATGACTGTGTCCCCATCTCTGACTTCAAGCTGTACAATAGAAGAATAGTAAAATAGCTGCATGCTATTGGTATAGAAACAAACATGTTGATCAATAGAATTGAACCAAAGACACAGGAATAAACCTACCCACCTATGGTCATTTGAATTTCACAAAGAATGCAAAACCATACAATGAAAAAGGGAGAGAATGGTCAACAAATGGTGCTAGTCTAACTGGGTGTTTGGATGTAGAAGAACACAAAGAGATCTATAATATAACCCTGCACAAAACTCAAGTCCAAGTGGATCAAAGAATTCAAAGTAAAACCGTATACACTAAATCTAATCAAACAAAAAATGGGAAATACCTTTGAACTCTCTAATACAGGAGACAACTTCCTGAACAGAACACCCATAGCTCAGTCACTGAGATCAACAATAGTAAATGAGATCTCATGAAATTGTAAAGCTTCTTCAAGGCAAAAGACACTGTGAAATGGACAAGATGGCAACCTACTGGTTATGAAAGGATTTTCACCAAACCTATATCCAACATATGACTAAAATCTAAAATATATAAAGAACTCAAGAAAGTAGGTATGAAAAACCCAAATAATCTGATTAAAAACTGGGATTACCTTCCATGAGTGTTTTGTTCTCCCTTCTTTTTTTGATTTTGGGATTCAGGCTTTTTCTCTTTCAACTTTATTTAAAAAAGAGAGAGAGATACATGTACAGATTTTTAAAGGCATTTTGGCATAACACTATATGAATATACTTTTGTCAGTACTTAATTCTTTTAGAAGTTTGATAGTATGCATTGAAATCTCCTAGTTACCATAAGCATAAAGTACATGTAGAACAGAACACAACATGAAAACAGTCAGAGATTTTTTTGGTGTGTATAGATTAAACATAATGATTTTTGAATACCAAAAATTGCCACAAGGATTATTAATAATTTAATAATAGTTCTTAGATTATTAATAATTTAAGGTCCAGGAGTACCACACTCTGAGAGGGTCCAATAGACTAAAGAAGGGAGAACAAATCAGTCATGGGAGGAAATACAAGGGCAAATGGAGGAGAAGAGATTGAAAAAGTATCTACATAGACTACCTCACTTGGAAAACCACCCCATATGCAGCTACCAAACCCAAGCACTATTGTTGATACCAAAAAGTGTTTATTGACAGTAACCAGTTATGGATGTCTCCTCAAAGGCTCTGGCAGAGTCATATAGATACAGATGAGAATTTTTGCAATCAAACATCAGACTGAAAATGGGGACCTCAATGAAAGACTTAGAACAAGAACTGAAGGAGCTGAAAAGTTGGCACCCTCATGGGAAGAAAAACATTATAAATCAGACAAGGAACTGAGGTGCGGAGGGTGATTGGGAGAGCAAGCACCTTCATAGAATCAATTTGAGAGGGTGGAGAGAGGGGGTTGGGGTGAGGGTACACTTTCAATGCAAATGCAGAGAATATTCAAAAAATTGGAAAAAAAAAAAAGAAAAAAATGGTGGTACAAAGCTAAACACAGAATTCTCAACAGAGGTATCTCAAATGGCTGAGTAACACTTAATGAAATGATCAACGTTCTCAGTCATTAGGAAAATGCTAATCAATATGACTCTGATGTTCTATTGTACACCCATCAAAACGGCTAAGATCAAATACTTAAGGGACAAAATATGTTGTAAAGCATTTGGAGCAAAGAAACCTTCCTCCACTGCCTCTGAGATTGCAAACTTATACTACCACTATGAAAATCAATTTGTCAGTTTCTCAGAAAACTGGGAATAGTTTTACTTCAGGTCCTAGCTATATCTCTACTGGGCATAAAGCCCAAATATACTCTACCATTCCAAAATGTCACATGCTCAGCTATGTTCATAGTAGCTATAAGTAATAGCTGGAAACTGGAAACAACCCAAATATTTTTCAACTGAGAAATGAGAAAAGAAAACTTTGTTTACACAATTGAGTACAACTCAGCTATTAAAGACCTTGTGAATTATACAGCCAAATGAATGGAACTAAAAAAAAAATCATCTTGAGTGATGTAACTCAGACCAAAAAGGACATTCATTGTATATTTTCAATTATAAGTGAATATTAGCATAGAGTAAAGAATAATTCTGCTACAATTCACAGACCTAAAGAGACAAATTAACAAGAAAGGTCCAAAACAAGATTTTTGAATCTTTCCCCGAAGGGGAAACAAAGATATTAAAGGTGAAAGGAGGGAAGGAGTTGAGGGAAAAAATGGGGCAGAGGATCAAGTGAACAGTGAGCAGACAAAAGAGAACAGCAAACAGCAGGGGGCACTTGGGATATGCCAAAGACCTGGAATGGGGAGAGGCCCCAGGAGTCTCTAATAATGACTCTATCTAAGTCTCCCAGCAGTGGGATATATGGAGCTTGAAGTGGAAACCTCCTGTAGCCAGGTAGGACTTTCAGTGGAGGGATAAGGACAGGAAACCACACACAAAACTTCTGATATCAATGTGTCCTGCCTACACAATATGTGGAGATAAAGAACCAAACTAGAGGGAAGGACCGACCAATGACTACCCCAAATTGAGAGCCATTTGACAGGCAAGAACTCATTTCTGACAGTATTAATGATACTCTGTTATGCTTACAAACAGGAACCTAGCATTACTGATTACTGTCTTCTGAAAGGCTTTCCCCAGAAGCCTATGTAAACAGATTCAGAAATCAACAGCCAACTATTACATAGCTCTTGAAGAATATTGTGGAAGGGTTTATGGTAAGTTTGAAAGACCAGAAGAGGACAGGGACTTCCCAGGAAGACCAAGAAGTGTCAACTAACATGGACCACTGAGGTATCTCAGTGAATAAACCACCAAAGAGCAAGTATGACTGAATATAGGACAATTGGTGTTGAGGGGTGCCCTGATTCTGAGTTGGAAAGTGAAACCCTGGGGACATTTGGAAGCTTCCTAGTCTCCTGAGAGATCACCTTCCCCATTCAGGTACAGCACTTCCCCCCGCCCCCACAGCTCCTTATAGAGTGGCATAGGTCATGAACCAACTCCCTCCTACACAGAGGAGCATGAGACCACACTCAGAAGCAGAACAGCATCCACAAATATGTAGATGAGCCCCACACCCTCAGGCCAAGACAATAGGAAGTACCTGTTGTCAGGTTCTGAACCATCCCAAAATATGGGGCCTGTCCAAAATTAAAGGTATTCAGGAATTAAACCACCGTCTAAGAGCTTATGTCATAAGAGCTGTAAACACCTCCTTTTGGGAAGATATCCCCTCTCCTGCAATTCCCCTGCACCCTGGCACCTTCTGCAGGAGTCTTCCACTGGCTGTCTGAGCCAGTGACAAAGATAGGACAACACTAGCAGAACTGGTTTCCTCCTCCCTGCCTGAGCTCTCCCTTTGCCTGAACCCATAGACCTAGCCAGACCAGAGATCTTCATGTGGATCCTTAGGCATACCACCCCAGAGCTGAACTTAGACCCTGCATGCATATGTGCAGCTTAACAATCATACTCCCCAATAACTAGAGTAGGGCTGTCAATGATTCTGTGGTCTGCCTCTGGATCTTGTGCACCTGACAGAGACACTTTGTCTTGACTCAGTGAAAGAGGATGCTTTTACTCCTGCAGTGATTGATGTGCCAGGGTGAGGTGATACCATGAGAAGCAAGTGCAGAATCTTTGTGAGGGGGCTGAGACTGGGGGTTGATAATGGGTCATAAAGTGAATAAATAGATAAAAACTTCAAAAATGTGTATCAATAAATTTATTCAATTAATTTCACCAATCATGTTAGTCTACAAATTTTCAGGTTAAAGTTATTGACTTAAAGCCCTGTTTACTGTATCCAAATTCATCACATACATGATAGCTAGCCTTTGTAACTCTAAATTTTACCTTTTTCTTAACATGGTAAATCATTTGTTTGATACATTGTTCTTTCATAGTATGTGAATCACTAAGTATTGATGTTTGTATTAGAAAGAGCCACTAACCTTGTGTGATACTAATTACGGCATACAAATTTTAGGTAGTGTGCTTATAAAATGAGATAGAGGACAGTTATAATTCATAAGTAGTACTTAATGCATAAAGCCCTGGATTAGTTAGAACAAAAAAAATGGTGGTTTTAAACCAGAGAATTTTTAGGGTTAAAAAACAAACAAACAAAAAACAATTACAAAATGTGGCAGACTCAAGGAGAATTAATCAGGGGGAAATAAACATCAGAGAGCATTAAGCATCTAAGGGAGCAAAACGTAGAGTGCAGTATCCATTACTGGACAGTGAAAAAGATAGCATAGAATGCAGTTAGAAATTAAGAGGGAATCGGTGAATTCCCACATTCCTGATGATGTCATCAAATGCAATCTCTCACACACAGCAAAACAGCATGCAGGAACCAGATACAAACATATTCTACCTTCACTTCTCTGCTTTCTCCTAATATTCCTACTTGAGCATAGTATTGGTCAGAAGCCAAAACAATGGAAAACAATCAGCAATGGAGCTTATTAAATACAAAACTCAACTGTAAACCACAAAGAAAGGTGATGGACTCTTGAAAGAAACCTAGGATAAGATGTTAGAGGAATCATCCTATTGAACATTTAGTATCATAAAAAATTTTAGAAATATAAATATACATCAAAATACTGCCTGAAGCTCATAAGCTGCATTTTTTTAATGAACTAAAAAATTATTTCAAGGTTTGTCTCCCTAGATACCATTGAAATGGATTTAATTGCCAGCTGATATGTTTTACATCTAGAGTAATCTCTCACTTCAGACTACTAGTTTCCTTTACAGTAGAGCATCATTAATGTGTAAAAGCAGCATGTTTAATATTACTCAGCCACAGCTAAAAGCTAGTCATTGACTGGATTCATTTTTATGGGTTTGCATGAAAGGTGCTTCTCATCAGTGATATATTCATATAATGAAAATCAGATATTTATGTTTGGATATGAAATGCCACTGCTATTTCAAAATACGAAGTAGAAAATTGTCATGTCTGAAATCTTTGTTCAGGCTTATCTATAGTCAGATGTTGCAATATAAAT
The DNA here is from genome assembly GCF_963924665.1 of Micromys minutus. NCBI lineage: Eukaryota > Metazoa > Chordata > Mammalia > Rodentia > Muridae > Micromys > Micromys minutus. Next base: position 24,270,596 of record NC_137959.1, read on the forward strand.
TGTCACCAGCATTTTATCCATAGAACTATGACACTGAGGCCTTACTCTTCAGAATTCTGATTATGAAATCAGAATGTGTTTGAAAGACACAATGATTATCACATAATGAGTAGTATCTAACAGTCCTTTTAATTTTTTTTTCTTCTCTCATATAATGTATTCTAACCGGAGCTTCCCCTCCTTCCACTCCAAGTTCCCCCTCTACCTCTTATATACCTCATGCTCACCCCCATTCATTCACTCCTTCAAAATATTAGGCTTCCCAAGGACATCAACCATACGTGGTACAAAAAAAAAAAAAAAAAAAATACAATAAGACAAAGCACAAACATTCACCTCAAAGCTGGGCATAACAACACAATATGAAGAAAAGAGTCTTAAAAGTAGGTAAAAAAGAGATCCCATGGTCAGAGGAACCTCTCATGCACCATCATAAGCTCAACAATTGCTGTTTCAGTTTGAAGGAACCCCCTTCTGTCCTGGTAAACTGAATCTAAGGGCCATGCCCTCCACCCTCTGACTTCCAGAATTTCTTCTCTCCCTTTTCTGCGGAATTCCCCAAGCTCCAAAGAAAAGGCAACTGAGAAAGACCAACAAGCAATTCCCCCCCCACTCTCTTTCCTGCTCCCTCACTTCCTTGCTCCCTAATATTTGGGAATGAATTTATGAATCTATTTTCCTCAGCTGCTTGAGGCTGTCTCTCTGAAAAGATAAGAACTGGACTAGACATCAAATTTTGTGCATAGAAGAGCAAGTTTAGAATCATTTATTTAATTAATTAAACCCCCCTCTCTTTTTTTCCAGTTGTGTTTGATTGTACAATAAGTCATTGAGGTATATACACTCTTCTCCCTGGTTATCCAGGCAGTGTATGACAAGCACTTTCCCTTGAGGAATGATCCTCAAATTAGATTAAATGTTGGTTGGTCACTCCCACAAATTCTGCATCCCCATCCCCATTGGATCAGGATATTTGGCTTGCAGGATAAGTAGGTATCTGAAGGCACACCCCTAGAAGCCTTGCCTGGTTATAGATGATGAACAGTTCAGGTTCTAAACATGTCATTACAAGGAGTCCTCACTAGTTACTCTTGGAGATTCCTACTAGTCTCCAACATGAGGGTTCCAAACTGACATCACATGATCATCAAGTCCCATAATCTCTAGAGATGGGACTCTGTCTCTCTGTCTCTCTGTCTCTCTTCACCATCTCACAAGGGATCACTCCTATTCCAAATCTACCACCACCACTTCACTTGCAAAATCTATTATATTTTGCTTTTCCACAGAGATCCATACTGATACAAATGAGGATGCTTGGAGCTAACAATTGGACTGCACACAGGGACCCTGATGAAAGAGCTAGAGAAAAGACTGAAGGAACTGAAAGGGTTTGCAACCTCATGGGAATAACAACATTATCAACCAAACAAACTCCCCAGAACTCCCATGGACTAAAAAACCAACCATTGAGCACACATGGAGAGAACCATGGCTCTAGCTGCATATGTAGCAGAGGATAGAATTGTCTGGCACAATGGGAGAAGAGGCCTTTGTTTACCTAGTGTAAGAGAATGCCAAAGTACTGAGGTTGAGAAGGTGATTGGGAGAGGGAGCACCTTCATGGAAGCAAGTGTCGGAAGAGGGAAATTGGGGATGTAGACATGAAGAGATATCAATTTAAATGTAAATATAGAGAATATCCAATAAAAATAATAATTAAAATTTAAAAGTGAGTCAATATTTGTTTATGAGAATATTTATCCATTTTTTTCTGACAAAAAGTGATTCAAGACAAAGAATAGTGTTAGTATATTCCCTTGAGAATGTCAAGGTATGAAGAATTATATCTATGTGGCAAGGAACCAATGTAACTTGGAAGTTTGTTATCAAATATCACAGATATTCTCAGAGAGAAGTGTGTGCTATGATCTCACAGATTTAGGCCACTGTTTGCACAAAAGAACAGATTTGTGTGAGTGGTGGTGTGAGAAATAACACACTTACAGAGGAAGAGCTTAGTTTGGCTCACAGTTTGAAGGTGCTATCTACCACAGAGCAGGATGTATTTATTGGGTTAGGAGCATGAGGCCACTGGCCACATTGGAGCCATAGACTGGAATGAGAGAGATTAGTGCAAAGCTCAACTACGTTTCTTCTTTCTCTAGTCTGTATTCTTCATTTAAATCCACTTCTAGAAAACAGTACCACGTGCATTCATGTAGGTTTTATCTCCCTCATTCAACTTATCCAGAAAATATGCTCTCAGGAACATTAAAAAAATTATTTGCTCCACGATTATAAGTCTAGCCATATTGACAATGAACATTAACTTCGGTTTTTGTTTGCTAAGATCAGCTCTCTAGGTAGTTTCATTTTGGATATCTAAAGTCCTCCTTTAACTGTTTCTGGGGACAAAAATGCTATATCCCTATTATGGTGTTCATTCTCTCTCTCTAATTAATTTTATTCTAATATTTCACATTACTTTTAAATCGACAAATACCCAAAATATAAGATCATTTTCCTAACTAAATTATAGTATCATCATAAGACTGTGTAAGACAAATTAATTTAAAAATATCTGTGGCCAAAAACAGGTAACATATTTATGAAATATCTCCATGCTGTTTTTCCTTTGTGTAACACCATAATTTTTTGCTAAATTTCTATGATGTTAAAAATGCAGGCTTAGTATTGAGAGACCAGATCTTAGGTTCAGACTCCATCTTAGAGAACCTTACCTAAGGTTGAACTCAAGTTAACTAACAAGCTGTCACCTAGCACCAGTTTCGTCCATGTTTCTCCCAAACAAACCTGCATCTAGCATTAGATTCCAGCTTATTCTTTACCAAGTCTGCCCTGACACTTCACTTGCTAACAACCACCAGTCAGGAGGAAAGCAGAAGTTAAGTTTGTGTGTGCCGTCAAGCACCAGTCAATTATTTTAAAGGACAAAAAGTTTCCATAATAGCTCCCCAATGCCATGTGTGCCTGCCTCAACCCATCCCCCACTTTGCTTGTTTGCTTATCTTGCTTACCTCTATAAATTCTTTCTTGAAGCTAGGATGGTGTTTCACTGACCCCACCCCCATCCTGCTGAGTCAGAAACAGCAGTGTGGCCCTAGTTTGAGCATTTTAAATATTCAGAATTTAGCCATGAAAAACAAACAAACAAAAAGAATCCAAGTGCATCCAGTTGACTCAGATTTTTCCTTTGAGAGAAATTTGAGAATATGAACTCAAGAAAGAAGAAGAAGAAGAAGAAGAAGAAGAAGAAGAAGAAGAGGAGGAGGAGGAGGAGGAGGAGGAGGAGGAGGAGGAGGAGGAGGAGGAGGAGGAGGAGGAGGAGGAGGAGGAGGAGGAGGAGGAGGAGGAGGAGGAGGAGGAGGAGGAGGAGGAGAAGGAGAAGAAAAAGAAGAAGAAGAAGAAGAAGAAGAAGAAGAAGAAGAAGAAGAAGAAGAAGAAGAAGAAGAAGAAGAAGAAGAAGAAGAAGAAACAACAAATAGAAATTCACAAAAGAACAGACATAATAGGCAGTCACTGATAGTGGGATGCTAACCCCAGAGGCTCACACTGCCACAGAAACAACTCACAGGCAGTGTGAAGTCCAAGAAAAAAACAAAACAAAACAAACAAACAAACAAAAGTCATGCTCAATCCTTACACACCAAGAACACATTGATAAATTCTGGTTTACACCCTGTATTACATATACTTTTTGCTCACTGTAAAAAAAAAATTGAGGTACATTTACACAATGGCATACTACTCAGCCACCAGAAACAATGACTTAACCAAATTCTTAAGAAAATGGCTGCATCTAGAGAATATCATCCTGAGTGAGATAACCCAGTCACAAAAGAACAGACATAATGTGCAGTCACTGATAGTGAAATGCTAAAATTTTTATTTGTACAAAACAACTGGTTTTGTGGAGATTTACTCCAAATTTTTCTTTTATTCAGGAAATTTTGATCACTGTATGTATACTATGTCTTGGAAGGACACACTACTTTTTATATGGCATCCTCATAAATGTAGAATGTTTAAAATATAAATATAAATAAAACATTATGCTCAAAGACCAAAAAAAAAAAATTCAAAAAGAATCAACACAAAATGTAGTGGAACTGATGAGAAGAGAAACTAAACTGTCTATGGAATACTGGGAAAAGAACAGTGATAACTGCACAGAGGAAGACCGAGAACACTCTGTAATGTTCTTTTTGAATGTTGAGGAAAATTTTTATAAGGCAATGAGTTTAAACAAGCAATCTAATCTAGGATAGACAACCACTAGAAAAATTGAGAGAGATTTTTACATATAGATAAAATAGGTTCATCACCAGAACATGTTCTTAAATACAATTAAGAGAACAACAGACCTTGCCTGGCCCCAGGGTATTTGTTTTGTGACCTGTTATATCTAGAAGCACTATCCAGCTTTGTAAAGTACTTACCTTAAATATCTCTTTTATGGTTTCAAATGAACAACAAGATGATGAGTTTCTGTGAAGATTATTTTTACTAGATTTTTCACTATTAATTCTCACCTTGTCTCCTCTCTTTTTTTTCAGTCCTACCATCTCACTGTTTGAATCTTTCTAGCCCAGTATTTCCTATCTCACCCGATCTTATCTATTTGTTACTATTCCTCTCCTTTCAAATAATCCCCTCCCCACTGACTCTACCTTCATAGCTTCTTGATATACTCTAAGTTAAACACACAGAACTGAAGAGTCAAGGGTAGATCTGGCTGTGGGAGAGAACATAACGTGTTTTGCTTTCTGTGTCTGTATAGTTCCTTCAACATAACTTTTGTTTCTCACTTTCATTCATTCACCTAAAAGTCTCACAAGCCATATTTTATTATAATAAAATAGAATGACATTCCTTTTATTTACTACATTTTCAATATCTATTGATTAGATGAAGGAGACCAAGATTGATTATTTTTAAAAAGTGTTAGTCAGAAAGTCCCCCCCCCCCAAATAATACAGTTTCCACTAATTGATAAAACCCTGATGTTGAAGATGCCACATACCTTAGATAAATGCCATAGATAAATCAACCTGGAAGCAAGCTGGGAGTTTCTTTATTAGTTCTATAAGTCATGGATGGTGTTAATGAGAGAGTAAAACTGAAGTGCTCTCCCATGTTTGTGAACCCAAAGAACAACCAATAGTGGGTGAACAACAACACTTTCCCACCAGGTAAAATGTGCCTATTCATGTGAGAGTGCCATGAATAAAGGAGAATAAAAATCCACTCTGACTGTGTTTGAGTGCCCGTCCTTAAGAAGCAACAAAAGGCAAGTATTGTAAACTCCTTATAAAACCAGTAAGTGAGTAATCCTCAGACTCTGGGAAGAAACTACTACTATTGCTTAAAGAAACTGTCATGGCAGCAAATACCTCTACATATCTCCATTTATACTCACAGACCGAAGATAATTTTTTTCTTAGCTAGAGAAGCCTCTCTTCTCAGTGAACGGGTAACACATTGCTTTACAAAATGGTAAAAAAGACATCCAGAAAACATTTATATCACCCTTTTAAGTCTTAATAAAAGGTGCAGATGATACAGGGACACTAGCAAAAGATATGGAAGGTGTAATTTGTATTTTTAAAAAGTTTGTGAATTTCCATATTCTTTCTACAACATGGCCTTGACAACCATGAACTTACAGCAGCTACATCTACTGAACCTGTTCCTGCACAGTTGCAGATATCCAACAGTCAATCACAGTGTGGAAGTAGCTCACAGCACTTTAACACTTAAGATTATGTTTTGTGAGAACAGGAGGGACAGTATCTATTTATGTAGTGACTGGTGACTTCATGTTCCTCTATTGGGTAATTCCAGTGTAGACAATCACAGTTACCTCAGTGTAATAACCACATAAAGATACATGCAACCAAAATATAAGTATTAGGAAAGGTTTTACTAAAGAATGAGCTTATTATAATGGAAAGAGAGAGAAATGAAACTGTTTGGTAAGTGTAATGAGATTTTATAATATACATGTATGAATTGTCAAAGAATACAATATATTAATAAAAGGATGTAATAGAACACTCCTAAAAGAGGCCTTGATTTTGTAATGGGAGAAAATAAGTCCTTGTTTAAATATGGCTCTGATTTTGCTATACAAATAATAAAGTCATATATGAAATTAAAAAATTTAATAGTATAGCACAAGAAAAAAAAAAAATATATATATATATATATATATATATATATATATATATGCATGCATGCATGTATATGTACAAACTATAGCAAAAACTAAAATTCAAATCATGCAGTATCAGCAAAAATGTCTTAAAATATAAAGGAAAAACAAAAATGATCTTTTCTAGAATAAAACAATTAGAATCAAATAATGACAGAGAAGATAGAGAAAGCTAAAAAAGTAATATGGTACACTTACAGAAACTATGTTTATGTTTAAAAAGTTGCTTCTGAAAATTGTAAATAGAAATATGGAAAGCAGTAAGGGATCCACAGTGAACATGTGTAAATAAATTTATGATGTTTAATATGTTTAAAGTATGCATTGGTTGGTATTACTGCACATTATGAATATTAAAAGGAACACTTACATGTTGTCTTACATAGCAAAACTTGTCATCTGAAGTATAAAATATCTCACTCTATCAACAAAGTATAAGCAATTCCAATAAAAAACAATTTCAAATGCTCAGTGTATGTATAATTGAAATACCTGAAAGAAAAAAGAAGCAAAAAATGATAATCAAAGAACAATGTATTTTCATCTTTATGAAATCTAAAATCCTCAAGTACATGAATTTCACTAATGAGACTCTTGTCCCTTTAAATGAGAGAAGACTCTAAGTTATATAATGTAATCAGTTTTGCCAAAATCAGCAAAATGAGTTTTAAGTGAATATTAATAAAAGGCATTTTATGAAAATAAGAATAATCACAGAACTGCTATTTAGAAATATCATCAATGTGAATAAACACTATTAAAATAAAAAAAGAATATCTCATAATATAAACTTTGGATATCTATAGCAATGTCTTTTAAAGCCAAAGAAAAGCTGAATTTGGGGAAACAGAATTTGATAACATTGATCACCATGTCCTCTTCAAAACATTGTAATAACATACATTTATATAAAAGGACGAAGATGGAGGGAAGCCATGAGTAGATTAGTAACCTCTTTCTATTATTTCGAATGAAGTAGAGAATAATATCTTGATATATATATAAATTAGAAAAAAATAAAGTGACAAAAACATATTAGGCAAATTGAAAACAAGTAGTAATTTCACAAATTCTAATGCAATTTCATCAACAATTAGGTTAAATATGAATTATCCACATATTTCATTAGAAAGACCAACATTGCTTAGGTAAAAAGGCTCAACTATACATTGAAAAATACACTTTCATGCAAATAAAACATTAATGTGAAGACAGATATAAGTTACAGAATTTTGATATGCATTTAATCCCCACATTAAATTGGAGAATGTCTTGATAGATTTCATGGCAAAAATATTTCCACATACAACTAGGAAAACATTAAATCCACATGAAAAAGAATAAAATAATATACAAGTGAAAATCAATACAACAGAAACGTGAGCTAGGAAGCAAGGCAAAAATTGGTAATTTGAGAAGATAATTAAAGGGTACATCTTTAGTTCATGGGGCAGCATGCATTTAATATGTAAAAAAATAGGCTCCTTGTAAGAGATTAATAAAGTTACTATAGAGATTGTACAATGGATGTGAGCATTGGATGCTCTTTTAGAAAACCTAAACACAGTACAACATATATGTCATCAGGTTGCTCACAAACACAGGCAACTTGAGGTCTAGGGGATCCAATAGGATCTCCAGGGAGGATCTTGTGATCTCCTCTGGTTCCTGGACACATGTAATACGCATAGATAGATACACATATATTTACATAATGAAAAGTAATAAAAATACAACCAAATTAAAAATAATTCCACTAAAAATATTATTAAATTACATGAAATATTGAACCAATCTTGCATCTATGGGAAGAAGCCTCTTTGATAGTGGTGAATGACAGTTGTGGGGTGTTTTTTGATTCAGTTTGCTAGAATTTCATTGAGTATTTTTCTAGCAATATGCATAAGTGAAATTTGTTTGAATTTCTCTTTCTTTGTTGGGTCTTTGTGTGGTTTGGATATCAGAGTAACTTGCTTCATAGAATGAATTTGATAGTGTTCCTTCTGTTTGTATTCTGGCCCTCGGCTTTGTTTGTTCGGAGGTTTTTAATGACTTCTATTTAGAACTTATCTATCTATATAGAAAATTATCCATTTCATTGAGATTTTCCAGTTCTGTTCAGTTAATGTTTTTGAACTAGGGTATGATGGTTTTTTAAAAAATTTTCTCAGTTTCTGTTGTTATGTTTTCCTTTTCATTTGTGATTTTGTTAATTTGAATGTTATTTCTGTATCTTTTAGTTAGGTGGGTAAGAGTCTATCTTGTTGATTTTGTCAAATTTCCATCTTTTAGTTTTCTTGATTTTTTTATAGTTTTTTTTTTTTTTCCTGTTTGGTTTATTTCAATCCTGAGTTTGACTATCCTTACCTCCACTATTGAGTGTGTTTGCTTCCTTTTGTTCTTGAACTTTCAGATGTGCTCTCAAGTTGCTAGTATAGAATTTCTCCAGTTTCTTTACTAGCATACTTGGAGCTATGAATTTTTCCCCTAAACATTGATTTTATTGTGTCCCAATCAAAAAATGAGGTATAGAGCTAAACAGAGATTTAACAACAGAAAAACCCCAAATGGCCAAGAATTACTTAAAAAATGTTCAAAGTCCTTTGTCATCAAAGAAATACAAATAAAAATGACCTTTAAATATCACCTCTCATCAATCAGAATTGCTAAGGTAAAAAACTCAAGTGACACTAGCCCAAAAAGCTAAGGATACTCAGGAAACATTTCACAGACTTTATGCAGCTCAATAAGAAGGAAGGCTAGAAGGTGGATGCCTCATTCTTTCTTAGAAGGGAGAAAAAATATTCATAGGAAGAAATAAAGGTACAAATAGAGTAGCATGGACTGAAGAAAAGATCATCCAGAGACTGCCTTACCTGGGGATTCATCCATATGCAACCACTAAACCTACACAGTATTGCTGATGCCAAGAGGTGCTTACTGGCAGGAACCTGACTTGGATGCCATCCCAGAGGCTCTGCCAGAGCCATACTGATACAGATGAGAAAGCCTGAACAGGGGGACATAGATGAAGGTCTAGAGGAGCTAGAGAAAGGACTGAAGGAGCTGAAAGGGTTTGCAACTCCATGGGAAGAACATCATTATGAACCAATCAAACCCTCCAGAACTCCAAGGGACTAAAACCCCAACCAATGTGTATGCATGGAGAGACCCATGGCTCCTAGTGCATATGTAGCAGAAGATTGCATTGTCTGGCATCAATGGCAGGAGAAGCATTGGTCCATTTAAGGCTCATTTTTTCCACTCTAGAGGAATGGCAAGATGTTAAGGTGGAATTGGCTGATTGGGGGAGAATTGGCTCCTTCATGGAGCCAAGGAGATGGGCAATGGGAGTGGGGACAAGGGGATAACATTTGAAATATAAATACAAAGAATATCCCATTTAAAAGGGAAACGAAAATCAAGTGACAGCTCATGCTGGAAAGGATGTGGAGAAAAAAAGAACAAACTAAAAAATCTCTTATTAGGTCAAAGTACTTTCTTTAAAAGTCTTTTTAATGGGATGGAAAGAGTCAAGTCAGAAAATATTTATAGGACATATGTGAAAATAGTGTTTATATAAAATGAACAAAGGCATATAAATATTATTAAGAGGTAAAATAAAAATATACAATATATATTAATAAAAATAAAAATATAAAATATAAAAAGTGTAACTATCTTATGTTATTCAACTGAGTCAGATATAATGAAAGTAGGCAGATTTAAAGATAATCAATATCATTGACCATGAGATAAATGCAAGAGATCGATCTAGAAGAGCTTTTCTCAATTAGTGTTCAAGAGGTCATGGCCCATCTCATTGTGGTAGTTCTGGGTTCTATAAAAAAAAAAAAAAAAAAAAAAAAAAAAGTTGAACAAGCCAGGGGTAGCAATCCAGTAAGTATCACCCCTTCATGGCCTCTGCATCAGCACCTGCCTCCAAGTTCCTGCCCTGTGTGAATTCCTGTTCTTATTTCCTTTAGTGATAAACAACAATGTGGAAGTGTAAGCTGAATAAATCTTTTCCTCCTTAACTTGTTTCTTGGTCGTGGTGTTGTGTGCAGGAATGCAAACCCTAACTAAGACATAAGTAAAGTTATGGTATACTCAAGTTATTAGTATGATTACATACAAATTGAGTGAAGGTATTAGAGTGGTTACACACACATATACATATATTATAAATAACTATATAATATGTCAATATAAGTTATATATTATATAGTAATACCAGTTATTAGAATGGTTATATACATATAGGTTTTCACACAGTTAAACATATTATAAAATGTGCAAGTACATAAAATTATTAAAAATTGTGAGGTAATCATCATGGGTTTTGCTAGATATTGATTTCTAGAAAATAGATATTGTATTTCAAAATATATTCAATCTTGTAGTATCTATTGCATGATATTTTGATTATTATGGCAGTTTGAGAAAATGGTATATCAGAGAAACATCCTCCCTCATAAGTTAAACTAGGTTGGCATAAGAGACTATGAAAAGACAATAGTTCAGAAAAGGGGGGAATTAATTTCAATATTTAAGTCTTATCATAAAGAAGATGTAAATGTCAAGAAAAAGGGGAAAAAAGAGATTTTTGAAGATGTACTTAAGACCTCGGTAATAAACTTATTGAGTCACTGCCCCATTTTCAGAATAGTGAATTTCTAACAAAGAAGAAACAATGAATAATTATATTAACACTAACTTTGGTTTAGTTACAAGAGTTTTAATGTTTCAGGAAAAGTTATCTAACAACACCTCAATGAATTAAAGCTCCAGAATGTAGAGCTTAGTTAGGATTTGAGAAGATGTTAATCAGGTAAGTTTACATGATGACCTCTGACATCTGCACCAAACATTGGTATTGTGTATGCAGGAGCTCTGAAGCCCAACATCAACTAATGGTGGGTCAGTAAACTCCAAAACTGAGAAGACTGTAATCTTTAATTTGTGATGCATAGCACTGAGTATTTAAAGAAAAGTAAGCATGATAGAGAATATGAGTGAATGGATGGATGAATAATAAATGGATGGATGGATGGATGGACGGATGGATGGATGGATGGATGGATGGATGGATGGTTAGATGGATGGATAGATGGATGGAAGGATGGATAAATTTGAACAGCACAGAACTACCTGGTAGATTTATGAAACCAGTTTGTTGATACAGGCCAATCAGTGGTAGGTAAGTTAATGGGTCATAATCAGTTATGTAACTAAACTTAACAATAGAACATTTAAGAACACTGCCATTTGTATTCTCATTGAATTCCCTTATGTTCTCTTTCCCAGGAAAGAAAACCAATCCACAGACCCAGGACATGAAGAGTTATAACATTGTGCAGGGCTGAGCAGAATGCCAGGAACAAGAAGAACAGGTTTCATTCAGAATGTTGCTGATAAGTTATCATTAGGAACTGTTGACCTCCCTTGAAGTTGGTGTTCTGCTAAGTTAAAAATAAGTAATTCTCCAGAAAGGAAATGGATTTTCTAAGGTCACATAACAAATACATTCTACTGGTCTATTCAGTGTAAATGTACAGCCCAGGACATTGGGTAATAACAATGGACATTTTCAGTTCTGAGGTGATACTCTCTATATCTCTCCTCTAAACATCCTGAAATTATTGTGGCAAGATTTTTTCTGGAGAGAAAATGTCTCACTCTCTTTCATGGTCTCTCACTTCTGTCCAACTCTTTTATTTGTAGCTTCCACAAACATTTGCAAATGTTACAGACATTTTTTAAAACGTGAAAAAATATTTCACATGCATGTTGGCCAACATGTGTTTTCTAGCTACTGAAAACTATGCCCTTCAGAAGAATGGAATTAATTTTTAGAGAAAAGACAATGAAAATTGAAAAGCCGTGAAAGCCATAAGTGAATAATTTTTTTTCACAAATCACTTAAAATTTCCCAGCATTCAATTAGCTGAAGTATTTAATTAGTTCTGAAAATGTGATAGTGAAAAATAGTTAACACATGGAATTTTCTGACAGATAATCCATTCTTTATAGAAATCTGTATTATTGTTCCTGCTCCTTTAGCAATGAAGAGTCACACACTAAATCTAAAGTCTATAAACCTCTCTGGACCAGATGGCAGAAGGCACTTCAGTTATGTAACATTTTACTATATGTGTCACATCTATTTTTTAAACATTATAGTTGTTAATGCTTCTGCAATGGTATTTTAATACCCATAAATAAGATAAAAGAATGAGACAATTTTAGTAGACTATTGAAATTGTTTACTACTGCAGGTACATTGTATTATTTTTAATCCTTGGTGAAATAAATGTAAAGTCATATACATTAGAAAAGAAAATTGGAATTATTTCTATAAACTAACACTTTATCCTTTATTAAGTTGTGTTAATTTTGACAGCATGCTTGTGTGTATGTGTTTGTGTGTGTGTGTGTGTGTGTGTGTGTGTGTGTGTGTGTGTGCACTAAGTATGTTTACATCAAAGAGGCTAGAAGTCTAAGTTCTTTATTCTGATACTCACAAATAAAATGATGTAAAATTTAACTCTGTGTCTATTGGGGTTATTCGTATTGATGGTTTTCAGCAATAAATCACATCTAGGAAATAGAAGCTGTTTAATAAATACACCTTTTCAAGTCCTTTCAAAAGATACTAACGAAGAAAATTTCTGGAGAAAAAGACCAAAGTGTGTAATTTCTGTAACCACAGGAGATCATTTCATTAGTCTCCTCTTTGGTTTTTAATAGTGTCCCAGATGCATCTGGAGACCAGGGTAATGATTATCTCTGTACAGTTGTTCCATCTCTTTATTGATACACAGAGCTTCAGCCTCTCCAAGTTGAGAGAACAAATTCTTTTGTATCTATTTTACTTTATGATAGAGTCATTGCTGAGATAATATCAGGTTAAAATAAAATTAGATTTTAGTTCCCTTCTATATTTTTAACTTTTTATGTTTCAAATTGCACTGCAATCCTGAAAATCTCTCTAAGTAATTTATGCTTATGTGTAAGGATCAGTAAATACTGGGATGAGCCAGCACTTTTTCTCACTTATCGATGCTTATGTATTATGAAATAAACTAAGTTTATTTTTTTCCTGTATCTATTCTTTTTCCTGTCATAAGGTATCAAGCAAATCTCACAAAATCAGAGAATTTCCTCCCTACATATCTTCGACTTTCCAGACTGAATGTAAAATTACAATAGCAAGCATCAGCATGACTGTTTCACTCACCTATACCACAATCATTACCACCGTATCCTCACATTTATGACTTACTGCATGAAATTCTACTTCTAATTGATATGTTCACTATTCAGAAGTTAGCTTGAGAATTTTCCTGAAGATAGAAAGATTGTCTTGATAATTTATAAGTAAAAATAAATCCACGCTTGTTGGATATCTTTCTCATGTGTTTTGGCTCAAAGGTGTAGTAGACATCTCCAAACAATAAGGTCTATTACCAAAATTTTAATTGTAAAATATAATATTGGTTAAAAAATAATAGACTGCACTTTGGTCACAGGATATGAAAAAACATAATGTTGATAACAACCAGGAAGCTTTCTTTCTGCTAGCCAATTTTTATAGTAACAAATGAGATTCTGTAGGCTACTGGGGAAGTAGTTAACAGTAATACTTAGCTATGAATGCTCTGAGCTAAAATAATGATTCTCAAGGTAAGATATGTAGATGGATTCAGTTGTGAAACAAATAATCATGGAGTAGCCAACACATTTTGATTTGTGATATATACTTGCTACTTTAAATCTATTCAAGACCCCATAGTTGAGGACTTTACATGCCTTAAGGCTAGTCTATCATCATCATCATCATCATCATAATCACTGTTATTAATATTGTTGTTGTTATTGTTGTTGATTTGCTAAAATGACCTAGAATCAAAATGCATTCTAAGTTTGCATCTTCATGCAAAAATACTGCTGTATTCTTCCATCCTTATCACTGAAGTCTTCCTATGCAGTGGATGGCCATTAATATAAAACCTTACAACTAATCAATGAGAATACATGCCAATGGTGTTCTCAGTCAAAGAGAGTATATCTATAACGTCCCCACGCTATCAAAACCTAGGTCAGAAAAAAATACATGAAAAGGTAATGAAAGATTGTAGGAGCCAGAAATCATGTAGAATATACTGAAACAGGTTCATCTGGGTATAACAAAACCATGTCTTCATGAATTCTTATCAGTTGTAGTTACTTGGAAAAGATCTGTGTTTGATTAAACTACTCAAGATTCATACAAAAAGCTGGTAGGGGATCCACTGCTAAGTGTGGAGTCCAGTGGCAGATATGTAGTCCAACTCAAATGTGATACTTTGTTTTATCTTATTAAACATCATTTGATTATGTTAAAAATTAATGAATTAATTATAAAAAATTCAGTCACTAGAGACTTTAGGTAAAGGTTAAGAACTGAAGCCATTTCTATCCAATGAGAGATGAAAAATCTATTTTCTTTAGCAGGGTGACACTGGATATATCAACCACCCAGGATAGGCCTTAGGTTCAGGAGTACTGAGAAACATACAGAAATATCCATAGTTATTGTGAGTGTCTTGATTTGGTTACAGTTTCATGTTTTAAAATTTTTGTGGTGGTGTTGTTGTATTTTCTAAGTTTGATGTGGGGAGATTTGGTGTTGGGTTTTTATTTGTTTTTTTTTTACTGATTAAGAACTTATATTTAGATTGGTAGGGAATGGGAAGATTTAGAAGAACATTTTGGGTTTAAAAATATTTTAAATAATAAAATGTATTACTAATGAATGGAAAAGAAAATATATTGTAGGAGTATCTCAAAGAATAAATAAAATGTATACTTATAAAGTAAGTGCGCCAATCATGATATGCACTGATCCATATAGTCTGAGTCTTAAGTAATTTATTAGCATCTCCTATGACTTACTACATGTCAACTGTTCTCCAGTCACACTACTTTCTTCCACATTGAAGCTTTTCTGTGTTTATTTATTTTTTTCAGGGAAGACACATAGCCCATATTATTTCTTTTGGCAAAAGTATTGCTAATATTCTTCAGTAAATAAGTATATATATATATATATATATATATATATATATGTGTGTGTGTGTGTGTGTGTGTGTGTGTGTGTGTGTGTGTGTATAAACAAATAATTATAGAATTCCAACCAATTAGATTTTTTATTATTCTTAGTTAATTTAAATTAGTTTTACTTTTTATATATTTAACTAGGAATAGATTGTATTTCCTTATATAAATTCAGTTTTGGCATCATAAACCCACTAAGAAACAATTATTTCCTCCAATATCTATGCATTACTTATGAATTATTAGGATGTATTTTTGTATCTAGATGCAGGGATGGAAAATTCCTGTGTTCAGAGTTTACAATTTGGCTGATAACATATACAAGACAATTAAATATTACTGCACATTACTGTAAGAAAAGACATTTTAATATTGTTAAACATATTATCTCTAAAACTGTAGGTTCTGATTTATTATTCTTACCTTATGCTTTAACTGACTGATAAAATAATGAATGTGTCATAAAAATAACATATCATGAAATGTAATAAATGCAGAATGAAACAATAAGATAATGCATTATAATTTGTGAAATGTAGTTTCTACTTTCTAGGGCTCAAAATAAATTACCAAATAAACTATTGAATACGCAGAGGAAAAATAAAAGAAATGACACTAACGATAGATTAAATTTAGAAATTTGAATTTAAGTACTTTAAAATCATTTTGTTTAACTTTGCAAGAATTCTGATCAATGAAATTAAAAGACAAATGTATTACAATGAAGATGATGAAGAACTGGTAACATTGGAATAGGTACTATAAACAATAAAAGGTAGTGAACAAAGAATAGGAATAATCACTAACATGAAATTCTTTTGTTTCAATAACATGTATACTCACAATAATTATAAAATAGTTTGTTTCTTGAATAGAAATATTTGCTTAATGAATATATACATATTAAACACAGCATTTTATTGAGAGGTTGGTAAGCCAAAATGTACAGAATACCTAAAATGCAACCTACAAACCATAACAAATGTAACAAAGAGAAATGTCCAAGTGAGTTAGTTTCAACCCCGCTTAGATAAGGGACAAAAATAATCATGGGACGGGGACAAAAAAAGGGGGAACAGAATCACATATGTGGGTTAGGAGAAGAAGAGAAGTCCAGAAATTCAAGACAATATAGTAATAAGCATCCTAGGGGAGTTGGAGGTGTGAGTACCCTCCAGAAAGTACCAGAGACCTAGGAGGTAAGACACTCCAGGTGAAGTGTTACATCATGTTTACACTGGGAAGCAACTGCCTGTTTCATCTACAGACCAATATTGACCAGAGAAGAACACTTTATACAAAGTAGTCGACTGATAATCTTTGCAGAGCCAGAATGATCAGCCCTTTAAAATTCTGCATTTCAAAAGCCTGTCAGGTGATCCTGCACCAGAAGGCTAAAATTGGATTCCCAGCCATTTTGTTAGCAGGGGATTGTGCAAGTAGACAATTGTCTCTTCAACATGTCTCAGATCTGGAAGCTATGTTAGCTTCCTATGTTTACAGATAGTATTAGTTATTCTCAGATTTCTGACAGGGTTGAAGACTATAGTCTTATAGCATACCCATGCTATTTAACTTTGAGAGAATATATTTAATTGGATGTTTTTCACATAGTAAACAAGCTAGCCAAGACGCAACATACAGATTTTAAATATTTTTTAAGCTAAAATACATAACTAAATGTTCTGTTTCATTAATAAAATGAATAATTTATAAGGAATGGATCTGTACAGGATGATTTAACTTGTCTACATGGGCAAATTATACCATACTAATTGGATCAGAGTTGATTGTGTTGTGTTTTCCTTTGTGCAGAGACATAAGAAAGAGGGAATTGTGAGAGGGTAACCACTGTTTGGACCAGGGGTGGCAACATGGAATATTGAATGTAGTTCCCAGCTAATAGAGAGGCAGCCAGGAGATAGAGACTAACCAAAGGGTGGGGGCTAATAAGATAAATATATTCTTAAAACCATATGGAAAGTTTTAAACCTGTCAGTGCTGGAACTAATGCCAGGGAGCAGTATGGCAAAATGCCATGCTGGAATGGCTGTCACAGACTGCCTGAGTCTTAGTGTGCCTTGGGGGCAGCACAGAGCTGTTGAGATAAATTGTTAGTTCTATATGGTGATCTGATGCTTGAACTAGCATTGGAGAGAGGCATCTGGGAGAGATATTAATCAGAGATAAATTAATCTTAGTTCTATATGACCCAATGGCATCAAAATGACCATCCAGGTCAGATTAGCAGGGACCAGCACAGAGCAGTGATGTGTGGGGAATGGTTGCACCCTCTTTTTAATATTTATGGCAACAGACCTTAGTCAAAATGCCCAACACTATAGAAGGGGGATTCAAAGCTTCCACCTGTAGATAGACAGGACCACAAGTTGAGAGACAGGATTACTAACCCATGGTCAAAATCCCTGATGCAGAATTATTCCTGTCTAAAAGAACTACAGGGACAAAAAGTGAAAATGAGACTAAAGGAAAGGATGTCCAATGACTGGAACAACTTGGGATCCATCTTATGGATGGGAGTGGGGGTACACCAAGGCCTGACACTACTATGTTATGATGTGGTTATAGACTGGAGCCTGACATAGCTGTCATAAGAGAGGCTCTACCCGCAGCTGACTAAGACAAAAGCAGATACTTATACCCAACTGTTAGGCTAAAGCTAGGGCCCCCTATGCTTGAAATGGGTAAGGAAAGAAGAATCTGAAAGGTAGAGCAACCCCACAGGTAGACCAGAAATCTCAACTTCCCCAGACACCAGGGAGCTCCTAGAGAGACCCAGCCACCAACCAGAATAATAAAGGGCTGGTCCAGGCCCCTGGCACATATGTACCAGAGGAGTTCTTGGCCTGGCCTCAGTGGAATAAGATACACTTAATCCTGGAAAACCTTGAGACCTCAGGAAAGTGGGTAACCTGTTGGTGAGGGATAAGGGGAGAGCACCCTCTCAGAGACAAAGGGGAGGGAGAATGGGATAAGGAACTGTGGAAATGGGGACTGAAAGTGGGATGACTGGAATGTAAAAAAAAATAATTATTTAATTAAAATATAAGAATAAAAAAGGAAAGCATTTCATGAGACAAAGGAGACAGTACTCAGTGGAGTCGCTCCTTGCTAATTCAAATCTGTTAGTCTCATTTAAGTTAAAAATAAACATAACTCCTTTTTTGAGCAAAACTCTTGGAACTACCATACTACTTCCAGATCATATAATTATGCCTCAAAATTTTAAATAATCCAGGAAGCTCAACAATACTCAATATTTGCAAAATTATCAAACACAGGAAGCTACAAAGCATGACTCATAAGGGAGAGCAAAACAGTAACTGATACCAATTCATAATAATCACAGAACCACCCAAAATATATAAAAAATTATCAGCATCTTATTCCCATGTGGAAGGCTTAAAAACACTCAAAATAATTTTTTAAAGTATATGTTTATAAATTTGTGATATGGTGAGATCCCCAGACTTTGGAACTAAAATACAATAAAATTATGAATAAAAATTGAAGTTTAAATGATAATTTTAAGTGAAAAGGATCTTTAATAAATTTGATCTTTCAAACAAAAGTTAGAAAGTATTAGTCTAGGGACTATGGTATAAAGCCTAAAAAGATTTTTTTTTTTGCCTGAAAAGATTTTAGAAATTATAAATTAATTAATTTTTACACTCAAGATTTCATTCCCCTCTGGTTCATCATCCTACTGTTCCACATCCCAATCTTCCTCTCCACACCACCCCCAGTTCTCAGCCCACCCACCCCCTCCAGACCTCTAAATTCCTTGGGGCCTCCAGTCTCTACTATTCTTTGTTTGTTGTTGTTGTTGTTGTTTTGTTTTTTGTTGTTATTTAGTTGTTTTGTTTTTATATAAGCTGAAACTCATGAAAATTTTATTACTCTTAACCTATTCTTAATTTTTAGAGTGTAAATTGTTTAATGGCCTGAATAAAGCTGACTATTGCATGGAAAAATATAACTATATAAAAGCAAAGCATTTATCAATACTACAGGTTTACACAGTTGAAAAACAACTAATTTGCACTAGATACTAAGAATGGAAACATGAGAATTTCTTGGGTACCTACATGATCTCACACATGAGAACCTCAAAAGCTATGTTATTCAAATTTTAACTTCTTTAACAAGATTGTCTGTTTAAGTCAGTTTTAAGGAGGAAAAAATATTTTGCTTATAATTTTAGTGTTACCAGTTATGGTCATTTGTAACTGGTTATATTGTACTATGCTGTCAGAAAGCATACAAAATGTACATATACATTTGATAGCATTAGGTAGCAAAGGAAGTAGCCAAATTCTTGATTTACCTTATAAGGTCTCAATGGTCTTGCTTCCTAATATCAGACTCCAACTGCTAAAGATTCCATCCCATGTCAATATTGCCATAGAATGTATCCAGCTTTTATCATATTAACATTTGGGGTCACTTATATTCCAAACCATAACGGTGCAATAAATATACAAAGTCACTCCACAGCATGTATCAAAAAGAGAACAAATCTTGGGAACTGTTTGCAAGTGGTACACATAGAATTGCTTCACCAGAACTCATTTCTCTGTGTTTACCAAGGAAGTCCTATAAAGGTCACAGGAGTTTTGTTTTAAGAGGCTCTCACATAGCTCTTGTTGGAAGCTGAGTTTGGGTCATTTGTAGGGACACTATCTTTGTAGGAATTCAGAAAGTAAAAATCAGATAATCATCCACTGAGGTAGTGAAGAAATTTCTGAAGGTCTCTAAAAGAAACAATGATATAATGAACCATGATCAGAAATGAATAGGTACTTATTGTGCTATTGATACATTGTTGACCAGGTATTGGTCCAAAGGTATGTGGTCAGGGAATGAGTAAAAATAAATCAGAAACACACAAAATATCAAGAAAGGGGACAAAAATGACCGACAGGAATAGATTGTAGAAGAGAAGTATCATTGATAGTTACAGTTAATTGAGAAACAGAAGACTGAATATTCAATGAGATAGTACCAAAATATTAAGCATTATAGGTGAGGGGCAGATGGGCAAATTACATAATAGGAAAACACATGGCCAATAATTTATCCTGCATGACTCATTCATTACTACTTCAAACTAATAAAAACATAAAGAGTTATTGGTTAATTCCCATGCTCAAGCCATAGTATAAGTGAAGAATAATAGTTATTCTCAGTACAGCTTAAATGTTTTCTTTAAATTTTATTGGTAAAATATATCATGCACGATGGGCTTTTTGAAAGCAGTATATCATTAAAATTCAGCTCTTAAACAGTCTATAGTTTGATGTATCATAGAACCTAATAAAAATGCTAAACCAGGCCATTAAATATTTATGTGCCATTGGTATATTGTGTTGGGAAGGGACTTTAATTAGTTTGCTGCACAAGAGAGAATCTGCATTTCCATAAGGAAAGGAATGTTAAGATAGATTGTATAGCCATAGCTTCTCACTAAGAATGCTTTCGGGTCCAATCTAAAAACTACTCAAGCAGCATTACAGCAATAAGAACAAGATGGAGTAAGGGCAGAGAATATAAAATGAAGATTACTCAATCAATAACATGTTATATTGTAATTAAGGCTCATGCAAGTAAATGTATGTTATAGTGACAGTTGGGGACATTCTGTGCTCTATTAAAATAAGCTTTCTATTTTGTTTAAACCACACAAGAATATGCAGTTTGCTGTTGTATTCATGATATTTTGGATGTATTCTTCAGATTTTAATTATTCTGTTAGATAGCAGTGCCCCACAGGGCAGTGTAGAGAACAGAGGAGAATGTAGACCAAGGGGGCTATGCTCCCTCCTCACATCTCAGCAGCGCAAACTTATTCACACCATTTTGAGAGTCATTATTTTTAATTATTGATTAGATACTTTAATAGTTGCCACAGCGTCTTGGTTAGAAGAGTAAATTAGAAAAATTACAAATTAATTTACAATCTAATTTCTTAATTCAAAGCAAGTGTTCAGCATTGTTCCTTGCCCCATTCTTATCTGTAGGTCATTGGATTGCAGGAATTTACTCCTCAGTCTACATGTTTTCTTAATTCATTTCTAACAAACCTTCCTATCTCTCTGGACTATGATTTATTCTCAGCATGCATTGGCATAATTAACAATAAAAGACTCAAACATTCATTTCCCTTAAAGGACATACACATGTATATTGCTTTTTTTTAGATTCTATGTTGCAATGATGTGATCTCAGACTTCATATTAATCTTCTCTTATCAGAGAAACTGACTAGCTACTATCTCCTCAGGCATGAGTGCCCTCAGAGAGTAAAGTATTAAGAATAATGTGTAACTTGTTCATTTATACATTAACCAAAGTTCTAATAATTTGGCCTATACTTTTAATACACATAGAATAATGCGAAGACAGAACAAACCAGAGTGGTTGTGCCATGAGAATTTCTCAAATTTATATTTCCTGTTTATCTTGTCTTCATGATATATGCTTCTGTACTTTTCTATTGGTTTCTTCCTGTATATATTAATTTATATTATATATATTTCAATAGATTCAGAGTTAGATAATCACCGCTACTTGTAAATTTCTTATTGGTAAATTTTTGACTACTCCAGACTATTAAAATGAAACAACTTTGTTCATAGCAGCCTTATTTATAATAGCCAGAAGCTGAAAACAATCCAGATGCTCTTAAGTAGATGAATGTATACAAAACCTGTGGTATATTTACATGATGGAGTACTACTCAGCTACTAGAAACAATGACTTTAGGAAATTTCTAGGAAAATGGATGTGTATATAGAGTATCATCCTGAGTGAGGTAACCCAATCACAAAAGAACAGACATAATATTCAGTCACTGATAATTGGGTACTAGCTCCAGAATGCTCTGAGTACCCAAGAAGTAAGTCACATATTATATAAAGCTAAAAAAAAGACAAAGGCCAAAAAGTGGAAGCCTCAGTCTGTGGGGGGCGGGAACCAACAACAACAACTCTATAACACCCACTCATAGTGGGGTACACCTAGATGTTAAATCATTAATTTAAATTAATTTAAAAATCATTATGTCTAATCTATACACACCAAGAAAACATTGACTATTTCCATGTTATGTTTTGATTTACATGTACATTATGCTTATGATAACTAGTAAGATTTCAATGCATGCTATCAAACCTTTAAAAAATCAAGTACTGACAAAAATATGTTCATATAGTTTTATGCCAAAATGCTTTAAAAATCTGTACATGTATCTCTCTCTTCTTTAAATAAAGTTGTAAGAAAAAAAATGAAATAACTTTGACCAGGGAGCTTTGAAGCAACATACATTTATTATCCACTTTTGGGGACTGGGGAGACTAAGTTTACATTCCTAGAACAGGCATATATGATTACAGCCTCCACTAATCTTTACACTGGTCCAAGGGACAGTAAAAAGAAGATTCTAACACTATGGTCACCCTATGCTATGTTATATAAGAACTTGTTTCAAAATATTGAAACTGAACTTAAAATACTAGAAGATTCTGTGCCTATATGACCATTTATCTGGCCTCACATAGCAAAAGAGAACATAGAAACTCATTTAGGAAAATTTATTAATACACTATTCTGTTTGATGAGCCCAAGTTCATGTCTTAGACTCTGAATAAATGTGGGTTTGAAGGGTCAAAGTTGGCAATGCAAGAGGTTGATGTCAGTAGAAGTCTCAAAGACAAGCTAACTGTCAACCAGTAGGTGCTTTCTGAACTCCTGATTGCAAATCCACTTTGCCTGGATGTACCACAATGGGGCAGATGTACAAAATTCTAGGCACACCCCAAACCCCACCTCCACAGAAGAGAGTGACATATACTCTAGCCTAATCAGCCACTTCCTAAGCCTCTCCCCTGCACAGATACATAACAATTAAAAAAAAAAAAAAAAAAACTATGGCCAATCTTAGAGGCAAATGAATGGGAATCAGGTGGTTGGACAGAACAAATGAGAGAAGCTCCGGAAAACAAAGACACACATTGAAACCTTCTCCTGGGTCCTCCCTCCTTTTTTGGTCCTGACTCCTTAGTATTCTGTGAAAGCTCTTTTCCAGAACCCTATTGCTGGCCCTGCACTGCTCCTGACACCCTGGCTGGGGTGTCCAGTAGGGCTTTAATCTCAGCACCCTGCTGAGAATTGGCCTGCCAGAACTTACAGGCCTGGCAGCACCCTGCTGAGATTTGTTCCCACTCCTCCCAGTCTAAACTCAATTGAACCAGGCAGAGAACCCTGAAGCAGCTTTCCCTGAGACCTGCAGTGTGAAGCTGCCTTCCCATGGAGGAGCAGAGTGGGGCCCCCACCACCCAGTACAACAGCTAAAGGCCACAGCAATTTATTCCAACACACTGGTTGATGAAACTCATTTATAAAGTTTTTCATGGGTAAAATCATAAAAATCTTAATATGTATATAATATTATACATTATAATGCATATACAATATATATGTGCACACACACAGTCACACACATACATATATGTATACACACACACACATACACACACACACACACACACACACACACACACACACACACATATATATATATATATGATTAAATTTCAACATGATTGGTTGTCATTAATAGCATAGGTTATGGTACATTATTACTGGTGAATCGTTACTCTATTTGTCAGTTGTTGTATGGCTTCTCCTGAAGCAATACAAAGAAAGATCATTTCTTCCCAGATGGGGCACAGAGAATAGACTGAAGAAACTACACCAGTGAAGTCCACCTTAGTGTACCAATGAGTTGGCTGGGATTATTTATAGGAAGATGGCTAAATAGGTAATTATAGAAGCTCACAAAAATGAGATGTAGCTGTACACTAAAAAGCATACACTACCTTGGGTGGCAATTCAGAAAAGCAGTTTATTGTGTACTCCGTGCATGATTTCAACAGCTAAGGTGGTCAAAAAGACTTGTCTCCACATGAACCATTCCTGCTGATAGAACCTTGGAGACCTGTAATATGAATTTTGTAATATTTAGGAGCTTCCTGAGACAGTTAATCTTTCAATAACCAGCAAGGCTTATGAAGCTCATGACTCCATACAGAAAGAATTTATTCCATTAGGAAGAAGTCATTAAACAACCCACACTTTTAGTTGCTGATATAGAATACTCAAACTTCAACACAAAATATACATCACATTTAAAATAAGCATTAAAGCAATCCCAAATTGGAAAAATTGCTCAATATGAGATCATAACGTTCATTGAGACAACAGTAATAATTTATTAAGCAGTTTATTTTTAGCCTCTAATGTAAAAGACTCAGATTTTAATGGTACCTTTTTATAACTCTTCCTGATAAAGGTCAAAGACTACAGAGACTTCCTTGGAAAAGAGGACAGAAAAGTTTTAGAATCAAAAGATGTGGAAGGATGCTGTGACATGTGGTACTGCAGCTGTGCCTACCTGTATGATAGTTCCCAAGAGCAAGGCACTTAAGAAGTCAAGCAGTGCTGAGAGTAAGTCTCCAAGGCTCCACCCCCTTATCCAGTGCTTTTCGCAATTGAAAGTTACTGGAAGAGTAAGAATTGTTTTTGAGGGAGAGGCCACTGACAGTTTGGGTGCTCAGGGTTCTAGTGGATGGACTTACACCTTTGTGCTTACATACTTTACTAATTAAATTTAGTGGGTTAATTTAAAACATCTGGGAATGAGAAGATGGAAGGAAGTTAAGGTCAGTTTTATGGGATCTAGGAATACATGGAGGCAGAAAACACATAATAAACATGACCACGTTTAGCATATGTATTTCATTGCTTGTATGTATGGCATTCTCAAAGAATACACTTAAAGGAAAAAATTGTGAATTCTGTGCCAATTACATGAAAAAACTAACTAAATTAAAAAAAACATATATTTCAGTATGTATAACAAAATGTGTAAATGACATAAATAGTAGATGGCACTTTCATAAAAATAATACTGTTGCTATATCAAAGAAACAAAGAATGAATATAACTTAAGGATTTTGGCATGAAATGGAAATAATATTCCACAAACAACCAACACCTATTACTTTAAAACTATTCCACTGCTCTCTGGAAGATTAGTAACATAGCTTTTTCAAAGGAGACTGTACTGTATATGTAATACGGAAAAAAAAAAAACAGCACTAGATTGGTGCATTTATTTTAATCTGAATTATTTTCAACCATAATTTTCTGAAAATTTTATCATTTATAAATTAGTAACTGCTAAATTTTGTATTATATTTCTCCTTTCCCCTTCCTGAAATACTTTCCACCTGTCCTCTTTTCCTCCTGTCTTTCAGGTCGTTCTTTTTTCCATCATCTCCTCCTTCATATCTTCTAAAAGTCTGTGCATTTCTGCCATTCAAAATACAAACTTTCTTACTTCAGTAAGATTACATCACCATTAAATGAGTCTTCACCATGTTACAGTTGTATGAATTGGTATACATGGTAGAATTACATAATTACTGTGAACCTCATAAGTAAACAGCCAAAGGCATGTCAGCATTGATAAATTTATCTCTCATATTTTCTATATTTCAGAGTATGTGACCCAACATTTTTCACTGTCATCACCACTGAAATAGTAATTCATATTAATTGGAAGAAAACTCATTTTTAAATTAGATGTTATGATACAGATATTTAACCCCAAATTTGGGAAGAGGCAGAAAGATTGAAAATTCAAGAACAGCCTGGGTTATTGAAATATTTGTATCATTAAGGTATGGGTATAACAGAAAAAAAGAAAGATCATATTTATATTCATTAATAAGAGAGTGGTAGATTAAAACAGTAAAAACATATGCAAAGATGTAGTGATGAGGAGGTCTATTTATATTGTCATAGCACATAAGAAAATAAGACAGACTGTTATAAATACATAAACATTAATGTGAGAACTGATCCCTACCTCCTGAAGTTGCCTTCTGCTGGCAGTCAGGGCTTCAGTCCTGTTCCCCACCACTACCCAATATCTAATCATGTTCCCCTCTTCCCCTTCCTATGACTTTCCCACCCAGGCCCTGCCCTTCCTCCCCTCCTCCTCTGACCCATAATTTCTTCTGACTGAAAAAATGTAGGGACAAAAATGGAGAAGAGACTGAAGAAAAGGAGGTCCAGTAATAGGCCCAAATTGGGATCCCCTCAGGGGGTGACCTCCCCCCACCCAAGACCTGAAATGATTACTGGCACTATGCTGTGCTTACAGAGTGCCCTAGGAAAGGCTCTATAATCAGCTGAAAGAGTCAGATGAAGAAGTTTACACTCAACCAATAGACAGCAGCTGGGTGACCCCTGAGGTTGAATTGGGGAAAGGGTGGAAGAAGCTGAGGAGAAAAGCCACCCTATATGAAAGGATTCTCAGGTGATATCCAACTTGTCATCCAAATCTTGTAAGAAAATCTCCTGGGGTTCCACCTTGAGACAAAGAAATATTTGAAACTAGTAACTGGTCGGAGAAAGACATTTAGCTGATTTAACAGTATTGACTGTCCAATGGAGAGTTGTCAGCTTTGAAATCATATATACATACATAACAAAAGAAGTCTTAATATGTTGTATCTACATAATTTGGTAATATACACACTGTTAATGCTCTTACCTGCATGTATGCACACAGAATCATGTATGTAAGAAATATTTTAAAAATGCAAATTGTTAATGTGAGAGTGGAAAGGATATAGAGGTGCTTGGGGAAGGGTTAGTGAAAGAGGTTGAAGATAGAGAAGAGGGAAACGTGATGGGTGTTATTCTTTTCTAATGAACATATATTAAAAAGGTATTAGAAAATGATTTATGTAAAAAAGGTTATAACTGAAAACTGGAAAGAAAGAGCAGAATATGTTTACTCTATGTAGTAAATAGATTTTTAAAAAATAATCAGTTATAATGATGGTGCTGCATTTATTAGAGAAGTGAGAAAATGACACTGTATATTCTTTCCCTGGCCTCTTTCATTCTGAGTTTAATACGTTTTACTGATCCACTAGAAAATCCATAGCTCCTCTGGTTTACTGAATTTTGTATCTTTAGAATTTTCTTCCCATTTTGCTTGTACTCAAGTAGTCTGTAAATTCGCTCTGCCTTATGCTTCATGAATACCACTGCTACAGACCCTATCATTGCTGTCAACACTTCACCCATTATCTGCAAATAGATCTGCTTTGACTTCTTCCCATGACCTACTTTCAGAATACTGTGTATGCCAGTAGAACTCCAACATCCTTCATAATATTTATGCATAAAATGAGGCAAAGTCTGTATAAAATAATGACCTTTCATTGCTGAAATATTTTCCGCTTTCATTACTAATAGAATTTGCAATAATTAGGTGATGGTGTGCAAATTTAAAACATAGGCTTATATACCAAGTACCAGATCAGCAAATGCTAAAACAGATTCCTATTGATATGACAATTACATTATAAATATTAGAACTTGCTTGTCTCTGCTTCAATATTTTATAAATTATATGTCAATAACTGGCCATCTTAATCTTTTGCAGATTCACTGAAGGAAGTATCTTTACTTTATCTTTCAACCTTTGTCATTCATCCAAGGGTAGGACAAAACAGATGATCAAATATTTATGGAAAGCCCAAATGAATGAATTGCTTGTATACTGTTGTAAAAGAAAAAGCAACATGGGCATTTATTACACTTGTCATAGTATCAAGTGTCAAGTCATTTAATGTATTATCTGTAGTTCAAACAAGAATAAAGCCTATTTGGGGGAAACATAACTTTGTTTACAGTCAAGCATCTGGAGCTTGATGGAGAAATAAAATAATAAAAATGATTACATCCCATTTGCTATGCAACAACTGCTAAAATGAAGTTGAGCTATGAAGCAGGTAAATCTTTGTACGGCACTTCATTTTCAGTAACAAGATGTCTTTCATGCATAAGTATTTATAATTCTTTTCCAAAAACCTAAATTTGTTGTTTATAAAACAGCATTCAAAACTGGCTTTTTATTTGAATATTGTTTACCTGTCATAAATTAAGAAGCTACAGTTATCCCCTAGTTTAGAATCTATTGTATGGAATTACAGTGCTTTTATCAAAGAGTCTACATGGAAATGCATTGGGAGAGATTTTTTCCAAACACTTAAGAATGTAAATAAAATCCTGCATTTTCAAGCGTCACTATTTAATCCCTAGTTATTCGACAGGCTCTGTGTTATTTTGAGCTGCAGCTGTTCTATACTCAGTGTGCATGATTTACAGCCTCCTTAAACATGGAAGCTAATGCAGTCAAAGACTGTAGCTTTGAAATGTTTAAAAGAAAATAAAAAGGAAAGAACGTAGCCAGTATAACTTCCATCACATACAAAAAAATTGTTTTATTCTTTTTTCACTTTTCATTTATTTCCTAATTTAAGATGAATTTTAAAAACATGAACCAAATTAAGTGCAACAAAATATAGCAAGGTACACCAACCTTTATTTGTCTGAGTTGTAGATCTAGTAAACCTAGTGTGAACCAGGACACCTGCCTGGGAAGCCTTAGTGTTTTCCCGGCATGGCCATCTATGGAAGCCTGTAGTATCCAGGGTCATGCATATATGACAACTAGTCCCTAGAGTAAAACAAAAATAGAAATTATCTTCTGGTATTTGACACAAAGAAAGGAGGGGAGGCCAACAATATTGTATCACCAGAAACATTTCACTGGAGGAATACCAGAAGGAGAGTAATATTGTCCATGCAACCTTATTTTAGTAGACCCACTTCAAGAGAGCAACCTTCTGAGAACTAAGGGGAAATGTGGTGTTTTGAATATGCTTGGCCAGGCAAAGTTATTGTTTAAGTATTTGCAATTGAACAAGAAACAGTTATATCATGTTAGCTGTTATTACCCGAATATTGTTTTAATTTGGAACTTTTAATATGAAATGAACTATAACCCTAAAATGGTTGATAAACCTGTGATCCATGCTATAAAGATGGAAGACACATGATTTTGATCTGGATATTGACATGGGTTAGTACATACTTTCGATAGGGATCCTGAGGAATAATAGCCATGAAAAATTTAGGCCCAGGCATGATGGTACACAACTTTAATCCTAGGAGATAGAAATAAAAGACCTCTGAGTTTAAGACCATCCTGGTAGAGAAAAAGTTCTAGGCAAAGAAACGTTTAGGTCCAAGGACAGTGAGTGGTACATGTCTTTAATCGCCGCATTCAGAAGACAGAGTTGTGGAGATAGCTGAGTTCACATTCAATCTATGAATCATGTTCCATAGATTGAATAGGCAGCAAAGGAGCTAAAAAAAGCCAGTAATAATTCAATGCACCATGTGAGCCATGCTCCACTACCAGCAAGCAGGAGAACTCAGCATCTCTTCCCAGGTGGCTCTGGCTTTAGAGTTAAGGATAGGAGGGACTACTGGGACAATTGAGGCTGCTTAGCTGGATCTAAGAAATTAGTGGTGATTAAGAAGGGACTAGCATTACATATATGAAATCTTCTGAGAAGTGTTTCCTGAGAACACAAAGCAGCTTTATTCCAGAGATGGCCAATTTTGTAACTCACATTGCAGCTGGGTGTGGTGATGTGTAAGAATCACTCAGGTGGTACTGGTTTTGAGGGCATGAAGAGGTCAAGAGGAACTTGATACTGTAAGAATCCAGAGAAGGCAGTTCATGAAGGTACAGTCTCAGTTGAAGTTGACAGTCTAGGACTGAAGGTGTCATGCAAAGTATTTGTGGTTTAACACTATTAAGGGAACCTATAATATGAGAGGATACTGGACATTGCCATGCTTCCCACCATGATGATAATGGACTGGACCTCAGAACTTGTAAACTAGCCCCAATTAAATCATATCCTTTATATGAGTTACATTTGGTCATGCTTTCCATTTATAGCAATGGAAACCCTAGATATAACAGGGACAATAATTAGGAAAGACATACAAGAAATTTGCCAGTGCCTTGGAGACTCAATACTTGTCTTAGTATGCTTAGAATATGTGGCATGATATTTAAAACACTATTTCCTCCTTAAGATTAAATATTGGTTATCTTGAACTTCCCGCCATGTCTTGAATCATTACTTCCTTCTCTTCATTTACTTTATAAATGATGGTGGTTATTAGTCCCATCTCGTGATGTGTTTGTGTGTGTGTGTGTGTGTGTGTGTGTGTGTGCGCGGGTGCGAAAGCTCAAACACTCAAGATAATTTAAGGCAAGTTTAACTGAGAAAAATGCATCGGTAAGACAGGGTTGTACACAAGCCTGCGTCAATTCCTCAATTAATGATTTGGCAGAGGGCATATTTGTGTGGGAGGTGTTATTACTAGGTGGGTAACCCTGGGTTTCTAGAAGAAAACAAACCAGGAAGAACAAGCCAGGAAGCAATGACAATACTTAGTCTCTCCATTAGCTCCTGCCTCCAGGTGACTCCCCTATTTGAGTTCCTAAACAGACTTTTTTTGTTGTTGATGAACAGAATGTAGAAGAATAAGACACACAAAACCTTTCCTCCCCTAGTTGCTTTTGGTCATAATGTTTTATCACAACTATAGTAGCCCTAACTAAAACACCCTCTGCAGCCCATCTCAGTACTGTGTGCACTGGAAATAACTGATTTCAGAGATCCAAAGCTGAAGAATATATTTATCAATGTGAAGTGAATGTTCAGTTTCAGTTGCAGCTCATTTACATCAGTTTGAATTGAGACTTTAAAATTGATCCTGAGATGAATTAATATTGTAGGGTATTAGAATATAGTGAGTATATATATACATACATATATATATGTATATATATACATATATATATATATATATATATATATATATATGTAAGAAAGATATAAATTCATGGAAGCATTGGTAAAAACCCAAGTTTTTAGTGCATCTGTATTCTCCCTCTTTTTATATGTATTTTAACTTTTAATCCAAGTTTGAAGCCTACATATAAATAAAACAATACATTTATGTACGGGTTTTCTCTCATTAGATTGCTGCCTTGCAAGGTTTCTCATTCTATCATAGTTGGCAAGATTTCTCTGTTTTAGGCCTGATGAGTCATGCATTAGAGCATTCTCTTGGTTCTTGATGTATAAGCTTTACTTTCGTGGCCAGGTTCTTAAGTGTTTTTTTTTTTTGTTTGTTTGTTTGTTTTGATTTTTGGTTTTTTTTTTGGGGGGGGGGGCGGCAGCTTAGGAAATCCCCTTACTTCATTTTTTTAAAAAATCAATTGAACAACTTTATTTTTAAAAAACAAAGATAAATGTACAGATTTTAAGCATTTTTGCATGAAAGCATATGAATACATTTTTGTCAGTACTTGATTTTTTTTAAAGGTTTGATAGTGTGCATTAAAATCTTACTAGTAACAATGAGCATAAAGTACAGGTAAAACAGGATGTAACCTGGAATTGGCCAAAGTTTTCTTGGTGTGTAAAATGAAGCATAATGGTTTTTAATTTTCTTTTCTTTTTTTCGGGGGAGCTTTGTTTTTCTTGAACTTCATATAGTCTGTGAGTTGTTTCTGGAGTGTTCAGAGCTTTCTGGGGTTAGTATCCAGTTAACAGTGACTGCATATTATGTCTGTCTTTTTGTGACTGGGTTATCTTGCTCAAGATGATATTCTCTAGATGCATCATATTCTTACGAATTTCATATAGTCATTGTTTCTGATAGGTGAGTAGTACTCCATTGTGTAAATATAGAAAAATTTTTGTATCCATTCATCTACTGAAGGAATCTGGATTCTTTCCAGCTTCTGCATATTATAAATAGATCTGCTATGAACATTGTGGTGCATGTGTCTTTGTTTTATGTTGGAGCTTCTCTGGGGTATATGCCCAGAAGTGGAATTACTTATTGGGTCTTCAGTTAGTACTACGTCAAACTTGCTGAGGAATCACCAGACTGTTTTCTAGGGTGGTTGTACCAGTTTACAACTCCACCAACAGTGAAGAAGTGTTCCTCTTTCTCCACAACCTTGATAGCATATGCTGTCATTGAATTTTTGATCTTGGCCAATCTGAGTGGTGTGAGGTGGAATCTCAGGGTTGTTTTGATTTGTATTTCCCTGATGGCTAATTATGTAGAGCACTTCCTTAGATTCCTCTTAGCCATTCAGTATTCCTAGATTGAGAACTCTTTGTTTAGCTCTGTACCCCAATTTTTAAAAGTGTTGTTTGATTCTCTGGTGTCTAGCTTCTTGAGTTCTTTGTATACCTTGGATATTAAGCCTCTGTCTGATATGGGGTGGGTATAGATCTTTTCCTAATCTGTTTCCTGCTGTTTTTTCTTGACAGTGTTCTTAGCCTTATAGAAACTTTGCAATCTCATTAAGTCCCATTTGTCAGTATATAACCTTAGAGCAAAAGCCATTGCTGCTTTGTTCAGGAAATTTTCTGCTGTGCCTTTGTGATCTAAGGTTCTCCCTACTTTCTCTTCTAATAGTTTCAGTGTACCTGCTTTAATGTGGAGATCATTGATCCACTTGCACTTGAGCTTTGTACATGGAGATAAGAAAGGGTCTATTTTCATTCTTCTGCATACTGAGTGCCAGTTGGACCAACGCTATTTGTTGAAGAAGATGTCCTTTTTCCATTGAATGTTTACAACTTCTTTGTCAAAATTCAAGTGACCATATATGTGAGGGCTCATTTCTAGATCTTCTCTTCTATTCCATTGATCCATGTGCCTATCTTTGTACCAGAACCATGCAGTTTTTAGCAGACTTTTCTTGTAATATAGCTTGAGGTCAGAGATATTGATTCCACAGATATTTTTTTTGATTTTAAGGATGGATTTCACTATTCTAGGTCTTTTGTTCTTCTAGGTGAAATTGCACATAGCTCTTTCCAACTGTAGGAATAATTGAGTTGGAATTTTGATAGAGATTTCATTGAATCTGCAGATTGTTTTTGATTAAATGGCCATTTTTACAATGTTGATCCTCCCAATCCATGAGCATGAGGGATCTTTCTATTTTCTGAGATCTTCCTCGATTTCCTTCTTTAGAGATTGGAAGTTCTTGTCATTCATGTCCTTGACTTGCTTAGTTAGAGTCACACCAAGGTATTTTATATTTTTGTGACTATTGTGAGGGTTATCTTTTTCTTAATTTATTTCTTCGCATGTTTATCCTTTGTGTAGATGAATGTTATTGATTTAAGTTAATTATATGTCCAGCTACTTTGCTGAACTTGTTTATCAGCTGTAGAAGTTCTCTGGTGGAAATTTTCTCGTCACTTAAGTACAGTATCATGTAATCTGTAAATAGTGATGTTTTTTCTTCTTCCTTTCCAATTTGCAATACTTTGATTTCCTTTTACTCTCTAATTTTCCAACCAGGACTTCAGTATTATGTTTAATACGTAGGGGGAGAGTGGGCAGACTTGTCCAGTCTCTGATTTTAGTGGGATTGCTGCAAGTTTCCCACCATTAAGTTTGATGCTGGCTATTGGTTTGTTGTATATTGCTTTTATTATATTTAGGTATGGGCCTAGGTTTCCTGTTCTTTCCAAGACTTTTAACATAATTGGTGTTAAATTATGTCAAATGCCTTCTCAGCATCTAGTGTGATTTCCATGTGTTTTTTTTTTCTTTGAGTTTGTTTATACTGTAAATTATGTTGATCCATTTCCATATATTCAACCCTCTCTGAATCCTGGGGTGAAGTCTACTTGATCATGGTGAATGATTTTTGGATGTGTTCTTTGATTTTGTTTGCAAGGATTATGTTGAGTATTTTTGCACCAATGTTCATAAATGAGATTGGGGTCTGCATGATGTCTGTTTTGGATCTTCTAGCCTCCATAGTCTCTGTTAAAAGTTTGGGTGTGGTTCTGATTTTTCTGCCTTTATATGTTACATGACATTTTTTCCCTTACTGCTTTTAGTATTCTTTTTTGGCTTTGGGCATGTGGCATTTTGACTATTACGTGTCATGAAGAATTTCTTTTCTGGTCCAATCTATTTGGAGTTCTGTAGGCTTC
The DNA here is from genome assembly GCF_963924665.1 of Micromys minutus. Lineage (NCBI taxonomy): Eukaryota > Metazoa > Chordata > Mammalia > Rodentia > Muridae > Micromys > Micromys minutus. The sequence goes on from NC_137959.1 coordinate 24,304,945, forward strand.
TTTTATGCTCATGATCATCTCATTATTAAGGGTAGGGAAGTTTTCTTCTATGATTTTGTTGAAGATAATTACTGTGCTTCTGAGTTGATATTCTTTGCCCTCTTCTATTCCTACTATCCTTAGGTTTGATCTTCGCATTGTGTCCTGGGTTTCCTGGACATTTTGGGTCAGGAGCTTTGGGCTTTTGCATCTTCTCTGACTGTTTTGTCTATGTTTTCAATGTTGTCTTCAGCCCCTGAGATTTTCTCTTCCATCTCTTGTTGTCTGTTGGAGATGCTTGTACCTGTGACTCCTGATTAGGTTTTATACCTCCAGGGTTATGTCTTTTAGTGTTTTTTTTTTTTTATTGTTTCCATTTCCATTTTAAATTCCTTCTTTAATTCTTTCATCTCTTTGGTTCTGTTTTCCTCTAGTTCTTTGATTTCTTTGCCTGTTTTTCTTGTTTCCTCTTTAAAAGCTTCTATCTGTTTATGCTTTTCCTTTTATTCTTGTTTAAGTGAGTTATTCACACTCTTCTCAATGATCTTCATTATCATCTTGAGGTATGATTTCAGGTCAGAGTGTTTTTTTTCTGCAGTGTTTAGCATTCTGCTGCCTGCTGTGATGGGAGAGCTGGGTTCTGATGTTGCCAGGTTGTCTTGATTTCCATTATGTAAGTTCTATTGATTTCCTCTTTTCATCTTGTTGTCTGTGAATATATGTGATCTTCTTGTCAGTGGTTTGTTTCCATCTCTCCAGTATAAGTAGCCTGTGTCCCTGAATCTCTGCTGTTTCAGGCTGGAAATGTCTTCAGCGTTTGATCCACATTTAAGGGCCTTCTGGGCAGACACTAAATCCCTATGCAGAGTTCCTGCTCTCATGGACCAACTGGAGGGCAGCTCCTACCACGAACTTAGCTTAGCCTTCTCTGTGCTCCAGCTACCTACAGCACAGTCTCACCAGGCATTTGTCCCTGGATTTCCCAAAAGATTGTTTTCTACATATAATTTCTCATCAATTTTCGTAATTTTGTAAATTAGTATTTTTAAGAAAGTACCTTATTTCTTCTGTAGAAAACAAACCTTTTCCATACTAAGGTAAAACATTAAAATTGCTATTTTATGTTTTAAATAACTTCATCCCTATAATACTAATATTTTGAAATCTATAAGTTTGCATCAAAATATAAATTGCAGTTACGATAGTTGCAGAAAAATGGTTGCAGTTAAAACCCACAATATTCAGCTAAAGAAGTCTGCTTTAGAAAGCCCAAATGATATTTTTCCTCATATCTAAAAGAAAAAGATCCTAAAGAAGATGAACTTTAAAATAAGATAAATATAACTTCAAGGAAATGAAATAGAAATAAGGGAACCAGCTGAGGCCCTTACAAGAGGAAGGGCAGTGAATTGTATGAGTAAAAAGAATAATTACATATAGACAAGGGTAACATGATGAAATATATTACTTTGCCATCATGCATGCTAACACATATTGCCTTTTAAAATATTTTAGAACTAAATTTAATTTGGAATGACATTTTTATAATTTGTCTGGGTTTTACAATAATTTTAATTGATTCTCTTCCTTGATAGACTTCAATTCATAGATCACTTTCAGGGTCACAAAATTAATGAGAAAGCAGAGATTTCTCATCTGGCCTTTGCTCCTTCATTTGACTTTACCTTGTCAAGATCCCCATTACAACAGTTTATGTATTAAAATAAAAGATATTAAATTGACATATCGCTATCATCTAATATCTACCATAGTTTCTATTTTATTCACTCCTTAAGATTCTATTCCCCTTGACTAGGGGATGCTCAGGTCATGAGGGAACATAATTATCAAGAAGTTCCTATGGAGTCAGTCATTTGAAGAAGTCACTTCTGGGTAAGTTGGCTAGTTCTCTTCTGTCTTATCAGTTCCCAAAACAAATAACAATGAAAGTATCTTTTAAATAAGAAACAGGCTCTAGATCCAAGAAAATTCTCCCTTTTAAGGATCAGAAAACAGTACTTCTATTTGCATTTGTCATTTTGATAAGTAGAGGGGAATAGTCAATTAAAGAACTATCTTGTTTAGCTATTTTTTGATTTTGTCTTATCGTAGTGTATGACAGAAGTTTCCTTGGAGATTTCCCACACATGACTACTCACAACAGAAAGGAGCTCACAACACACCAAAGTGTGGCTATCACTAAAGTCTAACTTCTTGAAACACTTCACTGGAGTTACTTGCATGAGTATGGGTGAAGGTTAACTCACATTATCAGAGATAAAACAATGAGTCTAGACTCAAAAACAGCTACATCAACCGCACCCATTCCAGTATGGGTGGCAGCTTACAAAAGCTGGAAGCCTGGAGGACATTTTACAGCCAGGGGTATCCTTTCCAGGTACTCAGTCTTTCTGAACATTCTCAAGCAACACAATTAGTCTTTGTTCCCTCTAAGCCAGCGTATCTCCATCTTCTTAATGCTGTGACACTTAAAACAGTTTCTCATGTTATGCTGACAGTCAATCACAAAACTTTATTCATTACTCCTTGTGTTTTCTAATGGTCTAAGAGATCAGGACCTGTAGGTGCTCTAGGAAAACCAGCTGTTCTTTGCTTCTTTAGGCTGCTCTTTTCTCTGCTACTTCCAACAACCAAGGCTTCTCTGACTCTCTTCTCTTAGCCCTATTCATGGTTTCTTTATTATCGGTTATGGAGAGTACAAGTGAATATGGTCAGTTTGGGGTACTTCCTGAATCTATTTTGAGTTGTTTATTTCCTGACTTAAGGGGTTACTTCCAGTATATACACTTCTTTTAGAATGCCATGTAATTTCACCTCTTCGTGACCATGTTGACTTAAGTTTTCTTCCAAGAGAGAATATTTTAATCTTTGAGAAAACTGTTGTGCAACATCAACAAACAGTATATGATTGAGTGACTTTTGACAATTGTAACCAACTGAGGCTCAGTACTTAGGTTGCAAAAACACATAGAGTGTAGATGCCAATTGTTTGCATAGAACAGTTACAATAAATCCACTACAAAAAGAAGCAGGTTGAGCCAAACTTATCAACTGAGTGCAAGGTTGGTTGGGTAACATTGATTTTGATTTCTAAATCGACATGATAATGTAAAGATTCTATATGTGTAGATTCAATATTTTACATTTAAGTTATTTATAAAGAGATTTAAGATGAATCACTTTTAGTATTCAGATGACCAGAATAAATTATATCATGTCCTATGCAGTAGTGAAGATTAAGGATATTTTCCTCCTAGGAATTGAAACATTGCAAATAAAATACCCATTAAAATTTCTACAGAGTTATAAAAATGAAAAATGTTTCCTTCACTTAGGCAGTAATCGGGCTACTTAACTAATGGATTTGTAATTATCCCATACGGCTGTGAAGACAGTTTTTTTCTTCTTTTGCTAAATAACACATGCTTTTTAAAACAATAATCCTAAGTGCATGCAAATTTTACGACTGCATGCAGTATTCTGTTGACCACTGACCTGGGTATAAAGGATCAATGTATGAGCTTACTGGAGGCTTGTTAAGGACAAAAGTGGGAAGTGAAAATAGCTTTAAGATCAATGATATGATGAAAATTCCAAACACAAAACAACTTTAAAAGTTGCTAACTCCCATCAAATTTTTACAAAATTACTGTTAAGTCCAATATTGGGAAAACTAAAAGGTGTTGACAACTGTCACAATGAATGAAATATTGTTTTGACTCTAGACAAAATATGTATGAGCTCACTCTCTCTCTCTCTCTCTCTCTCTCTCTCTCTCTCTCTCTCTCTCTCTCTCTCTCTCTCTGTCTGTCTGTCATTATCCTAACACAGTGCTTTTTGGCCTTGATTTAAAGGCTAAGTGGTTTGCTGTTTATGACTTCCAGAATAACATACAATTAAGTCTTTCAGTTTTAATGTTTCTACTTTAAAGATTTGTAAAGGAAGCATACTCTTTGTCCCTGTGCTGAATCAGCACTCAATGCTTTTCTGTATTCAGTGTAGAAGTTAGCCAATACAGAGTATTATCTATCTTGAAAAAAATTGTCATCAAATAAAAAATAATAAATTGAAATTGGTTCTTTACTAGGCTGACAGTTTATGGTGTTTGTAAAAGAAATCTCTTCCCAGAAAAATTTACTGAACAGTTTATTCTTTGACATAAGACATGAGCAGAACAATTTAGAAATTGCCTGAAAATAAAGCTAGATTTACAATCCAGTCAAGCTCTAAGGAAAATTTAATCATCTGAAACACGTAGAAGTGATGTATTCCACAAAACCTCTCTCCTGAGCATGATCCCACAAAACCTGTCCCAGTGCAGTATAATGTATCAACTGGAGACAAGGAAGGAACAGTAAGTTCGGGACAGCCCCAAACAGAGAAATCTATAGAATTGATCTGGTAGGTAAGAAGAGGTGTGATTTGAAGATAGGTTGTTGCTGAAAGCACAGAGAGAAACTTCACATATAAAATCAAATTTGAAAATAACAGGTAAGATACCAATTCTACAAAAGAGTCTCTATGTGGCTCAGATGCTGTACTTGTCTCTCTGATTCACATGCTCAAGATCTGGTCTTTACTATTGCAGAGTGTGAACATATGTGCAATAAAGGATTCACAGATGTAATTAGTTTAGTCACTGTTGTATCATTAAATACTGCACTAATCCAGTATATCTGGATTAAAGTTGAAACCTGGACATAGAGACACACAATGGGGAGAATGTCCTTGGAGGAAGGAACTGGGTGTAGTGACATTCTATATCAATGAATATTTTTTTAAAAAGTCATCAGATATATGTGAGAGGCATCGACTATCTTCATACCTAGCTCTCAGAACAGTCCAAATTGAAAAGATTCTCTCATATTAATAGTCATATTCCATAGTTGCAAAACAACATTTTCTGTTAACTATATCAAACAGCTACTGATACTTACATTTAAAACTCCATGAATCAGATCTGCCACCAGGAACAGCAGAGACCAGGGACACAGGTCAGGTGAGAAGGCATTTCGAGTAGCCTGGGAGCACATAGATCTCTGCCGAGCATACAGAAAGTGCACACCCCAACTGATTCAGAGGAGCAGGAACCCTGCTTCAGAGATGTGTGCTTCCAGCCAACAGGACCCGTGCATGCAGAACAGGCACTCAGGCCTTCTACCACCAGGAACAGTGGAGATCCAGGGCAACAGGCCAGGTACAAGGGAGATGCAAGAACCAATCACTGACAACAAGAGCAAATTTACACAAACAACAAGATGGCAGAAGGAAAGCAATAGAACGTATTCCAGCAAAACCAAGACAACCTGGCAACACTAGAACCTAGCTCTCCCATCACAGCAAACAGCCGAATGCCAAACATTCTAGAAAAAGAAGACTCAGACACGAAATCATACCTTAACATGATGATACACATCCTTAAACAAGAACAGGAGGAAAAGCATGAAGAATTAGAAGCTTTTGAAGACGAAACAAAAGAAACACTCAAAGAAGTCAAAGAACTAGAGGAAAAGAGAACCAAAAAGATGAAGGGATGGAAGAAGGAATTTAAAAGAGAAATGGACACAATAAAGAAAACACTAAAAGAGACAACCCTAGAGGTAGAAAAACTAAAAAAAAATCAAGAGTCACAGAAGCAAGCATTTCCAACATATTACAGATATGGAAGAGAGAATCTCCGGGTCCGAAGACAACATTGTAAACATAGACAAAACAGCCACAGAAGATGCAAAAACCAAAAAGCTCCTAACCCAAAATGTCCAGGAGATCCAGGACACAATGAGAAGACCAAACCTAAGGATAATATGAAAAGAAGAGGAAGAAGAATATCAACTAAGAGGCACAGTAAATATCTTCAACAAAATTGTAGAAGAAACATTCCCTACCCTTAAGAATGAGATGACCACGAGCATAAAAGAAGCCTACAGAACTCCAAATAGGTTGGACCAGAAAAGAAATTCCTCATGACACATAATAGTCGAAATGCCAAGTACCCAAAGCAAAGAAAGAATACTAAAAACAGTAAGGAAAAAATGTCATGTAACATACAAAAGCAGACAAATCAGAATCACACCCGATTTCTCAACAGAGACTATGAAAGCTAGAAGGTCCTGGACAGACATCATGCAGACCCTAAGAGATCACAGGTGTAAGCCCAAGATGCTATACACAGCAAAATTCTCAAACACCATAGATGGAGATACTAAGACATTCAAAGACAAAACTAATTTTACACAAATTCAGCATTCCAATGAATTTTAGGTGGAAAACCCAATACAACTAGGGGAACTACATCCCAGCAAAAACAAAAAAAAAATTTCTAAGCAGGAAAACCAAAAAAAGAAAGACACACAGGCACAATATCACCTCCAAAAGCAAAAATAGCAGGAAACAACAACCACTATTCCTTGATATCTTTTAACATAAATGGATTCAGTTCCCTCAATAGAAAGATATAGACTATCAGACTGGATAACTAAACAAAACCCAGCATTTTGCTGCATACAGGAAACTCATCTCAGAGATAAAGACAGACACTATCTCAGAGTAATAGGTTGGGAAAAAAAACTTCCGAGCAACTGGCCCCAGAAAGCAAGCTGGAGTGGCCATTCTAATATCGAATAAAGTTGATTTTTCAACCAAAAGATATCAAAAAAAGATAAGGAAGGACAAATTTTTCTCATTATAGGGGTAATTTGTCAGGAGGAACTCTCAATCCTTAACATATATGATATGCTCCAAATACAAAAGCACCCACATTCATAAAAGAAACCCTACTAAAGCTCAAAAAATACATTGTACCCCACACAATAATAGTGGGAGACCTCAATACACCACTCTCATCAATGGACAGATCATGAAAACAGAAACTGAACAAGAACACAGGGAAACTATTAGAGATTTTGAAACTTCTGTAATTAATAGATATCTATAGAAAATATCATCCTAAAACAAAAGAATACACCTTCTTCTCAGCACCTCAAAGCACCTTCTCAAAAACTGACCACATAATAGGCCACAAAAGGAGCTAAATAGATATAAGAAGATTGAAATACTCCCATGAATGCTTTCAGATCACCATGGTCTAAGTCTGGTCTTTAATAACAACAAAGGCAACAAAAGGCCCATATACACATGGAAACTAAATAATGCTCTATTAAACGATACCAGGGTCAAAGAAGAAATAAAGAAAGAAATTGATGATTTTTGAAATTCAATGAAAACAAAACACAACATACCCAAAACTATGGGATTCAGTAAAAGCAGTACTGAGAGGAATACTCATAGCTCTGAGTATTTCCAAAAAGAAATTGGAGAGAGCATACACTAGAACCTTGACTGCACAGTTGAAAGCTCTAGAACAACAGGAAGCAGATATACCCAAAGGGAGTAGACAGCAAGAAATCATCAAACATAGGGCAGAAATAGACCAAATAGAAACAAAAGAACCATTCAAATAATCAACAAAACCAAGAACTTGTTCTTTGAGAAAATTAACAAGACTAATAAACCCTTAGGCAGACTAACTAGAGGGCAAAGAGAGAGTATCCAAATTAACAAAATCAAAAATAAAAGTGAAGACATAATAACTGAAACTGAGAAAATTCAAAAAATTATCAGATCGTACTATAAAAGCCTATACTCAACAAAGCTAGAAAATCTAGAAATAATGGATGAATTCCTAGAAAGATACCAAATACTAAAGTTAAACCAGAACCAGGTAAACCATCTAAATAATCCAATAACACCTAAAGAAATAGAAGCAGTCATCAAAAGCCTCCCAACCAAAAAATGCCCAGGTCCAGTTGGGTTCAGTGAAGAATTTTATCAGACATTTATTGATGACCTAATACCAACACTCTCCAAATTATTCCAAAAAATAGAATCCGATGAAACACTACCTAACTCATTGTTTGAGGCTACAGCAACCCTTGTTCCTAAACCACACAAAGACCCTACAAGGAAACAGAACATCAGACGATACTCATTTATGAATATCGACACAAAAATACTCAACAAAATCATTACAAACTGAATCCAAGAACACATCACGATGATCATTCACCATGATCATGTAAGCTTCATCCCTGGGATGCAGGGATGGTTTAACTACAGAAATCCATCAATGTAATCCACCCTATAAACAAACTCAAAGAAAAAGACCACATGGTTATCTCACTAGAGGCTGAGAAAGCATTTGACAAAATCCAACACCACTTCTTGTTAAAAGTCTTGGAAAGAACAGGAATCCAAGGTCCATACTTAAACATAATAAAAGCAATATACAGCAAACCAACAGCCAACACCAATGTTAACAGTGGGAAACTTGAAGGAATCCCACTAAAATAAGGGACTCAAAAAGGATGCCCACTTTCCCCCTACCTATTCAAAATAGTACTGGAAGTCCTGGCCAGAGAAATTGGACAGCAAATGGAAATCAAAGGGAAACAAATTGGAAAGGAGGATTTAAAAACATCACTATTTGCAGAAGACATGATAGTGTACTTAAGTGATCCCAAAAATTCCACCAGAGAACACCTAGAGCTGATTAAAAAATTTCAGAAAAGTGGCTGGATATAAAATTAACTCAAATAAATCATTACCTTCCTCTACTCAAAGGACAAACATGTGGAGAAAGAATTTAGGGAATAGATACTGTTAACAATAATCACAAAATATATGAAAACATTGGTGTGACTCTAACTAAGCAAGTGAAAGAACTGTATCAGAAGAAATTCAAACCTCTAAAGAAGGAAATGAAGGAAGATTTCAGAAGATGGAAAGAACTCCCATGCTCATGGATTGGAAGGATCAACATTGTAAAAATGGCCATCCTACCAAAAGCAATCTACAGATTCAATGAAATCCCCATCAAAATACCAACCCAATTCTTCATTAAGTTGGAAAGAGCAATGTGCAATTTCATCTGGAAGAACATAAGACCTGGAATACCAAAATACATCCTCAACAACAAGAAAACATCTGCAGGAATCACTATCCCTGACCTCTAGCTATGTTACAAGACAATTGTGCTAAAAACTGCATGGTACTGGTAGAGAGATAGCCACATGGATCAATGAAATAGAATAGAAGATCTTGAAAGGAGCGCTCACATATATGGGCACTTGATTTTTGACAAAGGAGCTGTAAATATTCAATGGAAAAAGGACAGCTTATTCAACAAATGGTGTTGGTCCAACTGGCACTCATCATGCAGAAGAATGAAAATAGACCCTTTCTTATTTCCTCGTGCAAAGCTCAAGTGTAAGTGGATCACAGATCTCCACATTAATCCAGGTACACTGAAACTATTAGATGAGAAATTGGGGAAAATTTTAGAACACATAGGCACAGGAGAAAATTTTCTGAGAGGATACCAATGGCTCATGCTCTAAGGTCAAAGATTGACAAACGGGGCTTAATGCAATGCAAAGTTACTGTAATGCTAAGCATAATGTCAAGAAAACAAAAAAGCAACCAACAGAGTGGGATAAGTTCTTCACCAACCCCACATCAAATAGAGGTTTAATATCCAAAGTATACAAAGAACACAAGAAGTTAGACACCCGAGAATCAAACATCCCTATTAAAAATGAAGTACAGAGCTAAACAAATAGCTCTCAATTGAGGAATATCGAATGGCTGAGAAGCATCTAAGTAAGTGCTTGGCATCAGTAGCCATCAGGGAAATACAAATCAAAACAACCTTGAGATTCCACCTCACACTAATCAGATTGGCCAAGATCAAAAATTCAGATGACAGCAGATGCTGGGTGAGGATGTGGAGAAAGAGGAACAATTTTCCACTGTTGGTGGGGTTGTAAACTGGTACAACCATTCTGGATATCATTCTGCCAATTTCTCAGAAAATTGGACATCGTACTACCTGAAGACCCAGTTATTGCATGTCTTGGTATATACCCCAGAGAATCTCTAACATACAACAAAGACACATGCACCACAATGTTCATAGCAGCTCTATTTATAATAGCCAGAAGCTGGAAAGAACCCAGATGTCCTTCAGTAGATGAATGGATACATGTACTTCTCAGCTATCAGAACCAATGACTTTATGAAATTCGTAAGAAATTGGATGCATCTAAAAAATATCATCCTGAGTCAGATAACCAAGTCACAAAGAACAAACATAATATGCAATCACTGATAATTGGATACTAAACTTAGAAAGCTCTGAACACCCCAGAAACAACTCACAGACTATATGAAGTTCAAGAAATGAAATAAAAAAAAAAAAAAGAGAAGACCATTATGTTTAATTCTTACACATCAAGAAAACTTTGACTAATTCCAGGTTGCCTCCTGTACCTACATTTTATGCTCATTGTAACTAGTAAGATTTTAAATCACACTATCAATCCTTTAAAAAAAAAAGCACTGATAAAAAATGTATTTGTATACTTTTATGCAAAAATGCTTAAAATTTGTAAATTTATCATTTTTTTAAATAAACTTGTTCCATACAAAAACTCCCTGAGTCACATGTATACAAGGACCATCTCTGAAATAATTATAAAAGAAAGCAACCCAATAAAAATCCTGAATCTCTCCAAAGCCTTCATTATGCTTTGGTATCATCAAGCACTTACACTCTCAAAAATTTACCCTTACACAATACTGCCTTTTCCTCATATATTCTTAGAGTTTGCCGTGAAGTGGTGTATATACCTCCTCATGAAAAAAACTGTAGCTCCATCATACCATATAATCTCATATCAACTCCTTTGAACTACTTGTATTTGAAAGTAAAGTTTTCCTCTTAACATCCAGCAAGAAAGCAACCACAGAATAAATAATTGAATACATAACTGAAAATTTCAGACAGTACTATTTAGAGGCAAACAGTTTTATGCGTAAAATTTATGTTTGCAGTATTTAACACCTAATTATTTGGGCTTTCAGAGATTATAAATTCTTAAAAATTATGAAGTGCTTTACTATCAACATATATGACAACAGTTAGGAATGGCTAGCAGGGTAAATATTATATGTGGCTCCATAGCCTATGTTTCATCAGAGAGTGGTTTCAAACAGAGACATGACCATAAAAAGATGCTTCATGATCTGAATATAGAGTAAAAAAAGTTTTTGAGTCATTTTATGTTACTTTATCCAAAAATTCTTATTTGGTTCCCACTAGGTCCTTAGCTTATCTAGGCTCAGGTTCTCAGCAACATGAGCAAATGGGATGAGTTAACTTAAGTACAATTACATGTTGGTTGGTTCCCCCACATAATTGGTGCCATAATGGGACAAGCAAATCTTGCAGGCAGGCTATATTTCATGATGTGAAGAGACACCATGGCCACGGCAACTCTTAAAAGGTACAACATTTAATGGAGGTTGGCCTACATTTTCAGAGGTTCAGTCTATTATCACAGTGGCAGCTTTGAACCTTACAGGCAGACATGCTATTAGTGAAAGAATTTCATCTTGTTCTGAAGTAATCCAAGCTGATTTCTCCAGGTAGGCAGGCAGGCAGTCAGGCAGGCAGTCAGGCAGGAGGAGGATCTCTTTCACATTGGGTGTATCATGAATATTAGGACATCAAACCCAACCCACACAGTGACACAATTTCTTCCAATAAGGTTACATGCTACAACAAGGCTAAACCTTCCAATAGCACCATATTCATGGGTCAAGAATATTCAAACCACTATCAAGAGTTTGTAGTTGCATTGGAATATACCTTCCTCTTTTGGTAGATGTCAGAGTTCCTTTCAGTTTCAAGAACATCAGTTGTCAGGAATGAAAAATTTAGGTAGACCACAGCTAGATTTTTCATGTGTGTTGAGTTATGTGGGTGTTGTCTTCAGCAATAGGATCTACTGTTAGTTTGTGGAGGATAATCAATAGGGTCAGCCAACATCTGGAATGCCTCCCACTGCAGTAGATCCAAACAAATACTGGCCAAATCCAGACCATGTTCAAAGAAAGATCTTTAAAAAATCTCAGTCCTAAATGGGATGTGTCTGTAACATCCCACCCTTGTTGTTCAGGAATCCTGCAAAAGAGAAGTCACAAAGTCTGTATGACAACATCATCAACCAGCCAGTGTACTGAGGCAGAGATAATGATTAGGAGAGGAAGCACCTTCATGGAAGGAAGTTGAGGGGGAGGAGAGAAGAGAGCAGGAGAAGAGCAGTATAACATTTGAAATGTAAATACAGAGAATATCCAATAAAATTGAAAAAAAGAAAAAAACAAAAAGACTGTTTGACAAATAGTATAGACACCACATAAACTAGATTCTCTGATCATGGCAGGACGGATGCACAAACTAGCTCATAAAGAATGTTCTTGAATGCACAGTACCTGCTTGATAATAGGCCAGATTGGTTCTCACCACTGAAAAAATGGTAAACACAGACCCTTATCTATAGCCAAGAAACTATCTTTAATTTATAAGAACTCACAAATTATAACTTTTGACACTTTTATTTAGGTGTCCTTGACAAATTTGATAAGATGCATCTTCATTCTCTATTAACTTCCTTGTATATTAAGCAAAATTTGCTTTCCTGAAAATATAGTCTTAATGTTAATAATATTATAAATAAAATGTATTGTAAAAAATACATAACTGTCAATAGGACACACGTTATTTTCTCCAAAAAGTAAACCAAGTTTTATTAAGTAAATCAGTGGTTTATGGTTTAGAAACCCCCTTCATTTACCTCCTTTCCCATAACATGATTAACTTATTCCTTACTGTTTGTTTCATATTGCTTGTACTTTCCAGTTTCAATGTTTCAGTTTCCTCAAAACCAGATGTAACTCAACTGAAGAATGAATGATTTTCTTTTCTCTCCCAGTCTGTCAGTGTTTCTATGTTTACAGGCACTTCTGGCTTTAGGTTGTGGAGCTTTTTGTCTATGATTTTGTTGAAAATATTTCCTTGTCCTTGGAGTAGGGACTCTTCACCATCTTCCATTACTATTGGTCTTTTCATAGTATCACAGATTTCCTTGATTTATTGTGTCAGTATTATTTTTAGATTTAACAGTTTTTTGACTGATGTATCAGCCTGTTCTATTGTATCTAAGATTCTAGCTCCCATACCTGGTATTCTGTTGCCTCTGTAGTTACTATTCCTTTTCTTAAATGTTCATTCTTTCATATTACTTCAGATTGTATTCTCTTAATTGCATTTGTTTCCATATTTAGGTCTTAAACAGATTCATTCATTTCTCTACTTGATTAATTATATTTTTTAGTATTTCTCCAAGGGATTTATTAGTTTCCTCTTTAAAAATATTACCTATTTGGATGTGTTTTCCTGCTTTTGTGAAGTATATATTAGTTTTTAAAGGCATCTATCTTCTTTATAATGTTGAATTTAACATCATCTTCCTGTGCTTTGGTTTTGTTAGGTTAGCTAGGTATTGATATGATGTGATAACTGCTTTGAAAGTGTCACATTGCTCAGGATCATTTTGGTTATGTTCTTATGCTGACCTTTCGTCATTTGGTTTTCCCTAGATATTCTCTGATGAAAAGCAAAGCAATTCTATAAGAAGTCCTAAAAAAACATTTTGAACCAATCTGCTTGAAGAGGAGCCTGAACAGCTGAGTTGAACTATCCAGTCAGTGTTCAGAAAGTACTAGAAAATTTCAGCTATACATCACTGAGACATCAATTACATCAGGAAAATAAAAAGTACTTTGATACATGCTAAACATCAAGTTAGGTGAATTGAAAAAAAATCACTGTCTCAGCTTCCAAATTAATAATGATATACTTTGACTGGGTCTGTTTAAACTATATTGCTGAGGATATCAACTGCAATTCTTTTGCAGTAAAAGCCTACCACAGTCCACTGATTAACATATATAAACTGAGTGTATTCAGAGTAAAGATTTCATGAAGTCAGGACTAGGAAGGCAATAAAACATGTACCTCAGATTTCTTGCCACTGCATATGTCAGGGATCATGTCCTTATTATTAAGAAAATTGGAGGGACAGTTCCCATGGCAACTTGTCCTCCTTATGAATCAAGTGATTGATTTGTCTCTCCAGACATTCTGTAACTTCCTCATATCTTCAGATATCTCAGAGCTATGGGTGGCATCTGCTGAGCTCTGTGTGTCCAAGGCACACCAAAATTAACCTGTTGACACAAACATCCCTCTGTAAATAACTTTCTTAGTCTCGATGCCTTAGTGATAGTATGACATTTGAGATATTCCTGAACTCACTAGTAGCAACGTCAACGAGCTTTATGTTCCTTTTGTCATTGTTTGTTTTGCACATCTTCCATTTTGCCAGACATATCATGTTTTATACTGTAATGATAGTTTAGGATTCATCATATTTGACAGCTTTCTTCTTTGAGTGGTTGTTAGAAACAGTTTTGTCTTTCTTGACACAATTTGCTGACATGTATGAGAAGACATGATTCACCTGTCTCGTGGATAACTCATATGCTGGAATGGCCTTCCTGCTTCATGTACCTTATGTTTAAAGTCATTCTCTTGCAGGCTGACTGGTCAGAAACAATTATTAACCTGCCAGCTCAGCTCTGATACCAGAAGAAGAGACAAACAGAGCTTAACTGTTATAATATATATTCCATATAGCCTTGGGCTGAAAGTAGTTATATCTGTGAAAGATATATATATATCTTTCACAGAAGATGAAACATATATGTCTATATAATTTGCTAGCAGAACACCTTGTATAGTCTTAGAGTGCTGTTATGTGGTTACTAAGAAAACTCTGATGATGACAGAAGTTTTGGAATCAAAGTGATGATATGATTACTTTCTATGGGAATAAGCTGGAGTGAAATAAATCAGCTTTAGGAATGAATGCTCCAATTATGGTATCACATGTTTCATCATTAAAAGACAGAGGCAGAGGACAATGAGTCTATATAATAGTTTAATTTTTAAAAATTAGACAAAAGATTCCATGGATACCAATTACTGCAATTAAGGATGCATCTTGTCAGCTAAATAAACATAAAACACTTGCCTTAATAAAACTCCCAAGACCTGAGAACCAATATGTAGTTATAAGCTGTTCCAAAAAAAGAGAGAAAGAGAATTTAGCTATATACTGTTATTCTAAAAAAAAAAAATGCAGCATTTTTTTAATTTATAGCTCTCCGTTAAGTGAATTAGAAAAAAAAATCAGTTAACCCTATTATAGTTAAACCTCAGAAATCAGATGTGTCTCAAACATAATCCTGGAAATTCAGACACTATTAGAAATTACACTACTATCACGTTATTGGAGTAGTCTTCTTTATTTATATTCCCATATGCACACTGGATTACATGTCCACATGTGAGTGAACATCAGTTATGGACAATGTAAGAATGTACAAGGACAACTTTTAGGGATGAATTTTTTCTTCTAACTATATGGGATCATGGTTTAAATGCAGTGATCAGATTTGATGTTACATATTGATACCTGCTAAGCCGTTGCCCAGAAGCTCAAATTCCATGCCTGTTTTGTTGATAAAATACAATACTTTTCTAATATTTTAAAACTATCTGACATATAAAGAGTACTGAATAAATTTTTTTTTAAATAAAGATAACAATAGTGAGTATTGGTTAGAGGAAATCAAGGTACAGAGGTCATAAAACAGATTTTTTTTTTTTACATAATAGCTTACATGACTTATGAAAAATGAAAACAAAAATATTTTAAGATTTTTAGCTCTCAAAGCTAATTATGCCAGACAAAGTGCCCCAAAATACTTACTTTTCTTTCAGATTAGTGTTCTCATTCTCATTTTGTAAATATTTGTTTATTTTTTTGCACTTTATTAACATGCTGAGGGGTAGTCACAAAACTTGCATGAAAATTAGTGTATATTGATATAAACATGATATATATTTATATTTCATGTATTATTTATGTGAATAATATATACTATATATATATTCTATGGGTATAGATATAATTGTTTGAGATATGATTGAGATATCTTATATAAATGCATGTACTTATATAGTGTATGTGCTATGTACCCACAAATAAATATATAGTGTACTCTCTGGAAAAGAGTCATATCCAGCCCACAGTGAGGGCCTAGTCTCCAGAAACTGGACTCAAAATCTACCCGCAGGAGGCTGAGCTACCAGATTAGCTGTACAGTCACTTTTTCACCTGGACCAAGAGTGAGACTGAGACATAGGTCCTTAGCTGTCCTGTGACAGAATGCAGGGAGTTCTGGGAGCACAGGAAGTGTGGTGCTCTCTGGAACAGGGTCCTTTTTAGCCTAGAGAATGAGCTGGGTCTCTGCCATTATGACTCAGGACCTGTGGGCAAAGGGCTGAGCTCCCAGAACACCCTCACAAGAGCTCTCACACCTAAGCCCACAAAGACAGAACTGAGTCTCTGCCATCAGAACTCACTGCTTGCCCACAAAGAGTGGAACACCCAGTAGCAATCTCCATCCTGAGCCCATGGGTCTTCAGATGCATGGGAGAGACAAGCACCAGTAAGAAGCAAAAAGATCACCTACATCACTGTCAAGAAGATGGCAAGAGGCAAGCAAAAGAACCCAAGCAATGGAAACTAAGACAACCTGGCAACGGAAAAACCTAGTTCTCCCACCACTGCAAGTAGTAGATTTTCCAACACTCCAGAAAAACAAGATATAGACTTAAAATCATACTTCATGATGATGATTAAGACCTTCAGAAAGCACATAAGAAAGGACACATTTACTCATCACAGGAAAAATATATCAAAATGAATTCTCAACCCTGAACATCTATGCTCCAAATACAAGAACACACACATTCATAACAAAAAGAAAAACCCTACTAAAGCTCAAAACATATATTGCATCACACAAAAACAGTGCAAGATTTCAACCTCACAAAATAATAGTGGGAAACTTCAAAACCCCATTCTCATCAACAGACAGATGATGGAAGCATAAACAGAAGAGAGACACAGGGACACTATCAGAAGTCATGAACCAATTTTAATTAACAGACATCTACAGAACATTTCATCCTAAAAGAAAAGAAAATAACTTCTTCTCAGCACCTAACTGCACCTTCTCCAAACTGATCATATAGTCGGTCACAAAGCAAGCCTCAATGGCTATAAGAACATTGAAATACTACCATACATTTTATCAGATCACCATGGACTAAGGCTGGTCTTTAATAACAACAAAGACAAAAAATAGACCACATACTCACAGAAGCTGAACAATGTGCTGCTCAACAATAAAATGGTCAAGAAAGAAAGAACGAAATTAAGGATTTATTTTTATAATTTAATGAAAATAAAAGCACAACTTACCAAACCTATGGGGTGCAATGAAAGCAGTACTAAGAGGAAAACTGATAGCCCTTAGTGCCTCCAAATAGAAGCTGGAGAGCAGAGACTAAAAGCTTTACATCACAACTGAAATCTTTAGAACAAAAAGAAGCAGAGGAGTATACCCAAGAAGAGTAGATGGCAGGAAGTAATCAAACTCAGAGCAGAAATCAAATAAGTAGAAACAACAACAACAACAACAACAACAAAACATACAAAGAATCAACAAAATCGGGGGCTGGTTCTTTGAGAAAATCAACAAGATCAATAAAACCTTAGCCAGACCAACCAGCAGGCACAGAGAAAGTATCCAAATTAACAAAACCAGAAATGAAAGGAGAAACATAACAACAGAAACTGAGGAAATTCAAGAAATCATCAGATCCTACTACAAAATCCTACACTAATCAAAACAAGAATATCAAGAGAAAATGGAAAATTTTCTAGACAGATAGCATATACCAAATTTAAATCAGGATCAGATAAACTATCTAAACAGTCTCATAACACCTAAAGAAATAGAAGCTATCTTCAAAAACCTCCCAAACAAACAAAACCCAGGATCAGATGAGTTCAGTGCAGAATTCTATCAGAACTTCATAGATGACCTAATACCAGTGCTCTCCAAACAATTCCACAAAATACATATAGAGGGTATACTACCCAACATATTCTTCGAAGCTAAAATTGCTATAATTCTGAAACCACACAAAGACCCAACAAAAAACTTCAAACCAGTCTTCCTCATGAAGTTCGATGCAAAAAATATTCAATAAATAACTTGCAAACTAAATCCAAGAATAAATCAAATTGATCATTCAACATGATCAAGTACGCTTCATCCCTGGGTTTCAGGGATGTTTCAATATATGGATATCCATCAATGTAATCCATCATATAAACAAATTTAAAAGAAAAATTTACATGATCATTTCACTAGATGCTGAGAAAGTGTTTGACAAATTCAAGAGCACTTCATGTTAAAAGTCTTGGAAAGAACAAGAATCCAAGGCCAATACCTAAACATAGTAAAAGGAATATAAAGAAAACCAGTAGCCAATTCCAAATTGAACAGTGAGAAACTTGAAGTAATCCCACTAAAATAAGGGACTTGACAAGATTGCCCATTCTCCCCCTACCTATTCAATATAGTAGTAGAAGTCCTGACCAGAGCAAGTAGAAAACAAAAAGAAGTCTAAGGTATATGAATTGGAAAGGAAGAATTCAAAATATTATTATGTACTGATGAAAATATAGTATACATAAGTGACCCAAAAAATTCAACAAAAGAATCTTTACAGCTGATAAACAACTTCAACAAAGTGGCTGGATATAAAATTAACTCAAACAAATCAAAAGCCTTCCTCTACTCAAAAGCTAAACATGCTGAGAAAGAAATAAGGGAAAAATACCCTTTACAATAATCACAAATAATAGGAAATATCTTGGTGTGACGCTAATTAAACAAGTGAATGATCTGTATGAAGAGAACTTCAAATCTGTAAAGAAAAAAAATTGAAGAACATCTCAGAAGATGGAAAGATCTCTCATGTTCATGGATTGGAAGCATCAACATTGAAAAATGGGCATTTAATCAAAGGAAATCTACAAATTCAATGCAATACTCACCAAAATTCCAACTCAATTCATCATAGAATTAGAAAGAACAATTTGCAAATTAATCTGCAACAACAAAAAAACCTAAAATATCTTAATCTATTCTCAAAAAACATACAAATAAACAAACAAACAAAAACTTCTGCTGAAATCACCATGCCCAACCTCAAACAATATTACAAAGCAATTGTGCTAAAAACAGCATGGTTCTAGTACAAAGATAGGCAGGTAGATAAAATAAATAGAATTCAAGCTCCCCAAATGAACCTCACACATATGGTCACTTGATCTTTGACAAAGGAGTTAAAAAGAACATTCAACAGAGAAAGGACAGTCTATTCAGCAAATGGTGTTGGTTCAACCAGCAATTAGCATGCAGAAGAATGCAAATAGATCCTTTCTTATCTTCTTGTACAAAGCTCAAGTGCAAGTGAATCAAAGATCTCCACATAAAGCCAGGCTCACTTAACCTATTTGAAGAGAAAGAAAAGCTTAGAACACATAGGCACAGGGAAAAATTTTCTGAGAGAACACCAATGGCTCATGCTCTAAAATCAAGAATAATGAGATGATAAATGGGCATTATGAGATTGCAAAGTTTCTGTAAGGCTAATGACACTGTCTAGAAAATAAAACAGCAGTCAACAGACTGGGAAAGGATCTTTGGGAATACCATATCTCACAGAGTTTTCATATCCAATATATTTAAAAAACACAAAAAGTTTGCTTCCAGAGAATCAAACAATACTTTTTAAAATGGAATACAGAGTTAAACAAACAAACAAAGAAAACTCAACTGAGGAATGCTGAATAACCAAGAAGCATGTAAAGAAGTGCTCAACATCACTAGTCATCAGAAAAATGAAAATCAAAATAACCCTGAGATTCCACCACACACCAGTCAGAATTGCTAAGATCAAAAACTCAGATGACATAACAGCGGATGCTGGCAAGAATGTGGAGAAAGAGAAATGCTCCTCCACTGTTGGTCCAGTTGTAATCTGATACAACCACTCTGGAAATCAATCTGGAAATTCTTCAGATAATTGGACATAGTACTACCTGAAGACCCAGTTATTCCACTTCTGGGCTTTTGCCCAAAAGATGCTCCAGCATATAATAAGCACACATGCTACACCATGTTCATAGCAGCCTTATTTATAACAGCCAGGAGCTGGAAAGAGCCCTGATATCCTTCATCAGAGGAATGAATACAGAAATTGTGGTACATTTAGACAATGGAGTACTACTCAGCTATTAGGAACAATTACTTTATGAAATTCCTAGAAAAATAGGTGGAACTAGAGAATATCATCCTAAGTGAGGTAATCCAGTCACCAAAAAACACATGATAGGCAGTCATTGATAATTGAATACTAGCTCCAGACAGCTCTGTGTACCCAAGAAACAACTCTGAGACCATATTAAACTCAAAAAGAAGGAATGCAAAAATGTGGAAGCCATGGTCCTTCTTAGAAAAAAAAAAAAAAAAAAAAAAAAGAAAAAAGAAAGAAATTGTGCATTAATCATATATTGTTATGTAAAAAAATCTTGTGAGCTATAATAATATTTTATAAAATAATTAAATTAATAAAAAAGCCTAGATAACATGACCTTCTGTGCTGAAACTGAACTTTAATCTTCATTTTATGATAAATGAGGACAAAATGTCTTTATTTAAAAGAAATGAAATGATTGGGAGTGGATGAGCAATTTTCAAAGATTAAAATTCCAATTAAAGATTCAAGTCACTTCCTCTTAGAGCCAGTGGTTGACAAATGTAATGTATTTTTCCTTACTTTTTCACCTCCTAAGTGCCTTGAAGAAAAATGTAAGTCCTACCCTCTAGTATCTATTTAGACATATTGATTTTATTGAAAATACTGTATCTTCATCATTGAATTAAATACTCATTATGATTAGTGGATGACTGACTACTGAGTGACATGTCAAACCTTTTTTTTCTTTCTTTGTGCTGAGAATAGGCACAAAGGAGAATAGATTTTTTTCTTGGAAAGATATGTGAAATTATTTCTAATATTTCTACATTGTAGTATTTATTCCATTATAGAATCAAAAAGGCAGCATTGACATTCTATACCTTTGTATGTGCTTAGATAAAACTTTTAATTATATGTGGCTTTATCATTGATATCTTTCCATATTAAAGGTTTAGTATTTTAAATTTTTTATAAAAAACAAAACTGTATTATTATTATTTTCTCTACTCACATCATCTTGTTTAAAATGCATATATATGGATAGGATTACTCCATAGTCAAAACCTTACTTATTAAAACTAAGTGTTGCAGAGAAACAACTCATCCCCAAATTGATCTCATCAGATTTGGCTACTTGCTTTATCAAATGTTGAACTTTGCAAAATAAACATAGTTCTACAGATTTGCGCTTAAACTAGCTAATGTTATGTCAGTAACATCTCATAAGAATAGTCTTGGTTTACATGTACTTTATGCTCATTGTCCCTAGTAAGATCTTAATGCACACTATCAAACCTTTAAAAAAACTAAGTACTGACAAAATTTATTTGTATACATTTATGCAAAAGTGCTTAAAATTTGTACATTCATCTTTGTTTTTTAAAATAAAGTTGTTCAATGAAAAACAAAGAATAATCTTTTAAGATTTTTTTTTGGTTTAAGATTAAAGACAATACTTTTGTTACTATTTTATATTAAGATTGAACTATAAATAACATGTTGAGATTTGTACCAGCCATATTAAACTGTAATTCACACTGGGAATAAAATTCATTCAGCAAAAATAAGCTAGAAATAGAGGTATAAACAGTGTAATCACTATTTTAGACAAACAGCATATAGACACCCAGGTGTAAAGAAATGACAAAAGTATTGATTTTTAAATATTTTAGCTTTTATTGCTCTTTTTCTTAAAATGAATTTTATTCATTAATTATAGAGGCAGTTTTCATCTACTGATATTTTGTGTCTTGTCCTTTACTGGATCTTATGTCAATTTAAATATTTCAAAATAGAAAGAAATATGCTTAAATTGTCTCTGGGAAAAGATAGTGAAAAATCAGCTTTGATTTTATTTTGATTTGTTACTTTGTTGTGCAATGATATTTTCTATGTTGACAATATGTTCTCACACAGCTTTCCAAGATGAATCACAGGCACAGTGAACAATGCTTGATTGAAACCTTTAAAACAGTCTTATTAGTCCACTAACTCTTTAACGCTGTAAACTGAACACATAAATAGCTTGAAAGTAACATGGACACAAAAATGTTAGCAGTTGGTTCCTCTAAAGAGAGGTTTCTCACCTCCCAAATAATTCTTAGTTCCTAGTTATTTTCAGTCAGTGATTTTACAAATAACTAAACTATCTGACATAATAAAGTAGAACATGTAGTTAATATTTTCCTTCTTATTCAACCCTAGTGCTCTGTGCTGCAACATGTAAGGCTTTTCAAACCCAGAACTGGTTCATTAAACAAAGAATGTTTCTGTTATCAACCAAGTCAAACTGACAAAAAAAAATTAGAAGAGAATTGTATAATAAATGTTGTGTTACCAAAACTTTTATGAATGGATAGGACATATATCTTGTCTACTCAAACCAAACAGGGGCCCAAAATACAGATGCCAAGATGTCCAATTCGGTGAAATAATAATGTTTTATTTGGGTTAATTCAGGAGTGTTCATAAGAAGCTACTTACAATATCATAAGTGACTTAAAGACAGATGCATCATGAAAATCCAATCCAACATGAATACAGCTCACAAATCTTTGAAACAAGAATATTACTGAGCCTGTAAGCAAATCAACAAGTTGTGAAGTGTCCTTTTCAAGTAGTCAGATAGTTTAAACTCATTTCAGACAGCTCAATTAGTGTCTGCTTCTTTCCAGGAGATGTTGTGGTCTAAAAATCTTTGCTGCTCAGCTTCCTTTCTTCTGAAGGGCTTTCTCAGTTTTATTTCTTATTCTTTCAAGGAGGAGCCTATTGAATCTGGTGGGTTTCAAGAACTTACTGAAACTATGCTGAGTTGTATACCTCCAGCTTAAAGAGTTTCCTGGAAGAAGAAATGAATGAGCCTCAGAGGGCACTATTCCACCTCCACAGTTAGAAGTCTGTTGCTATGAGAAATCCCTGAGAAGTATAAAAGAAGAAAATGTTTATTCGGAGCTGTAGAGCAGTTTACCTCATCGTGACTCAAAAGCAAAGAGAGTCAAAAAATAGTCAGGGAAAAATTACTCTTCAAATCAAACATCCTCTTCAACAAGAACCCATCTTCTAAGCTTCACCAGATTCTAATGGTGACTCCTCAATAGAATATAGTCCATACTTGAAGTCAGAGTCCTCAGAACTGATTCACTTCCAAAATACCAACAAGTAACAACTAAGGCTTTCACCCAAAAATCATAAGGACAAATTCAGATTCAAGCAATAAATAATCTTTTGATTTTGTCTATTTTTATACACTGATAAAATCTTTTCCATAATTAATACAATAATAATAATATAATAGAGTACTTATTAGTGGGATTCTCATTCATTAGACATAAGGAAACTTTATCTAATGACACTCATCTTCAAGACATAATGGAGAAAAAAGAGGTTTAAAGTAATTTAAACTACAGTAAAATGTGAATGTGAATGCAGGGAAAATTGCTGAATCAAAACAGAGATTGGTAAATTAATCCATGTATGAATGATTGAGTAACTAATTATAATGTCAATGAACTGAAATATTTCAATTCTGTTTAGTGTCTTATCTGTCTGTCTGTGTCTCTACATACCTTTTTTATCTATGATCCCTTTATAGGTTTGTGTGTATTCATACATTTGCATATGGTTCACTTTAGTGTAAGGTAAACACAACTATCAATTTGTCTATGATGGAAATTTTCATTACTTTCCTTCAGCTTGATATATGATTATGTGAATTTAGACATTTCATATTTTTGTCTCACCATCAGAATACTGGATACAGGATGGTTTAAAAACCACTAATGTGTCTGCTTCTACTCCACAGTCATCAGTCCCAAAACTGATAGCTGTAGGCGACCAGTGATCTAGTCTCCATCACTGTAACTTTATATTTCCCATAAGGTAATATAGTTGCAAACAGATAACACAACAGTTTGAAAATGCCCTTCAGTACTTAGCATATTGCATTTAAAAGTCACTGTTTTTGCTTTTGTCAACAATTTGGTTCTGTTTTAATTATCAAGTTGTATTTCATTGTAATACAATAGATTATGTAGCAAATCAAAAAAGACCTTTATTTTCCCTTAAATTTTAGTAACCAGGAAAATTCTGTTATAAATTCATGTAGTTTATATTAATAAATAAATCCAACTTTAGTTTGAGTATAAATGCCCATTCACTTGTCATAAAGGCATGGTGTAGAAGTGGTTACTCTATGAAGGTGCATGTATAGGTCAAGTAAGAAGATATTAGGCTGCTTGTCACAGCACCTGTTGTATTTGCCATCAGGAATCGGTGGATATTGTTTGTGCCTTATACTCAGTAGTGTCTTGCATTTCCATGCTACTATGGTTTTATGCTATTTGTTAATCATTTTAGCAGTTACCAGTTTCTATAACATTTAAGTTTTAACCTGGACTTTCTTAAACTCTAATTACTCCTGACATCATTGTATATATTCTTCAGTGAAGTTCACATCTGTAGGTTGTTTTCATTGGAGGTCACCTTGCCCAGAATAGGCATAGGTCTGTAGATTTGTAAATCTGTCTTTTAGCAATTTGAGGTGTGATCATTTTGAAATATAATGTTTTGTCATAATCTGTTTTCTGGTTGTCATTACTTATTTTTAAAAATCTTATTATTAAAATTAAATATGATTGCAACATATCTTGCTTTCTTTTTCTTTTCATAAATCCATATTTATCTCATGTGAGCCTACCTGCACTTGCATATACTATTTATATGTATATATATATATATAATGTTCAAATATGAACATTATACATTTTACAGGTATCTTCAGATATTTTAAGATTTACTCCTTATTTCTTCAAATTAATCAAGATGCATTTTCTTTTGCCATCTCTTCTCTATTTTTGAGCCATTTAGTTACTTTAAAATTTAAAAACATTTTCAATTTTTTATATTTTCAGTTTCAAGTATTCTATTTTTTGACCAATTATCTATATTTTCTTTCCATTGAGGGATATGTGAGAATCCCTAGTAGAGTATGATTGGAATAAATGCTTTTGAGTTGCTGGGAGACTCTACACCCTGTTGACAACTCTTAAACTCTGTCTTCTGTTTCTTTGTGATCTAAAAGTGACTGAAGCTTAAGCTTGCTATTTATGAGGTAAGATCTCAACATTTAGCTAAATCCCAAGATCCTTACATATTTGTTCATGTCCAGTACGATTTATTTATTGTTTGTTTGTTCATTCAGTTGTTTATTACCTATTGGGAATGGGTATGATTGTGTGTGAACTGTAGAGGTTGTGCCTCCCTCTGTGTTTCTGTGACAGTGAGAGGAGAATGCTTCCTCATTTCTAGGGAATGTAGAGAATATTCTGAAAAATAAAGTCTTACCTTGGCCCTTGATATGGTGGAGTGTCTAATTTTGCTCTTCAATGCCCTTGTCTATCTAGCCTACACGTTTCCAGATGGCTCTCCCATCTCTGAGTCTCATCCCACAGTAGCAGTTCTCTGCCTGCAGAAACCTGTCACTGCATTTGAGATCTAAATAAATTGATAGGATCAACTTTGGACTAGTAGACCTATGGTATAAGTGCATATTTAATAGCCAATGTATGGGCACACATATGAATATACTGCAGCTCTCTCTCTCTCTCTCTCTCTCTCTCTCTCTCTCTCTCTCTCTCTCTCTCTCTCTCCACACAGACACACAGACACACACACACACACACACACACACCTGAAAGTAAAAATAGGGCATGCTGAGAAAATGGTGTTCAACAGGACAATAAAGGGTTCAGGAGGGGTATAATGCTAAAAACCAACTATATAAACATATTATACTATTGATAAGAGTATTAATACAACACCATGCTTTGTTTCATATTAATAATTTTTAAATAACATTTCTAACAACAGTTTAGCTTTAGAATCCTTTGCTTAAATATTCTGGTATGTATATGTACCAACAAATACTTCACAAATACTTAATTACAACCTTAAAATGTATTCATATACTTTTATGCAAAAAATGCTTAAAAATTGTACATTTATCTTTGTTTTTTAAAATAAAGTTTTTCAATAAAAAAAAGAATATGTAACACGATTCAAAGGCACATATTTTGGCTCTACCATTTCATGTAAATAATTCTATTCTAAAGGTTCTGGTCCTAAGCTAATGCAGGGAGACATCAACATGTATACAAAGATATTTATATAAAAATGTTCGTCACACTGCTATGGACAGTTCTATTACTACCCTGCCCATTGCCGTTTGTAGAGTATACAATAAATAAATAAATAAATTATCAATTACTAAAATGTTAGGATCATTTCCAGTAGATAACTAAAATACAGATCTATTTAGTGATGAATTAGAGGCACTATATTATCAATTTTATTTTAAATATGATTGATAGTCACATAATTTATTTAAGCTTAAATATATAGTATATATTACAATACTGATTCAGTTTTTCTGTCTTTAAATATTTGTATTAAATGAATACAATTTAAAATGGATGTTACAGATATTTTTATAAGTAATTAAAATACATGAAATAAGTTTTATGAATAAAAGTAACCTCTGTTGGCTTAGCAAAACCATGAGTTTAAAAGCTCAACAGTAGTTTATCAACAACTGTTTCTGTTAGGTGAAATATTAGCAGTCTAATGAGATTAACATGTGATTTTCAACTGTGAATGATATACTCAAATTTTGTTGTCATAGTAAGACAAGCAGAACAAACAATACTATGGATACTTTACAGTGTAACAATAATTTTTACTATGGTTTATTAGAAACCACAGTAGTATTTGTTTATCAAGAGGTTACAGACAGTAAATTATAATTAATAGGACCATTATTCAAATAAGTGAGCATTCTTATTTTTCATTACATTTCAACCTTTAGAATTCATTAAATACAAGTTTCTTGAATTACAGTTTATGCTGGAGATTATTACCTATCTAGAATGAATAAGATATATTGAAAAACTGAGAGCAACAGTATTTAAGGAAAATTGTATTTTCATTTATCTTCAGTTTCTTTCAATGTAAATATAAGAGATTTTAGGTGTGGTTCCATTTTCTTGAGTCTTTGCAAAATGTCATTTTACATTTACAATTATAACACACTTATAATTTAAAAAAATTTATATATTCACTAAATATGCTGTTCCTGTAGACACTAGTAAATAAAATTAGTTTAATAAAATGTTTAAAAACTGAAAAAAAAAAGAATTCTGGTACAACCAATGTGCTCTATCTAGTAACCAGGAGGGATTAGGTGGAAATCCCAATGTGTTTTCTTAGTCTTCTAAACTTATATTTCACTATGATTTATCTCATAAATGATTTTTTCAGGGCAGAGTACATGATCTTTCATAGACACAGAGGCCTATATTAGCTCCACAGTCTGTTCTTTCCACAATTTTAACCTCCTGGTATGCCATGATAAAAAGACAAAGAGGTTGAAATCTTAGTTTATTCACTCTATTGGCACGCGAACTTTCACTAGTGTGTTTTGCTGCAAAATAGAGGAAGAAATGAATTCATAATTGCTGTGTCCACCTTGATCCTGTTGGCACTAATCTTTCCAGTGAGCATTCAGTTTCTGGGATTTTTCAGTAAAGTACTCGAAGACTCAAAAGACTTCACTCAATTAGTTTGCATACGGTGCACACTTTCCTTTCTCTAGAGAATGTTCTTAGAAATGATTTGTGTACTTTATTTCAGTCTTATTTATCTCTAATTTTAATTCTATAATATAAGATTTATTGCAAGAAAAATAAAACCAAGCAATTATTATGAAATAAAATGCAGGTTTAAGCAGTAGAAATGATTTTTTGAATGATTAAAATCATAGGATCGTACAGTTTTCCTATTTTAAATTTTATTTTCTCTACTCTTGTTGCATATCACATTTGCACCTCAAATTCCTGTGGTTGTTGTTTTACTTTTAATGTGCACATTTTGTTTGTTTTTTCTAAAAATTACCTACCAAGAGGATTGTTCTGTATCTATCTTTTCTTAATGAATGAGAATGCTTCTTGCACCATTTTTTTAAAGATTCTCAGAATCCCATGGACTATTGTGAATTACATAAGACAGACACATTTATGAGAGGTAAGGGAAAAAAGCAGTATTTTCAGCATTTTGAAAAAGAACATTCTGTACACCTAATTAGGGTTTCAGAATTCAATTACTGGATAGAAAATAGAAACTCATTTGAGTCCTCTGACATAGGAAAAAGTACAAAAAATGCCAAATGAATTAAAAAGAGATGGAAAGAAAGGAATGGAGGGAGAGAGGGGCATAGATACTACAGAATTTCTAGGACAAGAGAATATTTCTTCATTTTATTTCATTTTTATATTTAATGTATTAATTATGAAAGTATATATATACATATATGTAATTTGTTAATTATTATGTATACTATACACATAATAGGATGAAGATATTAAATAATAGGCCTAGATCAATATCTGAAAAACAACATATATAAAAACTAAATATTTGAAAGTATAAATTATGAGTACACAGTTAAATAAAACATTATAAGTTTTATTTCAGAAATTGTTCACTTCAAATATAATTTTAGTTCTGGTTGATAACCTTGTCATGGGTAAGCCAAGGGAAAATATTTATAGGTCTCTAATTAAGAAATTACTTTCAAGTTCATTAAATATAGAAACTTCTATAAGTCAAACTGTCTTAGAATTCCATAGATCAAACTGGTTATGTATTAGCCAGCGGAAGCCTCTGAGTTATGTATGTAACAACTGATATAAGAAATGAAAGACCATTGAGCTAATTCAAGTTGGATCACCCTTCCATTTACATTAGAGAGTCTGTTGTAACAGAAGTGTAAAGTTTAATTAAATTCAAAATATTTACTCATAGGGAGGTAAAGGCTATTAAGGTATATAAAAATATTGTCGTAGAACTGAAAATAACAGTTAAAATAGACAAAATATTAATATTCTGAAAATATATTGTGACTGTAAAAGTTGAACAAGATTTGAGAAAATGATGGGCTATTTGGAATGAACACATGACAGGTAATTATTGTAGATATGTAAACAAGACTTTGAGAGAGAGAGGAAAAGGTTTAGAAAGGTTCAGTCTGTTGAACTAGCAAATAAAAAAATGTCAGGGGAAATTAAATTTTCATAAATGTAGAGCAGAGAATAATAACAAAGTAAAGGTCTTTCACTTGCTTGTTTATAGCCACACCAAAGTATCTTATATTGTTTGCGACTATAAAGGGTATTGTTTTCCTCTTTTCTTTTTTAACCTCTTTATTCTTTGAGTAAAAGAAGGCTACCAACTTGTTTGAATTAATTTTATATCTAGCCAATTTGCTGACATTTTTTTTTATCAGCAAAAGTTCCTAGGTGGATTTTTTGAGGTCATTGAAGTGTAATAACATGTCATCTACAAGTAGTGATATTTATATTTCTTCCGTTCCAAATTGTATCCCTTTGTTCTCTTTTTGTTGTCTAATTGCTCTAGCTAGGATTTTGAGTACTATATTGAATAGGTAGGAAGAAAATGGTCAACTTTGTGTAGTTCCTGATTTTAATGGGATTGTTTCAAGTGTCTCTCCATTTAATTTGATATTGACTACTGTTTGCTTCATATTGCTTGTACCATGTTTAGGTATGGGACTTTTAACAGGAGGGGTGATGAATTTTGTTAAATGCTTTCTCAGAATTTAATGATATTTCATTAGTTTTTCCCCCTTTAAGTTTGTTTATATAGTGAATTATGTTGATAGATTTATATATATTGTACCATTCTTGCATCCCTGGAATGAAGCATACTTGATCATGACGGATGATCATTTTAAGGTGTTCTTGGATTCGGTTTGCAAGAATTTTCCTGAGTATTTTTGCCTTGATGTTCATAGGGAGTTTGGTCTGAAGTTCTTCTTTTGGGGGGTGTCTTTGTGTGTATAAGCATAACTGTAGATTCATAGGGTGAATTGAGTGGTGTTTCTTCTGTTTATATTTTGTGAAATAGTTTGAAGAGTATTGGTATTAGGTCTTATTTAAAGGTCTCATTCAATTCTACACTAAATCCATCTGGTCATGTGCTTTTATTGGTAGGTGGGGTGTCATTGACTGTTTTCATTGTTTATCTGATCCTGACTTAACTCTGGTACCTGGTATTTCTCTAGAAAATTGTCAAGTCCATCCACATTTTCCAGTTTTGTTGATTATAGGCTTTTGTAGTAGAATCTGATTGTTTTGGTTTTTTTTTTTTTTGTTTTTTTGTTTTTTAATTTCCTTAGTTTCTGTTGTTATATGTCCTTTTTCATTTCTGATTTTGTTGAGTACTCTTCCTGTGCCATCTTGTTTGTCCGGTTCAGGGTTTATCTATCTTATTGATATTTTTTCAAAGAACTGGCTCCTGGTTTTGTTGATTCTTTGTATAGTTTGTTTTGTTTCTACCTGGTTGATTTCAGCCTTGAGTTTGACTGTTTTCTCTATTCTACTCCTGTTGCGTGTATTTGCTTCTTCTCTTTTAGAGCTTTCAGATGTGCTATCAAGCTACTGCTGTATGCTCTCTAAAGTTTCTTTTCAGAGGTACTCAAAGCTATGAGTTTTCCTCTTAGCTCTGCTATCATTGTTTCCCATAAGTTTTAGTATGTTGTGCCTTCATTTCCATTAAATTCTAAAGTCTCTAAATTCTTTCTTTCTTTCTTTCTTTCTTTCTTTCTTTCTTTATTTATTTATTTTTTCTTCCTTGATCAAATTATCATTGAGTAGAACATTTTTCTGCTTCCATGAATATGTGGCCTTTCTGTTGTTTTTGTTGTTAATGAAAACCATTCTTATTCCATGGTGATATCACAGGATGCATGTGATTATTTCAATATTTTTGCTTCTGTTGAGGCCTGTTTTGTGACTGATTATATGGTCAATTTTAGAGACGGTACTATGAGGTGCTGTAAAGAAGTTATCTTCTTTTCTTTAGGTTTTAAAATCCTTTTTAATGTCACTTTCAGGTAACAGAAAAAGAATGAAGTCAATTGGCCTTATTGGACATCAAGAAGTAGACAGGTTCTTGATCCATTAAAGGTTCAATGTCCAGTGTAGGGGAATGCCAGGGCAGGAAGGTGGGAGAAAGTAGTTAGGTGGGTGGGTGTGTCAGGAGGAAGGGGGTGGTATAAGGGGATTCTGGAAGGGAAACAGGGAAAAATATAGCATTTGACATTTAAGTAAAAAAAATATCCAATTTTTAAAAAATGAAAAAAAAGAATTTTAAAAGTAAGTAGAAGTTTGATTATGTCATTAATTTTCAGCTGAAAAAAAAACAAATTATTTTTAGCTACTAATCAACACTGTACTATGCTTTACTCACAAAACACTTAAATGAGTCTCATCATCTTTTCAATAAGAAAGCCTGGATTCATGCTATCATCCTGGCAAATAAGATACAAAGTTAAAATTTGAACCATGAAAGCACAGTGAATTACTTCTCTCGAAATGAGGCGGCTGCTAAGTTAGTTTTGAATTCAGTATTACATGTAAACCAAGATGCAATCATGTCCAATATGGATTTTCAACAAAGTAAATGTTCACCACTGAATCAAGATTTCACTCCATTTTAGAAATGACATTGGAGAGCGAAAAGAAAATTGTCTGCAAATGAGCCTATTCTTGATACTCTTCTAATGAAAGGATGAGAGATATGTCTTTCTACCTGAGATGAATATAATATATGACTATCAAGCCAATTATTGCTGCTGGAGGATTCTGTCAACAAAATAGCTGAGCGGGAAGGAGTGTGATGATTTCTCTTGCAAGCTTGGCAAAATGAGGAGTAATTTAACGCCCAGAATTATTTCATCTAAGAAGTTCCATGACATTGTGCTATTTGGCTAAAAGTGCTGAAAGGGAATGCAGAGATGATTAATGCCTCTCAATAGTGCTTAAAGAGGAGGATGTTAAGAAGCCAATTTGAAGAGATGAAAATTCAGTTGATAGCCTTTTTCTTAGAAGATGGTGGTGAATATACTATTTGGTATTTCAGACACTTGAAGTTATTCTTCTCTTTAAATCAAAGCTCATACATACATACACACACACACACACACACACACACACACACACACACACATATATCATCATATATGTGTAGTGTGTGTATGTGTTTGTGTGCATGTGTATGTGTATGTGTGTGTATAACTGATACTGTTATACCCTTTTGGATTTTGGGATCCATATAAATAAAGAAATAAAAAATTACAGAATCAAGAATTAAAAATCACACATAAATTCTGGAATATGGGAGTGTAAGGTCACACATAAATCTAGAAGCTTAGATTTTAATTCTAAAATAGTAATTATGTTTATTTTATAAGTTATTATTTTATCATTTATGTCATGTCAAAGAGAGCAAAATAACCTCTGTTTTATTTTGATGATGTAAAAAAGATATAAAAATATATTTTAAAGCATTTACTGTCATGCCCAGAACAAAATAATAACTATCTAACCCACTGTCTCTTCAGATACTACCCTGTTTGACTGCTATCAAGATGGAACATATAATAATGTCAATTCTCCCTGTTGAATAATGTATACGAAAATGTAACTAGGATCATTGTATAGATCATAATAGGTTAAGTAGAATAAAGATTGTACATTTGACACAAATGCTAATTAGAAACAAGACACACATTCACATTGTAGCTAGTGCATAATTCCTCAGAGAAAGTTTCTGAAGGTTCTTCTATAAAATGGGACAACATTTACATTTCTTCTCCATGCCCGACAATTCTTCAGACATGCCTATTTCTGATTTTGAAAATGACAGTAAATACAATGGGAGTCCTATTACTGCTTCCAGGGCGCTAATTCCTGAAGCTACCTGAAGCATGTCATGACCTATTACTTGTGCTACACCTTCATCTGTGCTTTTCATCCTTCCTAGCACATCCAATTAGAGATGACAAATTACAGAAAGACAGTAGCACTGAGCAGGGTGCAACTGAATACATAGCATTGGATGATGTAAAGGTGACTGTATAAAGGGCAGAGAAGGCCTAAGAAATGCACATAATGTACTCAATGTTCTGTGTCCATCATGGAGTATACTTTAATGCAACCTCTATGCAGAGAGACAACTAAATGTGGTGTAGTGTCTATTAGAATAAAGATATGTTCCAGCCTCATCTACCATTAGGAGGCCCTAATCTGCCCAGAATTGCAGGAAAAGTAACTATCAGTTCAAACAATCTTCTGAAGATAGGACCGTGTGACATTTCCTCCATAGAGCATTCCTGACCAAAGGATTTTCAACCACAGTATCTCCTCTCCCCTTTTCACATAAATATCTCTCCCAGAACCTCCTAGGTGTCTATACCCAATGGTTTTGGTTAGAACAACCCTGATTTGATAGTTGCAAACTGAAACTAAAACTTAAATAGAGAACCTAACTAGTTTAATGAGATTAAGTTTGCCTTACCCTCTGAGATTTTTTTTTCCAGTTTGCTCCTTACATCTTCCCAATTCCCACTCCCTTATTTGCCTTTTAAGAGACTGTCATACTGGAATCCGGATCCTTCATATGCAAAATCTAATTTTGCTGCTTACTCTGTCCCTGACAAACTCAGGCTCTGGTTTATTCCATCTTATTGAGTATTGTTTCTGCTATTTTAATTTTAGATTCTAAGTATACAGTTATGCATTTACCTTCACATCCTCAAGGAGACATTATTGAGTCACATGTTGTCCTGAGATATTTAGAGGACACACAAGTCCTTGCTGATGAGAAGGGAATCCTGTCTGGTCTAAGACCTGCTGGCCCTTTAATACTGTCTTGGCAAATAGTTGTGAAAACAAAAATATAAATTTCAAGATTTATCATTGGACAAAAAGTGTAGAAACCTGTGCTTCCTTACACAAATATTTCAAGAAATAATTTGAAATAAGATACAAGTTTAAGTAACATTAAAGATGGGAAGTCTTACATTAAAAGAAAACCAACATTGTCAAGAATATTTCAAAACACAAAAAATTGCATATATTCAAATGAGCATATTCTTTTTAAAGAACTATAAAACATCTGCACACTGATTTGCTTGCCTTATCTACATACTTAAAAGACAAATGTTAAAATACTGCAGACTAAAAGGGAAAAAAACACACATATATGGAATTTAGATTATGGTACATGTATATAGTCCTGTATTCAATAACCAAACATAAATATCAAATATATATATATCCCTGCATAGTCTCAAAAGGCAGCATTTAATAATTGTTTATTTTAATCATTTTTTATTTTTCATTCAGTATATATCAATTACATTTATCATTCTACCAACTCAATCCAGTATAGACTATTTAAATGTAGTAAGTCATTTTTTTAAACGAAGAGCTTCTAGATAGATTTTATTTCCTTCTCACACTGCATTTGTTAGTTGTTTTTGAGTTTTTGCATATGCTTAATTTCCTCTCAACTAGCATTCATCTTTCATCCCTAAGGAGGGAAACACAGGAACTTAAGCAATATCCATCATATTACATTTGAAATGTAAATATACATTTACTCCTTTCCAGGTTCCTCTTCCCATTTCCCCTACCCCTGCTTCTATGAGAATGCTCCCTCTTTCTTCTACCCACTCACAACTCACCACTCTGACATTCCCCTACAGTGAAGAAACAACCCTTTACAGGACCAAGGACTTTTCCTTCTATTGATACCAGACAATGCCATCCTATGCTGCATATGTGGCTGGCCATGGGTCCTTCCATGTGTACTGTTTGGCTGGTGGTTAAGACCTTGGGTGCCCAGGTGAACTGGTTGTTTGATATTGTTCTTCCTGTGTGATTGCAAATCCCTTCAACTCCTTCAGTACTGTCTCCAATTCCTCAGTTGTGGTCCCCATTCTCAGTCTGAAGGTAAGCTGCAATCATCCCACCTATATCAGTAAGGTTGATCCGGCTGAGTAGGAACATTGAGGCAAAACAATACTTGAGACAAGCAAAGTGTGTCTTAAACTTTGGATCTTCCTACAGAACTCCACCAGCTAACTTGACTGGAGAACAAGATTTACAAGTAAGGATGAAATAAATGATGGAGAGGCAAGAGATATAATTTGAACAATTTCCAAGCTCATCCAAATATTCTCTTCTAAATTGTAAACATGCTACAGTTACAAAGACAGAATCCTCATAGTACCCATGTGTTCTAAAAGCCCACAGGTAGAAGTTGCAATTTAAAAGAAGGGTTTGTGCTGCCTAATTTCTAAATGATTTATCTTGAAATAATCTTTTCCCTGTTCATTCATAAAGCTCCACTGATGGAATTGAGAGGCCATAAAGTGTAAGACCCACTTCATGGAGGACAAAGTACAAATAGAACCCCTGCAGCTCTGTATTCTTCTTTCACCAGAAGCTAGAAGTTTTGGAGGGATATGATACCTCATCTCTCTGCAGGAGACGGACCTCTAATCTGAATTATGTCTATGACAAAATGTTTTCCTCAAGGGTTGTGGTATAACTGCAGGGATGGAAAAGTTTTCAGTATTCTTTGCTAGAGACAGCTAATGGAACCACCTGTAACCAGTCCTATGGGGACTATTACAGCCTGACAGCATCCTGTGAAGACGAAGTTGTAGAAAAGAAAATGCTTTCTTTAGAAAACATATCGCAAATCTACGAACTTTTAAAGCACCTCAATTGGTTTTCACATAGTTAGAATAGGACTGGATTCATTGCATTGTTCTTGTTTGTTTGGTTAATAAATATCTTTTTCTTTTCGTTCCCCCAGAGCAATGCTATCAGGAACCTAAATGACTCAACAGCAAGAAATATTTCAAAGCTAAGAATAAGAAGAAGCCATAAAGAATTCAGCTTAATTATCTTCACAAATCTAATCTGACTTTTCTCATAATGCTTTCTTCCCTGGGTGCCTCTGCTTCAGACCTTTTGTGTCATGAGAAGAACAATTAACACAGATTTTAGAGTGCAGGTTATATATTGGATAGGAGCCTTTCTCAGTCTTGCAGGAGCTCAGAGAAAACAAAATTAGATGTTGATGTAGAGATTTTCTGCAATAACCAGGTATCATCACCTGTTATGAGCCAATTTGAAAGCTGATGTTTTTCTCTTGAGATTTTATCACTAAAAATTGAGCCAAGATCATGACACTGAAGGGAGAAAGGAAGTGATTTTTTTTCTCCACTTGACTTTCCGCAATGGCTCAAATGACTGCTTTAATGAGCAGTTAAGGGAGGGACTAAAAGTAACTGGGGGAAAGTAGACTAGGCAGATTTCCCTCAAGGGATTTTGAAAACAGCATTGACTAAAGTGCATGCTGCAGACTAATAAGTCCTTGAAATGTCCCTAAATTGAAAACAGAAAATGATTAGCTGTGTTTAGGAAAATGGATATGTTATTCTGCTTTATATTTCTTCCAAAATTAAAACGAGATCTTGTTACTGATTTTCATGAGAGGACAAAATAAATAAATGGACAATTCTTCAAAATGTAATTGCTCTTGTATTCGACATTTTGCTGAACATTTAATGAGTGAAGGGTGTTCACTGTCAAAACCGCATAAAAGCATCATGTTATCTGACCATTTTCCACACTGTGAGCGTTGTTTTTAAATGTTTTGAATTTAAAATAAAATCGTTATCATTTCCCCTTCACCTTCACCCTGCCTCTAATTCATGACCTCTCTTTCTCTGGGTTTTGTTGTATATAATGACTACTATCTATATGTTAAATGAAAAATAATGTACAGACATTTACTTTCCCCACATAATCACCTATATGCCACAGTTAAAAATTCCCTATGAAGGATATGAATACTTTTTGTAATTGTGAATCTACCAACTAAAAGAATCTCTGTAAGATACTGATACAGAAGAGGATGCTTGCAGTTAACTGTCAGACTGAACATGAGGAACTAAATGAAGGAGCTAGAGAAAAAAAAACTGAAGGAGCCGAAAGGGTCTGTAACCCCATGGGAAGAACATTATCAGCTATCCAAACCCACCACAGCTCCCACATACTAAAATACCAATGACATCACATGAAAAGATTCATAGCCCAAGATGCATATACAGTAGAGGATAGCATTTTCTGACATCAATGGCAGGAGAGGCCTTTGGTCCAGCAAAGACTCGTTTTCCCAGTGTACGGGGAGGCTAAAGTTCTGAGGTGGGAGAGGGTGGTCAGGAATGGGAATACCTCCATGGAAGAAATGGCAGGGTGTGGAGAATGGGATCTTGGGAAAGGAATGACATCTGAAATGTAAATGCAAAAACTTTCCAATAAAAAAAGAAAAAAGGGGGAAAATTGTCACCTTGCAAAAAAGAATTTCAGTCATTGCATATCCCAGTCTGTTGAATACTCAGGAAAAAGAATAAAAAACAACAGTGTGTTTGGTCTTATTTCTCTATCTAAAGAGCAATGACAAGAATGTATCCAATTATCTTTATTTCAAGAATTGATCATGGTCAAGATGACATAGTTTACTTGTTTCTAACTTAATGTTCCATCCTTTAATACCTTAACTGTTTCTTCTTCCTCAGTTACATTCATCTCAAAAATTTACAAATATCGGACTCTCATGAGATGTCATTGAGTGGTGTCTTAGTCAGGGTTTTTATTCCTGCACAAAAATCATGACCAAGAAGCAAGTTGGAGAGGAAAGGGTTTATTCAGCTTACACTTCCATATCGCTGTTCATCACCAAAGGAAGTCAGGACTGGAACTCAAGCAGGTCAGGAAGCAGGAGTTGATGCAGAGGCCATGGAGGGGTGTTACTAACTGACTTGCTTCCCCTGGCTTGCTCAACTTGCTTTATTATAGAACCCAGAACTGCCAACCCAGGGATGGCAGCACCCACAATGGGCTGGGCCCTCCCTGTTGATCACTAGTTTAGAAAATGCCTTACAGCTGGATCTCATGGAGGCATTTACTCAAGGGAGGCTCCTTTCTCAGTGATAACTCCAGCTGTGTCAAGTTGACACAAAACCAGCCAGTACAAATGGTATTATAAAAAATCAGATGGAGGATTCACTTCATCTTCTTAGTGTTAGCTGGAAATGAGGGAGTGGTTTATGTGTAGTAATTATCATTTTCCAGAGCATCTGTTGCATGTTTTTTTTTTTTTTTTTTTTTTTCTTTTTGGCTATTGTCCTCCAAGTAGCTGATAGTAAAGGTACTACCTATACAGAATTTGGTGAGACTTATCACCTTTAAACATAGGAGAACATGCTAAATTCTGGCAACACTATGTGATTCAATTTGTAATTTGCAATAACCATATTAACATGTTTTTGTTTATTCGGGAATGTAAGATAATAAGATAATAAAGGGGGAAAAAAACTAAAGCCAGTTTAAGAATCCCAAAGGGAAAGTCCCACTGGAAGTGCTGAAATGCAACCAAAATAGTTTCCAGTTGTGAAAGTATCAGGCTTGTGTTTATCTTGTGATTTTACACCACTGTTTGTTTCTTTTTTTTTTTTTTATTGTTGTCTTAGTCACTTGCCCTCTTTTCTTCCAACTTGCTACTATTCATCTGAACAAATAAAAAATAGTAACAGAAAGTCCCTGGGGGAGAGTAAAACATTATTGAATAGTCCAAGGAGGCAATCTGGTGTAGGGATAAAGTAGACCTTTTCAGTGTATGCCATTCTGACAGCTCTCTTATTTGGTGTCTGGCAGAGAGCAGATAATATCACAGCTTACAGTGGAGGCAGAGAAGTAAATGGGTAAAACAGAGCTCTCAGAAAGGATCTGAGTTATTGATTTTTTTTCTTAAATCCCATTCCTCTGAAAATGGTGAAGCTGATTCCTGAAGAATGATACCTTCACATTTGTGCCTACCTAACATCAAAACCCTGGGAATGAAGTAAATAATGTAATATGCATATCTAAGTAAGTATATGCAGATGCACCTCTGAGTTCACTCCATAGCACTAGAATCTACTTGTCCCAATTTCATGCTGAAGCACTTTGTATGTTTTTAAGACTACGTTTCAGGGGCTGGGAAGAAGGTATAATCAATTAAGGACATGTCAGGCAATCATTAGAATATAAGTTTTAATCCGCAACAGCCATCTCTTCATTTATAGTTACAGTTCTGAGAATGTGAAGAAATGATGACCCTTAAAGCTTGCTGACCAGACAAAATAGTTGATACACTAAGCTAAATGTTTCAGTTATTATAATAATCAGAATTATTTGTAAGAGCAAAGAATGGTGAAAATATGGACAACTGAACAGTTGCATACAGCAGAGTAAAATAAAATCTTTGTCTTATACTATATGAAATGAATCTCAAAATAACTGCACACTTAAATATGTACTGCAAAGCCACTAAATTTTTTTAGAAAATAATTTATGAGAAAGTTCTTTTATGTAAGTTTTTTCAGTGACTCCTTCTATGTAACAACATAATCATCGGATATGAAATCAGAAAGCACTGTAATAATAATAATGATATAATAATAGTATTTACTATTATTATATCATTATTATTATTACATAAGGTTTCATTATAGAGGCATGCAAGATGGTTCTATGAGTATAAGTGGCTTCAAGTTCAAAGTCCTGAATGTGATTCCTGGAATTAGTGTGGTTGAAAGACAGAAGAAAGTCTTACAAATTGGCCTTTGCCCTCTACATATGTGCCATTGTACATGAAAAATTCACACACAAAGAAGTAACCACATAACTATGAAAATCTTCTACAGAGCAAGAGATCATGAATAATGTGAAATGGTCATAGACTGAGGGAAACATTTGCAAACTATATATCTTTAAAAGAGTTTATTTTTACAATATTTAAAAGATCCCAGAATCTACATCAGTATCAAAGAACACATTAGTACCAAGGAATATAATTAGCAATGAATAAAATACTTTTTCGAAGAAGACATAAACAAAACACAATTCAACAAAGAAAACAAAACGAAGTCAACAAGTACATAAGGAGGTGGTTAAGATGATTTCCTATTCGAGATTGCAAATCAACCCGTGGAGATATATCACAGTACACAGATGACATAGAGAGCCTGTGGAAACTGAGAAAGAATTAGTGAGCAGCTGAGGATAGAGCTCAGTGTTAGTATATCTGCCTAGGATTAAAATCCCTGTGTTTAATCCTCAAAGTGCCAAAAATAAAAAAAAATAAAAAAAAAAAAAAAAAAAAAAAAAAAAAAAAAAAAACAAAAAACAGAAAAGAGGACTAGTGTTAAAGAAGGTATGTAGATGGAAAACTATACAATTACAGTTATATGAAAGGAATATGGCTATATCTCACAAGCTATAAGATGCCAATGTCTCTAGATATGTATCCACAGTGAAGGAAATCAGGATTTCAATGGAAAAAAAATCTACCTTTCAGGTTTCTTGCAGCATACTTCAGTGTAGTGGAAATATGAAATACAAATACCTCGAGAATAATGAATGAGTGGCTAAATATAAAAATTCACATGTCTGCATATTCACATATGATATATTGTTTTTGCATTACGTATATATAAAATGGAATGTTATTAAAACATAGAGGTAAGTAAAGTCTTCCCTCTAAACATCTGTGAGTGAGATTAGGCCAAATACGGAAATATAAATGCTTTGTCTCTTGATTCACATATGAATAAATTGAAATATGGAAGCATAATGGAACAATCAATTTTAAAGGGCGTGTGTGGTACTACAAATGATAATGAATGATATATTAGAGAGTAGGCATTTCCAGTTTGAGGATAAAATGTTGAAGTTTAATGTACAACCTGGTAGAAAGTAGGTATGTTAATTTGATAGTTGAAAAATACTATATAATGTTTTTATATATTAACTAATACCATTTTATTCATAGACTATGTGAAACTCTTTTTTAAATTATTGTATTAAAATAAAAAGATATGTCACATTAATATTCTCTGTAGGGCTGAGGAGTGGAAGCAGGAGAGATATGAGGTGAAAAGAGTGGAGGGACAGTCAAATGCATGAAACACTGAAGCACAGCTGGCTTCAAATGT
Source organism: Micromys minutus (assembly GCF_963924665.1). NCBI lineage: Eukaryota > Metazoa > Chordata > Mammalia > Rodentia > Muridae > Micromys > Micromys minutus. Next base: position 24,346,068 of record NC_137959.1, read on the forward strand.
GTAGACACATGTTATGATCCAAGGGCATGCGATGCCTTCAGAAGCAAAATAAATCACCCCCATAAACTCCCAAACTGTTACAGACCTCTAGACCCATTTTAGATATTTGACCTCAGGAAGAATGAGATAATAAATGTGTCTGGCTTGAAGCCACTGAAGCTGTAATTTGTTGCTCCAGCCATCAAAACTAATACAAGGATGCCTTTATCAGGATTATTACCGTTTCAACTTGAAATTATCACAGTGCTCACATGGAGCAGAGGATCTCACTCAGGGACCAACATATGTACTATGCTAATGTTAAATGTGTCTGTTTACATTGTCTGTTTGTTTAAAACAAAAACAAAAGCAGAATAGTGCATAGATAATGAAATCTGTGGTTTTCCTCATTGGCAGTGTCTTAGAAAATTGGCTGGTTAAAATAAACAAAATTCTCATTTTTCCTGGTTTGCTACTAAATGTAATTGTGAATATTGAAGATCATGTGTGAACATTGATTTGCCCCAGCAATGGAAGCTAGGAAGTTTAAAACCAAAGTCAAACAATGTGATTGTATGTTTTATCCCTAGAAGATATAAACAAATGTACAGCCATGCCAAATGAGGCACCCATAATAGAAATCAGGATGAATGCAACACTTGTCCAGTGCTGTTGTTAAATGACTATTTGGTTGTGGGCCCATGTGGGACTCAAAGCAAGGCAGCCTCACCCTTGAATAGAGTCCTTGGCATGGGTGATAAAATACAAAGCATTTCTGTGACTCTTTAGTTATGTTGAAGGGAGATCCACTGAAGAGAGTCCCCTGGATCCCAACAGTTGTTACTTTTTTTTATATATAGTCTGATCAAGGACCATGAACATCTTACAAGGTTTTGAGTCTGTTAAGTCTTAAAAGTGTATAGCTGTCCTTAGGGTCCTTGGCCTATGAAGCCCCTTCCTTTTCCTTTTCCTCTTCCTCTTTCCCCCCGTTCCTAGTCCTCCTTCTCCTTGTCATCATCCTTCTCCTCAAATTATTTCCTGAACTGTGAGTTGATTAGCTCTCTCTTCTGTCCAGAGTGTCAATCTTTCAATTAGTGGAAATGAAAAAAATAATTAGTCCCTTTTTCTGACTTTAGGCAGATCTCTTCTTACTGCTAACTCACATGGAAGAAAAGGAGCTTCATACTGTATTTTTGTGCATCTGTGTGTGTTCACATGTATGTGCAAGTACATATGCCTATGCAAGTGCATAAAGGCAACACTGTTCTGTGTGTATCTTCTTCAATACCTTCTTTCTTTCTCTCTTTCATTCATTCATTCATTCTCTCTCTCTCTCTCTCTCTCTCTCTCTCTCTCTATCTATCTATCTATCTATCTATCTATCTATCTATCTATCTATCTATCTCTATCTCTCCTTATTCATTTATTTGGTACAAAGTCTCTCAGGTCAGTAATTACCTATGTTGGCTATCAAGTGAGCACTGAGACTCTTGTCTCTGCCTCCTGGAACTGATATCATAATCACCTGCGACCATGCTGCAACTTAGTTTAATCAGTTCCTCTTACTTTTCTTATATGCATCTTCACCATTGATTCAGAAATACAGTTGGGGTGATATAAGATTATTTTATAAGATTATGATACCCACTGTAGGCGTTATGATGGTTTTAAACTTGTAGCTTGAATTTCTTTTTAAAGTCCTGTTTTCTTTTTTTTTAAATTTGGTTATTTCATTTATTTAGATTTCACATGTTATCCCCTTTCTCAGTTTCCCTTCCACAAACTCTGTATCCGTTTCTCCATCCCCCTTGTTTTTATGAGGGTTCTCCCCAACCCACCCACCCACTCCTGCTTCAGAGTCTTAATATTGCCCTATGCTGGGTCCTTGATGTTTTACAGGATCAAAGGGCTCTCCTCTGGTTGATGTCAGATAAGGCTACATATCCAGTAGATATCCATCTAGAAACATGTTTTTCCTCCATATGTACTCTTTGGTTAATGGTTTGGTTCCTGGGAATTCTGTGGGGGCAGGGGCTGGTTGGTTGATATTGTTGTACTTCCTATGAGGTTGCAAACCCCTTCATCTCCTTCAGTCCTTGCCATAACTTCTCCATAGGGGTACCTGCACTCAGTCTGATGTTTGGCTGTGAACATCCTCCATCTGTGTTGATCAGGCTCTAGAACAGCCCCTAAGGAGAGAGCTTTACTAGCCTCCTGTTAGTAAGCACTTCTTAGCACCAGTGACTAGGTTTGTTTGGTGCCTGCAGATGGGATGGATCCTTAGGTAGGGCAATCTCTGGGTGGCCTTTCCTTCTGTCTCTGGTCTACTCTTTGTCTCTGCATTTCCTTTAGACCGGAACAGTTCTATATTAATATTTTTGAGATGGGTGTATGGCCCCATCCTTCTACCAGGTATGGTCTCTACAGGTTCTCTCTCTCCTTTGTTGGGTATTTCAGGTAATGTTATCCATGTTGGGTTCTAGGAACACTTTGATCCCTGGCATTTGGGAATTTCTGGTGGCTACCCTCAGTTCTCCATCCCACGTTGCTACACACACCTATCAGTTTCTCCTCTGATCCCTGTTTCCTTTCCCATCTGATCCTGGTCCCTTTTCCTTCCCCCTTCTTTATCCCTCCTGAGTCTCTCCCTCTCTCTACCTCCCGTAATTATTCTCTTTCCCCTTCTGAATAAGATTGAAGCGTTCACTCTCTGTATTCCATCTTCATAGGTTTCATATGGTCTATGAGTTTTATTGTGGGTATTCGTACTTTTGTAAGGGGGAGTCAAATATCCATCTACTTATCACAGAGTACATACCATGTGTCTTCATTTGTGACTGGGCTGCCTTATTCAGTAAAATATTTTCTAGTTCCATCCATTTGCCTAAGACTTTCATGGATAGTTGAGTAGTAGTTCATTATGTAAACATAAAACATTTTCTGTATCAATTCTTCTGTTGTAGGAAATCTGGATTGTTTCCAGCTTCTGGCTATTATAATTAAGGCTGCTAAGAACATAGTGGAACATATGTTCATGTTATATGTTGGGGCATCTTATATATGTCCAAGAGTGCTATAGCTGGGTCCTCAAGTAGAACTATTTTCTGAGGATCTTTCTGATTTCCACAGTGGCTCTACCAGCTTGCAATTCCACCAGTAATGGAGGAGTGTTCATCTCTCTCCACATCTGCCGTCACCTAGGTTTTGATCTTAGCCATGCTGACTGGTGTGAGGCAGAATCTCAGGGTTGTTGTCATTTGCATTTCCCTTATGACCAAGGATGTTGAACATTTCTTTAAGTAGTCCTCAACCATTAGACATTCCTCAGTTGAGAATTCTCTGTTTAGCTTCGTACCCTATTTTTAATAGGATTATTTGGTTCTGGAGTCTACCTACATGGGTTCTTTGTATTTGGGTCTAAGCCACCAGTGCTTCTTCCTTTTGGATAATATGTGGAAAAGAATAATGAAAAGAAGTTATTTTACTCTCTTTGAAACCTTGGAAGCCTTTCTATAATTCTTTTACATTCCATGTATTTATTAATTGTTTCAGATCAACATTAAGCACGTTCTTGGTATGAATGAACTTTGTATCTGTTGGTTTTCTATATGTGTAAACATGTCATCCTTTAGAAGTATTTACTGGTTTCATTATTTTTTCCAGGTATAATTAAATCTAATTGGTAGATTCTGATTAACTACTACCACTATACAGAGAGGAAGTTGTAAAAGCTGGTCATCAAACATAGTATTTCATTTATATTGATATTTCTGTCACTAATCATTTTTTCTGCCCATTTGATGTCATTATGTAAATGATAACTTCACTTACTACATCTTCCCACAAGTGTGTTTCAATGTGAATATTTGATTTCACACTCTTTGCTTAGATATAACCCGAAGTGATATCATGGGTGTTTTGATTTTTAGTGGTGCTTTCTTACTATACATCTGCCAATTAGCCTGAAAAAAAGATCATGCATTTGAGTTATATCCATTTCCAAAGGATAAACTCTCATCACCTACACAAAAGAGCTATTTAGGTAATTTAACTAGAAATATTTCTTAGAAAACTGCATTTGTGAATAAACAAATGAAGTGCTCTCTGAATGTGAGTCACTGTGTTGTTCTCCTTTGAGTAGTGAGTGCATTTGAAATGCATCAATAAATGAATAAACATTGAATGTTTGCAAACATTGTCCCTATGTAACTTGACTAGAGACTAGAGGGCAGCTATTGTGATACTTGATGGTGCCTCAGCCTGTTAATTATCACTTAATAAAGAGGATTTCCCAATGCTTCAAAACATTTCATTCTCTAAGAGAAAAATCATCTTATAAGAAAAATGATGTTTTCCTTAATTTAGCTTAAAACATAGATACATATACCATGTGCAATAAAGTATTGAGAAGTTTATATATATGGTATAAATTAAATTTTGCCAGTTGCTATTTTCTTAATTCCTAAACAATTTATCATCAATCTAGTCTTTAGAGCCTTCAGGCAGCTGGAAAGGAGTAATATTACATTATATAGGAAGTGCAGGCATGTAGCTTTCAAAACTATGGAAATAGTATGGAAATGTTGCTGTCAGTACAGGTCTTCCAAATTGCTTATACAATGTTGGAGCATCTGTCTTCAGCCTTCTGCCCCAGAATATTTGACAGACATTTTGTGAGTTAGGAATTTTGAACCACTGCTTGCCTTTCCTTGGCAAAGCTCAGTGGTCAACTCCCATGTGTTCTGTTTGTCCAAAGTGGACAGTATTCTGTCTACAGTTGAAAGAAGGACAGTATTTCCCCCAAGTGGCATCTTTTCACACTTGAAGCCAGTGCCATATGAAGGTTCTTTGATGTTCATCATCTTTGGGGTATACTGAGAATACTGACAGGAGTAGACCTGTCTCATTGTCAAAAAGATATTTGAGTAATAAAACAAAGTGAAATACAATATTCTGTGGATCTCCAAGGTATTTGAAGACGATCTATCTATCTATAGTATATCAGAAATATCAAACATTGTTCTTAGCTATTCACTACCAAAAGAGCCTTGAAAATTTCTTATTGTTATTAACTAGACTAGTATCTAACTTGACCATGAATCTGATGGTCTGACTATTAGTTTACATTTTTTACACTTAACTGTTTTTAATAGCACCTTTCAAGTGGACTAGAAACTTATGTTACATTTTTAGTAATTATATAGGTAAAATAGCTTAAATGAAAACTGATAACACACACACACACACACACACACACACACACACGCACACACACACAGATCCAGACTAATACTAAAATGCAAGTATATCAGAGATTTTGGCAGGATTGTAGTTTAGGGGATTAGAATAACTGCCCAGGTTTTGTGTTGTAAAGTTTGACTAAATAACTCTATTAGCCCCAGTCTCATTCATTTGGTAGCTATCCTAGGATAAAGAGAAATAATACCACTTTTACATTTACCATTGCATTCACAAATGTTGCTCAGTGACATTGAAATGTAACTTAGAAGGTCAAGGTCTGAGCATATGCATATGATAACTAGCTCAGTAAGGAAATCATGATTTAAAAGTTGATAGATTTTCCTGTTGATATAATTGTCAGAAAATCTATAAATATGAATGTTGATATGAAAACTGACATTTGTGTAGGCAGTTTTCTATTACTACAACACATACTTGATATAGCATACATAGAAAAAAGAAAGACTCATGTTGGCTAAAGTTTGAAAATGATGAATTGACCCTGTTGATTTTACACATGCACCAGGGTAGCAGATGAGTTGTGTGGCAGATCAAATCCATGAACCCAACAGGGCTGCCATGTCTGGCTACAGTGAGGGAGGAGGCACCTTCTTTGGCAGAGACTTAATGCACCAGGGAGCAGAGGGTGAAGATTCTCAAAGGAGAAAAGAAATGGATGGAAGGAGGATCTCTTTTAGGGGGGCAAAGGCTGAGGTTGCATTTGATGTAAATAAATAAATACTTTAAAAAAGAAAAAAAAGACCACCCAGGTGTTTGACTTACTGTTTTTATCAGTGGGATGTTGGCTTAATACATATACAATGAGCCTGGAAATCCTAGGTTCCATATCATACATGACAACTGTTTTCTAATGTTTGTTATTTATTGGATAAGTACATGAAATATTGATTTTAAGATCTTAACACAAATAAAACATGTAAGTAGAAAAATTGTTTATATTTCTGGTAAAAAGAAAAAACAAGATATTTTGTAATGCTTATCAACAATATACTCCTAGTGTTAGAAATAGTGACATTTATGTTCTACCATTAACAAAGTAAAATATGTTGACACCAGAGTCATTTTATCTTACATAATGATAAACATTAATGTATAAATCATCAATATGTTAACTGTAAAGCAAATATATTATCTGACTTATAATTATTACAAAATTTAAAGTTACATATGGTATTATAAAATCAATTTTTATTGACAGGTAATGACATAATGTAGAGACAATTTAAAGAACAAGTTATGACATGAAACAAATAGAATATTAAGTATAATTTTCATGCCTGAAATAATGAAAGTAGAAGAAACATTTAAACGAAAACTAATATTGAAAAATATGTTAGCAAATTCATAAAATTCCTATGAGTTTTTTCAAATGAGATTATTAACATATCCCAATTGTATATCTTTTAAAGAATGTTATTTTATAGGATACTAAATTAATGACCAGATAAAGCATTTTATGCTAGCTTTGACTTGAGAAAGTCAAATAAAATGCAATAAAGTTTGTTGCATCTTATAGTACTGATATCTGCATTTTTCTTTTCCTTGAATTGTTTTTCAGATAATTTCCAGAGTTTTATGGGTGCCTCAGAAGGAATCAGTGAAACTAAGTTGTTATCCCTGATTTTCATTTCATTTCCAAAAACCAGTAAACCTTAAATCACCAAAGGATATATTTTCTTTTGATTTTTTTCATGGGAAATTTAACTGAAGCACAAAATAATTTTGCTCACTTTGGTTTTCCAATTTACATGTAAGAAAAATATAAATTGCCTCTCTCTTCTTAATGAGTAAGGTTTTTAACATATAAGTACAAGTCTTCTAGAGCTATAGTAGAATCAAGGAATTAGAAAACACACTGAATTTCAGAAATAGAGAAGGCAGGATGAGGAACATAGAAGACACCAGATTTATCCTAACCCAGTTGTTTTAAGAACACTGAAATCCTGCCTTTTATATATTGATGGGTCAGTCTAAACATAGCTAAAGTTCAAATTTATGTTCTTTGATGTAGAACTCACAGTTTCTCTTGGCTTGCCAACACTTTTATTACCAGATTTAGAGGCAAACCACCTGATTTTAATTAAGTCTAAACCACAGGAAAAGATAGATACCTTCCCAAATAAGACACAAAGAATACTTAAATTATTTTGCAATAAGCAAATATACTGCAAATACTTTCAAACAACTCAAAGTAAGAGGAAGGTAATATTGTTAGAGGTGGCAATTAGAATATATATGTACATAATCATGACTTTACATTACCATTGGTTGTTACTTATGTCAGAAAAATATAAACAACAAAATAAAAATAAACTTTTTATCTAATATCTATTAACACACTTTACAAGTTACAAATGGATGACAAACACATCAGTGAAGAAAATATTATAATGAATACTTTATTATGAAACAATTGTTAAAAATTGTCTTAAAAAAATTATACAATAAAATTGCCATGAGATGAAAAAGCACACACATGAAAAAGACTTAAATTGTCAACTTCTGAAGCTAAATTTTTGAAATCATTAAATCTTAGTAATGCCTATAAATTCATGTACACAAGAATATTAAAACATAAATATGAATCTTGAAATTAGACTATAGCTTCTTCCTGGAAAGTCTCATTTAATAACAAATACACAAATTAGCAAAAAAAAAACTATAAACAAAAATATTTTAAGCAGGAATTATCATTTTATAGAACCATTTGGCAATATTGATAAATTCCCAGAGAAGTCTTACCTTGCATTTCATCTTTTCTATATTATAAATAAGTATTACAATGTTAAATCAGTCTCTGATACTGACTATATCTGGGTCCAACATCCACATTCTAAGTCTTCTCTTACAAATGGCAATAAACCATTAAACTGACAAAGAGTGTTGTTTTAATCCATGATTGCCTCCCACCTCATCAAAGGACTTGGCTTAGCAGGGATGACAAACAAGAAGAACTCTTGGCAAAGATATATCCTTAAATAGAAATAAAAATCAGTAAGTCTGAAGGAATAGTATGTGGCTTCATATAATCCACACAGAATATGCTTTACATGTTTATTGTCTGATTTATGAGTAATGTTCAACATATAAAAATGTCATAAAAGTGTGTAAGTTTTTTTGCTACAAGTAAATGAATCACTGTGGATTTCATAAAAATATTGTACCATCTAAGTACAGGCAGGGTATGTGTTTACATTCTAAATGCACAGTAGTCAAGAAAAGCAAAGAGTCTCGGTTGACAGGCACATGTAGAAAGCAGACAGATGCCAAAATGGAATTATCTGACTTCATCTGAATGCATGCTACACTTGACAATCTCTGACTTTGTCTTTGAGCTAGTCTACATTTTTTTTCTTTTTCTTTCTCTTTTTAATTTTTTTATTATTTATTTTTTTGTAGAAACATGCACTTAGAAAAAACGGATCTTAAAAGTCCACTCTTCCTCTTCACTGTAGTAGAGAAAGTCTTATTCGAGCTGACAATGATGATTATTTATCCCATTCTTTTTTGTCTCACTTCACTCTTTCTCTCAAAGAAGGGCATCATACCCTGATCTTTGTATTCAGAAACTCTTCAAAGGCATCCTACTGTGCCATGCTTAGCTCTTCATCTCACATGGAAACCTATCCTATGTGAAGCTAAGACATTATTAGCTCACTACTTTGCAAAATAAAATTTACAATTTGTTTATCTATGAATAATTACTGCTTTCCCCAAGAGCTGCACTGCTGAATGTTTCCGTATGCTAATATATGCCAAGCTGCCAATGTTAACTCAACTGTCTAATCTAAAACTCACTGTAACTGAAAGACTATCAGTGTTTATTGCCAGAGTTGTCACTTGCCAAGAGACCTGAAAAAAATATCTAAGAAAGATTTCAATGACAAAACTGCTTTTGCAATGAGAGATCATTTCTTATTATCAAAAGGCAAATGTATATCAATTTGTGTATTTTTAAGACTCGTGAGATAATTGCTTCAATTTATCTGACAATCTGCTAATGGCATTTGCACAGTTGTGAATAGTATCAACACTGAATGTTCTTGACTGTCATGAAAGGCATAATGCAAACTTGGGGTGGGTATGTTAGCTTCTGCTGAAGTGTCTTGCCTTTTGGAAGTCTGTCTTGATGACTCAAATTCCATCTTGATTTATTACAGAAGTTAAATACACAAAGAGTCACACAGGCAAGTAACTGCCATGTCCTACAAAACAAAAGGAAACAAACAAAACAGTACAACAGAGCAAGACTCCAGGCAGTCAAGGAAAGACACAAATCTCAAAACACTGTTTTAAATTTATGATCATGTTGGCATTGTTGCATGTCTGTCAATAGCACAAATATAACAGTGTTTGAGCAACAGAGATGAAATATTTATTTAACAATTAGAAGTTTCCTATCTCTAAGGCTCACTGACTTTTATGACATTGCACATCTTTTATGATTGTTTTTCAAGTTAGCAAATTATAGTTTTAAGATCTAGGGAGGTAGGTCAGTGAAAATGAATGTGGAAATGTAAGAGTGTGAATCTTTTTTTTCTTTAGAACCCAGAAACTCAAAGATGGTCATGGATATATATATAGGCCTATATGGCCAGCTCTATAGGATCAGGCGACAGGAGGGTTGTAAAACTTGCTGTCTGGGTTTCAACCTGAGTGAGATTCTATCTAAAGGGACTAAGATAAAGAGATAGAGCATGACACTATATCACACAAATTCCTCTGGCCTCTGCATGTAAATGCTCATGTAAACCTGCATGAATAAAGCATATACGAATGTCTTATACATTTCCAATTTATTAAACTGAATAAAATCTTATATTTTACAAATCAGAGATTATGGTTGCCTTTGCTGCGATTAAATCTGTTCATTAAAACAAACCAATTGATCATCTGATTTGATCAAAATTAAAAAAGGAACAACTTTACAGATCTAAGAACCATTGTGAACGCAACAAGATGCAGAGATCCTTGTATCAGAGGGTTCCACCCTCATTATTGACTTGATACAAGAATCAACTGCATGCATTGCTCATAATCCTTAAAGTATTACCATGATGGTCACAAGATGAATAAACATCCTCTCCTAGCACAAAGCACAAATTTGCCTTTGAAAATTAATTATTATTTTCTATAATCCAATGTAAAATTATTTTTCATGTGAATGTATTGGCAGGCTTCAAAATTAACTGAATTATATTTCTATTTTATTATTCACCTGTGCTGGTACTGCCAGCAGATTGTGCCTGGAGTAATTGCTCAGATCAGTGGTCTGTGGCAAAGGACAGAAGAAATCAGACTTATAAGACTTTTAATTAATATAGAATAGAAGCCACAGATATATAACTGTTGGGGGCATTTGCTAAACCATAAATCTCTGTACAGAAATAATTCTGTTTGGTTGCAACTCAATATTTAGAAATTAAAGTCACAACATAAATTTCACCTCAAAGACCTTTTGTTAACTTATAATGCAAACATGGAGTTCATTGATCTATGTCAAGTTGAATTTGATTAGCATAGAATTAAAGGAAGCTAAATGTATTTTATTAAATACATGTTTTCATCTCCAATTTTCTGTTCAAGTGATTATAATTGATATCTCTTGAAAACATATTAAAACTTAACCCTATTGAAAAACAAACATACAAAAAGAATGTGAAAAGTCATATTCATATAAGAAATCATCTGCCATGGAAATAAGTCTCTCATCTAGCCATGTTGTGTGGTGTTAGAATTTAAATAGGTCCAGGAGGGAGAAAATGAGGGGAAAGTAGAAAGCATGGAAAATATATCGGGGTATGAAAAAATATTTACTTATGAATAGCATGTAAAAAGTAAAGAACAGAATCTCACTGCTAGGTGGTCTGTAAGGAGAAAAAAAATGTTTATGTCTTGCCTGGGCCACAGAGCAACTTGAAGTCTAATTTATGAAACTCAGCCAGTTTCTATCATACTGATAACAGTGAAAACAGGACAAAGATTTGGATGTAGTACAGAGGTAAAGCATAAAAATTCTCTTGATCCCAGAACTTTAAGGATAGCAAAACAAAAACTTCATTATACAATGTGAATTTTATTAAGGGAAGATAGAGAACCAAAGCCAAACTAGTGCTATCAGAAAAAGCACAGTTGATTCATTCAAGATCATTTCATGAAAGCCAGGAGTCAAAGACAGGAGTACCTAATGGGTGAAAGACAGCTCCTCAGAAGATCTACATGGTTTGTATTTCTCATGACCTATACAGGTCAAAGTTCTCCCAGAGTTAACTTGATTGAATAAGATTAGTAAATAGGAAAAAAAAAAAGATTAGTAAATCAGTAAAACATTGATCATGCACACCTGGAAATCTGCATTGGTCCCTGGAACTTCCATAAACATATGAGAGATTCCATGTGACTCCTACTGAAATCATTAATTCTATTTTACCTTCCCTTCTCTTTCTTCTGTATGGGATCTACTTTCCCAATTCTCCTGATTACTTACAATAATTATCCTATTTGTCCTGTCTCTATAACTCCCCAATCACTCTCCTGGCAATGTTTCCATTTGCTTTCAAAACCTGCAGTTATTCTTGGCTATGTGTTCACATCTGAAGATTGGAGCTAGAAGCCTCCAATGAGAAAAAAAATGCAATATTTGTCTTTGTGTTATCTCATTCTATATGATCTTTTCTTGGTCCACCCATTTAGTTGTGAAGTTCACTATTTTTCTTTACAGCTGTGTAGTATTCCTTAGTGGATAAGTACTCTAATTTGCTATCCATTCATATGTTAAAGTGCCAGTGGATTAGAATGTTGAGTCTTTTTGGCCAAAGACTTGTATAGATGAGGAGCATAATAGATGTATTTTTAGAATTTTGAGGCTTCTCCACTCTGATTTTATAGTTGCTACACATGTTTACATTCCCATCAACAGTGACAGGGTTTCTGTTTCTCACATTTTCTCCAGCCTTTGCTGTCACTTCGTTGGTTGATATTTGCCAATAACAAAATGAATGATGTAAACTCAAACATTCCTTTGAGCTAAATTTCCCTAATATGTAGATACCATGAACATATGTTGAGATATTTCTAAGCCATTGTGATATTCTTTGAGAACTGTCTATTCTCAAACCAGACCCAGGTTTTTCAATGCCTCAAATTTTTATTTTTTTCCCAAGAAAGCTTTATGTATTTTAGCTACTAATACTATCAGATATGCAGTGGGCATAAATTTTGTACCGCTTTGTGGCCCCACTAATTTGATCTCTAATTTTACTATGAAGAAGCTTATGAAAAAAAAAGAAAATAAAAGGAAAGGAAAATAACATAGAGATACTCATATTTAGTTTTAATGAGATATCTCATTTGGGAAAATAATGCTCCCTCCATGTGGCAAAGACTCCCTCACAAGTGCTGTCCTACTAACCATGAGAAGCCCTCTTTTGAGTTTTTGGCCAAGGCTATACAACACTCATTACATGGTATTGCTATTGTTGTTAGTAGTTCCCTAAGAAGAAAGAAAAGCCCGTATTGCTGAAGAAACTACATTTATCAGACAAGTGGCCCAGAGATTCCATGAATGAGCTGGACGTTACCTATATGCCTCCACCTTGAGGACAAATTTTCAGCATACTAGAAGCCATAACATAAGCTTCCAAAGGACGGAGGTGATTCAATACACTTATAAACCGTATCAACAAGAAGCATGCAATTATAACCTTAAGGATACAGTAGTTACATCCGTATCATCTCAGTGGCCAACAAATCTCTGATTGGACTTAAGACACATTCAACTAGAAGGAAACCATTTCCCATACTGGAATCCTAGATTGGTACTCAGTGCTTGCTAAGTCATGAATATTGAAAGGGGACTTATAACCAGTATTTTACTAAACTCCTATCAAAAATCTATAAATATGTGTCTTATACTCACAAAACAGTAGTCATTAATCCTGATCAAGGAAACTCATTGCAGTAAATATTAAAAAATTGAAATGATTTATTTCTCTATGGGCCCTGAGATCTCACTCCTCAGGCCTGACACTGATACAGAACCACATACACCTCTGGCGTCCAGTCTGAGTCAACCACAGCCCAACTTGTCTGTGCAACTCTCTACCTTTGGCTGTCTTCTACCGCCTGTTCTCTGCCTCTGTTCCGGGATGTTTCTGTACCCCAAAATTCCACAACTCTACAGCCCAATGGCTTTATACTCAGGTTTATATATTCAACTCTCAATCCCCAAACCCTCTACACAACAAGATTACATCAAATAGACAAAGATACAAACTGCCCTTCTATATGAGACACAAAACATTTAAGATCCTTAATGTTCATAGTTTTTTAACACCATCCAATCCCATCTGGATCTAGCTGGTCCTTGAGGAAATTCCATGTAGCCAGGATCTCTCATCTGCCCCGCCCCCCGACCTCTGAGACCTCTCCTTTCTTCACCCCTTCATCCTGCCCAGTCACTGGCTCTCCTTATTCTACTAATTAAAATGGGCATGTTCAGAGGACATCACCTATTGAATACTGACTGGGCAGCCCTTCTTGAGGATGCAGAATTAGCATTAAAATACAAACAGCTTCAGGACAATCTACAGAAACTTCTTTTTACTACAAATGGAGACCACTACAGAAAACCACAACTTGACTGAAATACAGAACTATGAAGCACATTTTCAATGAATACATCAATAAAGTGCTTCTGGATCTATGGCTGAATAAACAATGCTGAAAGTGGGTGGAAAGATTACAAAAGCAGTATCAGAGAGTTTACTGTAAAATGTGCCATTGTCATCTAGGAATGTCAGAAGTTTTATAATGTTTAAATAGTATGACCCTCCAAATATAATTTCAACAAGAACAGAACAAAAAAACATGCCAAAGAAGAAGGCAAAAAGCCCAGGAGGCCTCAAGTCTACATGAAATGCTACAGGCAGTTTAGGAATGCTAAAATATTGTATACCTTCGCCAGGAAGGAAAACTGGTTATCAAATACCAGATTGTCATCACTGAGGACATAGGAACAAGTAATATGCAGGCTGAATAGAGCATCGTTAGGAATATATATATATATATATATATATATATATATATATATATGCAAATCATATCAACTAATGAAAAAGATTCTATGCATTTAAATGAGTATATGGGATGTTCTGATTGGAGGTAATAAGGGAGAAATGTAATTTCATTAAATCTCAAAAATTAGTGAGAGAACTGTACAAAGCTGGTATTTAGGACTATGTTTGAGTGGGCACATGTATACACTAGTAATATATTATTTTTATATATAAAAAGTAGATTAACTAAGTCAGATTTTTTTTTCAGGAGCACTACATCCTCAAATGTGAGAGGTGTTGTCTCAAGTGAAAGGCACACTTTGCTGTTCCCCTTGTGAAAGATCTCACATTTCCGCTCTACTGTCTGATCATATGCTCTAGCTTTTACTGACCAGTTAAAATGCAGAGAAGGTTCACTGAGGTCCCCTGGGTTGATGAAATGGAAAGTTCATCATAGAATGCCCTCGTGCTACTTAGACCTTAAAAATCCTTGAATCAGACTTATATTACTCATATTAACACCTAGAAGTTATTTTATTTTATGCATTTAAGAAAAATTTATACTCCCAGTATTACTGTTGCCTAATTTTCAATGAATTAGGCAGTTGAAAGATTCTAATATCTAAATTAGTTCTACAGAAAATAAGCAGGGTTATTTCATAAAGTGAAATATTTAATGACTGTATCCAGTTAGAGAGTGGTTCAACTGTTGGCAACACATAAGTCGTAAACACGGAATTGTAAGAAATGACATGTTGCTGGAATTTCTAATACAAATAAACCCATATTAAAACAAGCAATCCAGTTATTTTAATATAAGCTATATGCCTAGATTGGTCAGATCTAAATCTATAAACTTATTCTCCAGCTATAAGACCTCTTGCTACTTGCAGTTTCTCCTGGCCACGTGTTATTTTATCCATTGTGAACAAAAAGTCCTTCCTCTTTCTTCATCTTCTCTCCTTCATCTCCTATACTCTTCTCACTCAGTACCTTGGCATTCCTTTACACTGGAAAAAGGTGCCATTGCTGGACCAAAGTTCTCTCCTCTCACTAATGCCAGACAATGCTATCCTCTGCTGCATATGCACATGGAGACATGGGTCTCTCCATGCAAACTCATTGGTTGGTGTTTTAGTCCTTGAGAGCTGTGGTTGGTTTGGCTAGTTAATAATTTTGCTAAACTATATTTTTGAAGTAAGGATGTTCTATGTAAAGAAGTGGCAGTAAGTCAGATGTCTGAGGTCTGATGGTGCAACTATGACACACAGTAAAGCTGCATGGAGGATGCACTAGGGTCAGTTCAAAGTGGTAATAAAGTTCTGAGAAATGAAAAATGTAACCACCTCAGGCAAAAATGAAACCTCACTATACAAATGTTATAAGCATTTATTAAAGAAATCACTCAAATTTACACCAAAATAACTAGGGCAATACATCAAGAATAATACATAATGTTTCATTAAGATATGGCTGACAACAAAATGCTAGGAGCAATTTAAATGATTAAGTATAGTTTAGAATCACATACATGGGCATACAGGCACAAAAGTAAACACTTAATAATATTAATAATACATGCAAAGGGCATACCATTCAAGCTAATAAAATTGCCATTAATACAGAAGAATAAAAATATCTACTAGCAGTAGTTTTCATCAGAATTTTAGATTATGTGGCAACAAATGTTGTTATTAGATATCTTTCATCTTCCAGAGTGTAAATAATTGATCAAGATGCATTAACATACACTAATCCAATAAACACAATAACAGCAGATCATCATATATTCAGCTTCAGGCTATTTACATTCAGAAGCATTCAGATTAAATAGAATTTGTCTGTTTAAGAAGGCAACTATTCCATTTACTCATTTGGACTGCAACATTTATTAAGCACCTTCTGTGTACAAGGTGTTGTACTCAGAACCCTGAGAGTCCTGAGCACAGAGCATACTTCCATATGTTTTACGCCTTGAAATGTGAAGTGGCCACCAGAGAAACCTGTCTCTGCTCTCATAAAACTTACATTCTAGAAGGGAAGACAGCAAAAATAACAAAAATCACATACAACTTGAAACAGTTACCTTGAAGGAAACCTAGCTTCCTAATATTGAATAACTATTGGAATGTCAAGGAAAACCTGAAGGTAAGAGGTGACATTTAATTTAAGAAATTAGATTAGTGTCAAATACAAGACATTCCTTGAAAGAGAGATGGCATGCATAGACCGAAAAGGAAGGGGCAATGAAAAGACAAGACAGGAAAGGAAGGAGAGGGGAGGAAAAGAAACAGTTATTAATTGCCAAAACAAAATTATAGAAAAGTCTCCATATAATCCAGACACCAAGAGAACAAAGAAAACAACATAATTGCGAAGGGAAGAGAGGCACGTGGTAATTTGAGAAAACATGGAATTCACACTGGAAATATTTTAAACTTTGATTTTGATTAGTCCCACTTCTATGGATTTTTTAAAGCAGGGATGAATAAGATCCCTTATAGGAGATTGTTGTATTCTGGGATGAATGGGTGAGTGGGAAGTACTGGGAAGAGATCATGTGATCTAAGTGACATTATTAAATCCATCTTTCCTCCCCAGTTCAACGATAATGCTCTACTCCAAAACTAATGGTTCCACTGGGGAAAGCAATAGAGAGAGGAATAGCGGTGCCCTGCACCAAGAGTAGTCTTGTAAGAATGGAGAACATGGACTACGGAAATGGAAACTCTAGAAGACATGCTCATTTTG
Organism: Micromys minutus; assembly: GCF_963924665.1. Lineage (NCBI taxonomy): Eukaryota > Metazoa > Chordata > Mammalia > Rodentia > Muridae > Micromys > Micromys minutus. The sequence goes on from NC_137959.1 coordinate 24,363,116, forward strand.
CTTGAACATCAATTGACACATTCTTATTCATAACTGATCCCAGCAGCAAGGTTAAGCAGCATGGTCACGTGGTATTAAAGAAGACAAAAGATGTCACTGATTTCATAGTATTATGACTAACTTGATTACAGTACCAGATGAAATCATTATTTGTTTTGTTGCTACTCTTATTTCAGACCACAAAGAAGCAATTGCACCTCCGTATAATTATCAGTCTGGTCAATCAAATGTCACGGAGGCCACAAGCTGCCATGTTCAGATCGTTCAAATCATCTTAGAGCCCGAATTTTAATATTCTCACCTCCCACCTTCCTAGGTGGCTTGCTACCAAGGCAGATGTGGGAACTCCTCTCTCTTCCTAACCACATAGCAAACAGTCCTGAAGCAAACGTATTATGGACCTTCAATTTTATGTATGTGTTGGCAAAAGGGTGTTCAGAATGAGTGTCTCATTAAGCAGTGGCACATTAAAGAGCATAAGATATAATTTTAGATTTCAGAGATATTGTTCCTTATTCATGCTTTTGTGATTCATGTTTGTTCAGAATTAATTTAGATAATGATCTGTAGTACAAAGTAGGTGAGAGTACTCATAGCCAAGCTATGATTTAAAATCTTAAGAAAAAACGTAATTTTTATTGAAATTTGCCTATCTGATACATAAGGGAAAAAAATCAGAAATTTATTTAAAGCCAATGTTTTATTAAAAGTACATTTAGTAAGAGGAACAAATGCAGCACTCAGAAAGTCAACATCATCTAGGTCATGACACACTGGAGAAATCGAATTATTTCGTTGTTGATATATTGTGCATTTTTTTTTTTCCTGTGAGTAGTTGGGTTTGAATAGCTGTTCAGCTGTTCAGGTAGATAAAGCATTGCTTTAATGCAGGGCATTCGAGACTACAGAGAGCCATGATTCCAGGAACCAGCCATCAAGGGAAACCGTATATGATGATCAAAGATTGCTCATATCTGAGGATTCTCTGATGCTAACACCGTTCTGTGTCCTTGGTAAATCACAGGAACCTTCTCAATCATTTTCACATGTAAGAGAGGTGAACGCAGACGTTCATTTAAAGTCATCTGTATACAAACCCTGCTCAAGGCTTCTTATGTGATAGATCACTTAAACTCTGCAAAACTTCAGGGAGAGTTAATGGTATTCTAACAATCTTACACAGAAGGAAACAGTGTCTTGGTGTTATCGAATGATTTAGCCAAGGTAGTGTTGAAAACACAGGGAAAATTTTGCTTGGTTGTAATTGGCTTGTGTTTTTCTCATCCACATTCTGTTTTTTCACACAACAAATTCTCCTTAATTTCTATTTCTGGAGAATTAACTATCCTTCATATAGATTTGAATGTTACTCTGGGCAAAGGACAAATTAATACATAGTTTATGATTTCTTCTTAGCTGTTAACATACCATATAGCTGTGTCATTCCAAGGAATGAAAGTACAATGACTTCTGTAAGGAGAAAGGAGACTCTTGAAGGCAGTTTTGCAATGGGTTAATACACAGGGCATGAAAATATCTGCACTCCTTTCGGAGTCCTACTCTGTAGCTTAAGACATTCTGGGAAAGTGTGTTAAGAAATTACTGATGAAAGCCAGCAGACAGTGTCACTAACATAAAATGGCTAGGTCCAAGAAGGGTCAAGTGGGTGGGAGTGAAAACATTTGTTCTGACATTTCTCAGATCTCTCTAGATTGGTAAAACAATGGTGTCTGAGTTGATTCAGTCTAAGAATAGCACCAATATCATGTGGTGTTATCTATCTCTCAAGGTCTGGATAATTGGTAACTTAGTTCTAGATTTGATATATATGATGTAATCCAAGCAATGTTACTACAGTGATGTTTAGGAGGTTGAGAATGACCCACGCTAAAACATATGTATACATCTCTTCTAGAATTCGCAGGAATAGCTGGCAGTGGTAGGGGAGGCGTATTTTGAGTTCTTCTTCATCAGAACAATACTGAGATTCATACTAGTTTAGAAAGTCTTTTACCTTCTTCAAGCCTCAATTTCCTCACAAATCAAAGATGATTTTTCATAGAATAGCACAGTTTTCAGAGAGGTTTTGATGCACAAATAAATTATATTCGATCTGTATTTTGCAAAGTGTCTAATAAAATGTAATGCAATGTTTAAATAAAGAATGTGTTAGATAATTATGTCTATGTGTATAATATTCAATAACAATACTATCTATATTTACTTGTACTTTATTTATTCCTATTACTAGTCACAAGTCTCCAAAGTATAATACACAAACATATTCTCTTCCAATATTTCTTTTTTCAAATTTTCTGCAATAAAATTAAACAGATACCACCTTGCAGCTAACTATGTTTATTTGCCTGAATATTACATACTCTTTATGAAATACCACTATGTTTGTATTGTATTCTTAGACCTGATAAATAAAAATATCAAATTTATTTTACATGTGCTAATGAATTAACTGGAAACAACATTTTATAGCCCAAGTTTCATGTATTTTACTTCTGATTTGCTACATTCCAGATGAGAAGTATCCTGGTATATTCTGTGTTATGATACCTACAATACACATGAAAAAGATTTATTTTTTAAGCTGCATTCATTTACACAACTTTGATTTATATGCTCAGTCTTTCAAAGATGTACACGTTATTTTGTTTTGCTGTTTATATATTTTTTTCAATAGAAATATGAGTTCTCTAAGGGAATCTAACATCTTGATTATTCTACCAATTACATCATTAGCAATAGGAGAGTGGCCAATATGTATTTTGAAATTAAACAATAACCAAAATAAAACACACTGTTTTGCAATCAGGACCTTGATACTGTTTACTTCAGTGAGCTAGACAACCCTAACGAGAATTTCATCAGCTTACTAGCTGATTTGTTTCTTTTGTATGCCTTGTGTATGTGTTCCATGGTATTAAGCTATAGTTTAAGACTTGTATATCAAAGGCCATAATAAAAATAGAGAATGTATTTTCTACCCAGGGATACAGACCCTGGGACAGTTCCTATGATCAAGTAAATAGTGCTCTTGCTAGCAGAGTTATCTCATTGACACTAGAAATAATTTTAAAAAGGAAATATAAAACTATTCTCCCAACATGGAGCCTCTGACTGTGTACTCCTGTCTCACGGACAAGCTGTTCTTCCTTAGTCCAAAAACAAATCACTGCTTTGTTGCCATCTCTATAAATGTGTCATTTTAAGAATGTTGCATTTTAATCATATTTTACATGTACTTCGAAGATTGGTTGTTTTCACTTAGCATAATTCCCTTGAATTTTATCCAAACATAATGGACCAATAGTCTATTCCTTTGAAGTTTTCAATGTATTTCATAATTTATTAAGAGTGTCACTACATAAATCTAAGTCCAAGATTTATGCTGTACCTTTCAAAAACATGTAGAAATATTTGTGTTGTTATCACTTTAACATATTAAACTGTCACTTCTGTTGACAAGAACACTCTATATCATTATTAAATTTACATTTTTGGTTGCCATAATATCTCCACAAGCAAAATTTGAGCACACTGTCTAACCAGTCTGGTGCACCACTATGAGGTGTCAACAAGTTCCCTTTTTTACATAATCTAGACTGCTGTATCATAGAATTCCCAGGGATATGAATTTCCTCTCTAACTTCCTTTCCTCTTAACTCCTTCTTTCCCCAACTAAACCACATCTGGTCTGAATACTCTAGATTGATGTACTTCCAGGAAGCCCCACTCATGTAACTTCTTGAATAACATGCTGTATCTCCCTACCAAGGACACTAAGGTAAAAAATGTTTACATTTCATTGGCTCTTCCAAATAGTTTATTTCTTTCTTTTTTTTGTCTTTAAGTAGTTTAGTTCTAACTACAAAGCCATGTTGGTGATATCATTATACACATCATAAGAAAAAAAATGTATGCCTTAATGCAATGCATTGCTTTAGCAAGTAATAGAGTTTTCAGAAAAGTTCACGTACCCACAGACTCTGCAGATTTCCTGGATGATACCATGAATTTAAACATGGTATATACAAGAAGACACAGGCATTGTTATTTCCCAAAAATGACCACATTGGTCTCAAAGATTCCCTAACCTGAACAGCTTTTTTTCCCTATAGACAGTCTTCTGGATTTCTTTTTTCATTTTCTATCCAGATTGTGTTAATAAACACATAGTTTATTGAATATTTTATGTATTTACATTTCAAATATTATCTAATGTCTATCCTCTCCCAAGCCCAGCACCCTACCTCTCGTTCTATGAAGATGCTCCCACTCCCACATACACACTCCTACCTCATCAACCTGGCATTCCCCTACATTGAAGAAACTAACTTTCAAAGGACCAAGAACTTCTCATATTGATTCCAGATAATGCCATCCTCTGCTATGTATGCAGTTGGAGCCATGGGTCCCTCCATGTGTACACACTGGTTGGTGTTTTAGTCCCTGAGAGCTCTGGGGGTTTTGTTGGTTGATATTGTTGTTCTTCCTATGGAGTTGCAAACCCCCTCAGCTCTTTCAGTTCTTTCTATAACTCCTCTATTGGGGTCTCTGTGCTAAGTTAATGGTTAGCTGCAAGCATCTTTATCTGTATCAGTGAAACTCTGGCAGAGCCTCTCAGGAGATATCCATGTCAGACTCCTGTCAGCAAGTACTTCTTAGCATCAGCAATAGTGTCTGGGTTTGGTAGCTGCCTATGGAATAAATCTGCAGGTGAAGCAGTCTCTGAATGAACATCTCATCCATCCCTACTTTACTACTTGTCCCTGTATTTACTCCTGTGATTATTTTTTCTCACTTCTAAGAAGGACTGAAGCATCCACATTTTGGTCTTTCTTCTTTTAGAACTTCACATGGTCTATGAATTGTTTCTTGGGTATTCTGAGCTTATGGGCTAGTATCCACTTAATAATGAGTACATGCCTTGTGTGTTCTTTTGTGACTGACTGGGGTTACCTCATTCAGGATGATAATTTCTAGCTCCATCCGTTTGCCTAAGAATTTTATAAAATCATTGTTTTTATTAGCTGTGTACTCCATTGTGTAAATGTATCAAATTTTCTGTTTCCATTCCTCTGTTGAAGGATATCTTGGTTCTTTCCACCATCTGACTATTATAAATAAAGCTGCTATGAGCATGCTGGAGCATGGGTCTTTGTTATTTGTTAAAAAAATATTTTCAGTATATTCCCAGCAATGGTATAACTGGGTCCTCAGGTAGCACTATGTCCAACTTTCTGAGGAACCGCCAGCCTGATTTCCAGAGTAGTTGTACCAGCTTGCAACCCCACCAGCAGTGAGGAGTGTTCTTCTCTCTCTCCATATCTTCGCCAGCATCTGCTGTCACGGCATTTTTGATCTTAGTCATTCTGTCTGGTAGAAGGTGGAATCTCAGAGTCATTTTGATTTGCATTTCCCTGATCACTAGGGATGTTAAATATTTCTTTAAGTGCTTCTTGACCATGCAATATTCTTCAGTTGAGAATTCTTTGTTTGGCATGGTACCCCATTTTTTTTTTATCATCATATGTTTAAAATTTTAATATAGAATATGCAAATTAGTTAAACAAGAGAAACTTATGTTTTCTAGAGCTTTCTGTGTCTATTCTCTTTTTCATGTTTATTCTTTTTTTTTTATTTTTCAAACGACTTTATTTTGCAAAACAAAGATAAATGTAAAGATTTTAAACATTTTTTGCTTAAAATTATACATTTTTGTCAGTACTGTTTTTTCAGACATTAAAATAAATTTTACATAAAACCATGTGAATATGTTTTTTAGTCAGTACTTGATTTTTTTCAAGGGCTTGACAGTATGCATTGAAAACATACTAGTTGCAATAAGCGTAAAGTACATGCAAAAGAAAACGCAAAATGGAAATAGTCAAAGTCTTCTTGTTTTGTGAATATATGTATATTTTTTGTTTTCTTTATTTCTTGGACTTCATACAGTCTGTGAGTTGTTTCTGGGGGAGTGCAAGCCTCTGGGGTTAGCATCCCACTATCAGTGACTGCATATTATGTCTGTTCTTTTGTGACTGGGTTATCTCACTCAGGATGATCTTCTCTAGATGCAGCCATTTTCTTAAGAATTTGGTTAAGTCATTGTTTCTGGTGGCTGAGTAGTATTCCATTGTGTATATGTACCACAATTTTTGTATCCATTTGTCTTCTGAAGGACATCTGGGTTCCTTCCAGCTTCTGGCTATTATAAATAGAGCCGCTATGAACATTGTGGTGCATATATCTTTGTTGTGGATTAAAGTGTCTCTGGGGTATATGCCCAGAAGTGGAATAGCTGGGTCTTCAGGTAGTACTATATCCAATTTTCTGAGGTATCGCCAGACAGATTTCCAGAGTGGTTGTATTAGCTTCCAACCCCACCAACAGTGGAGAAGTGTTCCTCTTTCTCCGCAGCCTCGCCAGCATCTGCTGTCATCTGAGTTTTGGATCTTGGCCAATCTGACTGGTGTGAGGTGGAATCTTAGGGTTGTTTTGATTTGCATTTCCCTGATGGCTAAGGATGTCGAGCACTTCCTCAGATGTTTCTCGGCCATTCGGTACCCCATTTTTAGTAGGATTATTTTGTTATATTTTATATTTAGAAAATCTTCTTAAAGGTTTTATTAAAATTATTAACAACTGTCCTATTATAGGACAATAGCATCTGACTGAGATGAAAGCAGAAACTTATTCCCAGCAACTGAACTTAAGTTGTGGACCTCCATATTTGAAGTAGGGAAAGAACTGATGAATTTGAAGCAGAGAGTGACCCCATAGGAGGACCAGGACTCTCAACTAACCCAGATCCCAGGGGGCTCTCAGAGAATTAGCCATGCTCCAGGAGCATACAAGGGTTGTCCTGAGGCCACTGGCACAAATATAGAAGTGGTCTGCCTGATCAGGTCTCATTGGGAGAAATTGCACTTAATATCTAGTGACTCGAGGCTCTAGGGAAGGCCAAGGCTTTTTGTCGGGAGCACCCCTTCAGAGGCAAGGGTGCAGAATTGGGTTGAGGAACTGTGGCAGGGGGACATAGAGAGGGACCAATGACTGGAATGTAAAGAAATAAAACAACAAAATCAAATCCTTAAATACTCAAATGTAGAAAAAAAAAAACCCTGAAAATATGCATTTTAGTGTATCTCAGTAGACAGTGGCATTTGTGAGGAAAATTGAAATTATTTACTGACCACAAACCAAGAGTCAAACAGATGCCTTTGTGTTGCAATTATATATTTTAACTATTCAGATGAAATACATTTCACTGCACAGCATTTCCATTAACTAACCAAGGGGCAGAGAATGATTTCTAGGTCCATTTCTGTTGATAACATATTACAGTACCCTCCTGTCAAGTGGCCAGAAGGCCTTCCTGATAATAATGATACAGTACTTTTTTTAAAAAAATGGTAACATTAAAAAATATCATTCATTATCTCATACACTTAACACAAACTTTAAAAAAAAGGAAGGCATTTTCACCTACCGCAGACAATGCCTTACAGAAATGGAATATGTAATGGACTAAATATTTGTTGTTGTTCCCCAAAATCTTCCTTTACCCCATGTGTCAAGATTCAAAATTGGGACCTCTGGTTGGTGAGTAGATTATCACAAGTGTTTTGGGATTTTAGTTCTGCAGAACAGAAATAGAAAATCTTCAGAGATTTCTATCCCAACAGCAGTTAACTCAGATTCTTCTTTGCTCGCTCAAATGTGGAGATGATCTTGAGTCAGACAATGGGGCAAACAGCCTGAGAGCAGCCACCAATCATTGTTCAATAGGAAAACAAGTTTTACAAGGGCAAGTAACTATTTTGCAAAAGCGAACAATGAAAGAAAAAACAAAGGAAGAGATTTCAAATTGATAGAGATGTCGTATCATGATGTAAATTTTGAAAATAAAAAAATTATTCTGTATTTGTTTTCATTTGCTCATGTATAATGGACATATTCCAAATATAATAGATTATAGTTCCGGTGTTCTTGTCTATGAGTGAGAAGTTTGCACAGTGTTACTAAGTTCTCTGTTAGCATGCCATGTATTCTATTCTTGTGAATATTGTCCTGGTCTTCATGGGTGTGATCTTTATTATGAAAGTCTTGGGTACTCCAGTCACATGTGTCGTATCAGTATGTTTACTTGTCAAAGATGAATCAATGAAATAATAGGAACAATCAGTTGCTGTAATGTTCCTTGTAAGACATGAGTACTAGCACATTGTTCACTACTGTGATTATTATAATGATTTAATACTGTGGATAAGGAGAGAGCGAGAGAGAGAGAGAGAGAGAGAGAGAGAGAGAGAGAGAGAGAGAGAGAGAGAGGGAGAAAGAGAGAGACATAGACATAGACACAGAGAGACAGAGAAACAGAGACAGAGAGATAGAGACAGAGAGATAATTTCATTTTAAAAAGTTTATGAAGACAGGAACATGTTTTTTCTTCTCATTCAGCATTACATTCAACACTACATTCATCAATCAGGAATAATTTTTATAAAATATAAATTTTCTAAAACAAGAAATAGTGGAATCAATAAACTGATCTTAGAATGGAAAATTGTGTAGAAATCATATATAGAATTACAAACATCTGAGAACATATAGATGGAGTAGAGAATAACAAAAAATAAAGCAAGGAAGAGGAAAAGAAAAAGAAGAATAAAAAATGAAACATTTATTCTGCCATCATTTTTATTCGGTGTAATTAGTCAGTTATCTGGAGAGACTGTGAAGCCTCGAGCAGGGAAAAAGAAACGTGTTTTATAAACACTTGTCCTAACTATGCCTGGCCTTTAACATGAGGTCTTTTCTTATACCCCTGATGTACATGGACAGGGTTCCTGTAAAACACTGTGGGGTAGGGGTAGGGGAAATGTGACATGTGGCACCGGGGCAGGATCTGATCCTGGACAAATGCAATCTGTCAGCCATCTCCTCAAAGGCTGCCACCTTTCATATCCCTGCTTGGCTGAGCCAGCTTTATATACAGACTTATTGTATTATTCAGCTGGTTTGATTTTCCTTTTTATGACAACCCTCCCCTGGAGACCATCCATCTCTTTACAGCCTTGGAGAATGACTCTAACTGAGTGATATTTCATTGTAATTTATAACTTGCAACAGCAAACACAAACAGGGCTTGTTTCTTAGCATTGAGAAGAATGCTAGTAGATAGTGTTGCGCCTCTTATACACTGGATGAAATTAGTACCAAATCATGTAGGGGTTGAAAGGCATACATTTTATGGAAGTAAAGAAAATGTGGTATAAAGAAATACAAATAAATATGCACATGTGTTTCACTAAAGTAACAACATAGAAATAATTTCCAGATCTCTAAAGTTATTTATTAATTTTTCATTCACAAGCAGCATTTGGAAATAGATAAACAGATTTTTAATTCACAATTACTAAGGAAAATATCATTGTAATAATGAAGCCCAGAACTTCTTCATTCTAAAGATATAGAAATCCATAATATATAGAAAGGCAAAATAGAAATATTTTTTCTTTTCTTTAGACTACAATAGATCCAATCAAAATCATGACAGGAGTTTTGCTGGTTGCAAAATCAAAACTTCCAAGATTTTAAATTTTATGGAGATGCGAAGAACACTGAAATTATCTTGAAGAAAGAAAAGAACTTAAGAGGATTACTGTAAAAGGACAACAATTGAGAAAGTTTGTTATAAGCTAATGAACTACCAGATGTCAGGGGTTCAAAGAAAATTCAGGCATACACTACTGGATTACACAGGTTTCCACCCTAAGAAAAAGGTGACAGAAACTGTTCAGTCAATGACTCTGGAAAATAGTGTTTAACCAACTGTGAAGTTTCTAGGTTGCAAGGGATGATAAAACTTAAAATTGTGAACAAAGTTGAATTTAGAAGGTGCTTATCCATGCCTTGTTCTTGAACTCCAAGTTCCATACTTACACACACACACACACACACACACACACACACACACACACACACAGAGAGAGAGAGAGAGAGAGAGAGAGAGAGAGAGAGAGAGAGAGAGAGAGAGAGGAAGCTGGAGTAGAGGTACAAAGGAGTAGAGGTCAGCCATGAACACATGGAAAGAGGGGGCCAGGAGAATGTGGAAAAAAAGGGACAGAGGGGGAAGATGGTAAGAGAGTAAGAGAGTGAGGAGGGATACGGCAAGCAGCCTGTTTAATATTGAGTAAGGTATAACTGGCTGGTGCCTGGGAACTCTGCAGCACAGCCTAGAAGAAATACACACACACATAAATCAACTGAGAATTTGATTTTTTTCTAGATTTTTGAGAATCTAGAATCCCTGGTGTCTGGGTTGGCTGAGACTGCTGATATTCCTATACTACCACACTCCCTCTAGGCTTCTGCAATGCTTCCCCTAATTTAAACCTAGGGGTCCGCAATGTCATTCTAGTGATTTGCGATTTCTGCTTCTTTTTGTGTCAGCTGCGGGTAGGGCCTCTCTGAGAAGAGCCATGCCAGGGTCTGTAAGCACGCCATACCATAGTAACGTCAGCCCTTAGTGTTCTGCCCATCCCCATTAAGTAGATCTCAAGATGGGCCAGTCATTGGATCTCTTTTCCTTCAGTCTCTTCTCCATTTTTGTCCCTGCAGGTTTTTTAGACAGATACAATTCTGGGTCAGGAATTTTGACTATGGTTTAGTAATCCTGTTTCTCCACTTGAGGCAGTTTCTATCTACTGGAGGTGGACTTTTTGAGTTCCCTTTCTTCAATGTTGGGCATTTAGGCTCAGGTCACCCCCAATAAGACCTGATAGTGTCTCATCTCTCAGGTCTCTGTAGAGATTCTCCACACCTCCACCTCCCCTAGACTGGTTATTTTATTCATTATCTTGTTCTTCTGGGCTTTTCTTCCCTTTATCCATATCTTATCCTGTTCTGCTTTTCTTCTCTCCCTCCCCTCCCAGACATGGTTCCTCCCTTCTTCCACCTCTTGTGGTCATTTACTTTCCCGTTTGAAGTGAGGTTAAAATCTCCATGCGTGGCTTGGGCACTTCTTCCTGTTATACCTCCTACGGTATGTATATGCCAGCTTAAGTATTCTGTACATTTGGCTAATATCCACTTATCAGTGAGTACATACCATGCATGTTGCTTGGGTCAGCATTACCTCACACAGGATATTTTCTAGTTCCATCAAGTTGTCTTCAAAATTTATGATGTCCTCATTTATAATAGCTTAAAATTGTATAAATGAGCTCTATTTTCTGTTTCCATATTTCAGTTGAGGGACATCTGGGTTGAATTTAGCTTCTGGCTATTACAAATGAGACTGCCAGTAACATGGTTGAGCATGTGTCCTTAAGTTGTGGTGGAATATCTTTTGAGTATATACTCAACAGTGATATAGCTGGGTCCTCATTTAAAACTATTTCCAGTTTTTGGAGGAACTACCAGATTGATTTCCAGAGTGGTTGTACCAGTCTACAAATGAATTTTTAAAATTTTGTTGTCCAATATCGAAACCAATTTTTTTCTTCGGAAACAATGAAACAGTCTACCTTTGAGACACCTACTCACTTCATATTGTCTCTCTGCTATAGGATGTGACAATGATCAAGATATTTTATTCTCTTGGTCCTGTTTACTTCACAAGGTATATTTTGCGGAAATGCCTCAAACAACTTTACCTACATACTATTTTAAGAAAATGCCGATGGAGTCAGATATTAGGTAGTATTTTTAAGTACATATTTCATATATAAGACTGTTTCAAACTATGTAAACCACTAATACATCATAAACTAAGTATTGAAACACATTTTAAGTTATATGTTATATTTAAAAATAGTTGTTTTTTTACTCATTAGTAATGGTATCTATTTCTAAGTTAATAATACTCTAGGCAGCTGAGCTCTCAAGAAAATATAAGTGGTAGAAAAGGAAATTAATGACAATTACTTCTCAAAAAAGGCATTGATCTATTCATGAGAATAGTACAACTGTGAATCAAAATGTTTTCAGCACTGCCATACATAGTTGTACAGTTATATAATGAATGTATCTATTAAAAAGTCATTGAGAATAGTTTTCATGATAAATGATTATAATATTTTAATAGTTTTAAACGTCTTTCAATAATAAATGATTTCCATTTTTTCTCTGAAAATGATCAGAAAAAAAATCAGTCACATTCAAAAGATACATGCTGAAACAGTTAATACAGTTTTAAACACTAAAGTTATCTAATGTATAACAATACTAATATGAATTATTTTAAATACTGTAAGTCTTTATTGAATAATAAACATTTTTGGAAAAATTATTTAAAAAGTATGTATTAAATTTTTGTAAGGTTTAATTATGTACAGAATATAAACAATTCTTAAAATCAGCAAAATTATTATTTAAGAAGATTATAAAAAGAAACAAATTAAAATCTAAAAAAAGTGTCAGGAAGTTTATCTCAAAGCATTTTTATATAAGAATATGAATAATATTTTTTCATTTAATAACAGTGTACTGGCTATTTCTAGCTGTCAACTTGACTATATCTAGAATGAGCTACAATCCAGAATTGGAAGGCTGACCTGTGATCTTGATCTTGAGGCTGGGAGATACAAATTTCTGACCTGTATCTTGTTAAAGAGCTGTTGAGGCACAGAGGCTATGAATCCCAGGAGACTAAGGTAAGGAGATCTCTGAGTTCAAGGTCACCTGGGACCAGGATCCAGGAGTGGTAGTACACACCTTTAATCTGGAATGCACCTTCTGCTGGAGCCCTACATAAGGACTTTGGAAGAAGGAAGACACACACTCTTCTCTTTGTCTACCTGCCGTGTGGGACTGAGCGACTGCTAGATCCTTGGACTTCCAATCATAGCTGCTGCTGACCATTGTTGGGAAGTTGAACTACAGACTGTAAGTCATCAACAAATTCTCTTTCTTTAATGCATAAGTTCTGTGACTTTACAGAACCCTGACTATTAAAAATAGTAAACTAAAAAATCTTAAACAACTGTATGAGAACATAAAAGTCTCCCTCCCTCCCTCCCTCCATCCCCCGCCCTCTCTCTCTCTCTCTCACACACACACACACACACACACACACACACAGACAGACACACACACACACACACACACACGAGAGAGAGACAAACACAAACACAGCACGTTGACAGACTGCCTGTAATGAAGTAAGTTCACAGAGGAGAGAACCTTGAGTAGTAATGTTCTTTCCCATGTGAATACAGACACACTTAAGAAATGGGGCTTCTCAAAGGACCCTGCATATTTTCCAGAGAAATGACTGCTGCTGTATTGTGCTCATGATCCAGGTCCACTTAATTGATTAATATACCCTTCAGGCAAGTACCAAATTCAGCTCAGTACCTCCAGCAATGTACATTTGTCAAAATCAGAACCTGTAGAGACCTTCATGCTTGTCCTCACCAAAATCAATGAATTTAAGAATGACCAAACATTGAATCTTGTTTACTTTGTCAATAGTACAAGCTCATTTATTTTACCTATATAAGAAAGATATGTTTCAATTTTCCCAAAATACTTAACTTTGCAATTATAAAAAATGAACTTTAGGTTTTTAATACTTGAGTTATCTATAGAAGACACTGCATAAATATCTAAGAAAATTATGTTAAAATAATAAATGCTTTTTAAAAATTCATGAATTAGCTCAGCATTTTCAAATACATTCTGCTATGCCTTGATTCTGTGATCGCTGTAAAGGACAATGCATGCTCAAATTATCATAACTCAAAAATGTGCTTTTTTAAATGTCCTCTGGAGTTGAAAAATCTATAGTAGGATGATCTGGTTTGTTAATAAGAACTGTAAAGATTAATGGCAATATGGGATATAAACTCATAATTATTAAAAAAAAAATTCTCACCAGACATTCATTCTATTCTTGTAGCTGTCAAAATGGATGATTGATAGGCCAAACATCCTGTGTGCTGGATCACTGACCTGGTAGCTAAGAATTATTCCCTTGGTCAATACCTCCCAGGAAAGGGGCTGAGCTTCTCCTTACCCAGTGGTTGTTAACTATCTAGCATACTGGTTGACTAGCTGCCTGCGTGACTGGATGTGCTGCTACCATTTAGGATAAGAAGTTACCCAGCTTCCTGGTACACTGACTGACATGGCTGGTTAACAATCTGATTGACAGTTCACCTGACTGTATTATCTTTTTTTCAGAAGAATTCTCATGCTCACACAGATTCTACCATATTATGCAGAAAGTGGCTATATCTATATTGTCCAGGATAGCATAACAGCTACCACTCTGTGTCAGCATATTTACTACACTAGGGAACTCAAGACTTTAAAGTTTAAGAACTCACGAGTAGAGATTGTTGGGGAAGAATTAGCAGATATATGTTAATAATAGCATGTGTTAAAGCAAAGGTAAATAGAAGTTCTTTGTACTTGGTTGTCATCTGGAAGAGCCCAGCTTTGGTCAGTCAGCATGTATATGATCATCAGTTAGACATTCTTCAAACACCAGTAACTGTCTTTTTCTTGCATTATATAAAAAATGTCTAATTCATTTTCTTATGTTGAAACAGGTTCATTAAGAGGATTCTTTTATAATTCTCAAGAAGTAAGTTGTAAAAAATAATAATTAAAAACAATAAACACAGCATTTATATCTTCATTGGGAACTTGTCCTTCCTTTTCCCCATGTGCTAATTATATCACCCTTCTCAGGACATTTCCCATCTACTTACTGGTAATGCTGGTTAAACATCCTTTCCAAAGAATAGGTGTTTAATTTAATCAAATGCTTCTGGTATATGTTTTTAGTGGCAACTGTCATAGGTGTCAGAACTATCATGGTTTTGTATTCTGGAGATTTTTTATTATACATGAAATTCCAATGGGCACAGAAGAAAAAAAATAGATCAATGACAATTAGTAAAGGCGGCACCTTGAGATGAGAGAATCAGCCAAGAATCTATAGTGAAATCTAAGATTCTTGTTGTCTAGCATCATGTTTTCTACTGAGTACTGTCTTCTTATCCTTAGTTGGTTTTAGTGTATTCACAAATAACCAATTCTAAATGAGATACAAAGTTGTTAGTTATGTTGATATGCACTTGTAGATTAATAATCTACAAATAAAAATACATATCAACAGAGTAAGCATTGCAATATTCTAAGAACCAAAGTAAAAATTCTCGACTAACTCAGAATCCAGACAAGCTTTCCTAGTCAGATTGAGAATATCCACTCCAGGAAGAAATTAATAATATCCCTTACCTCAGCAGGCAAAACTTTCCTTTGAAGTCTTAGGCAGTAATATAGGACAATAGAAATACAAAGAAAGCATGGGGACTGACTGAAGAGAAATAAAATATCTGCATTTGTTTGTAATATATTAGCCAGAGATACAGAAATCATCTAAAAAAAAATCCCAGTAGTGGAGTCTAAGAAAACATGGAGACAAAAACAAAATAAAATAGAGACAGGAGAAATTTCTCAGTGGTTAAGAGGACTGGCTTTCTTCAGCCTCTGCTCCATATTTGACTCTGTATTTCCTCCTGTGAATATTTTGTTCCCCCTTTAAAAAAGAACTGAAGCATCAACTCTTTGATCTTCCAACTACTTGAGTTTCATGTGGTCTGTGAATTGTATCTTGGGTAATCTGAGCTTTCGGGCTAATATTCAAATATCAGTGAGTACATATTATGTGTGTTCTTTTGTCATTAGGATACCTCATCAGAATTATATCTTCTAGTTTGTCAATTTGCCTAAAAATTTCATAAAGTCATTGTTTTTAATAGCTGAGTACTACTCCATTGTGAAATATACCACATTTTCTATATCCATTCTCCTTGAAGGATATCAGGGTTGGATACAAAATTAACTCAAACAAATCAGTAGCATTCCTATACTCAAAGGACAAACATGTGGAGAAAGAAATTAGAGAAAAGGTACCCTTCACAATTGTCACAAAAATTATGAAATACCTTGGTGTGACTATAACTAAGCAAGTGAAGGACCTGTATGACAAGAACTTCAAACCTCTAAAGAAAGAAATTGAGGAGGATCTCAGAAAATGGAAAGATCTCCCATGCTCATGGATTGGAAAGATCAACATCTTAAAAATGGCCATCCTACCAACAGCAATCTACAGATTCAATGCAATCCCCATCAAAATTCCAACCCAGTTCTTTAAGGAATTGCAAAGATCAATGTGCAATTTCATATGGAATAACAAAAGACCTAGAATAGCAAAATCTGTCCTCAACAACAAAAAAAACAACTGCGGGGATCACTATTCCTGACCTCAAGCTATATTACAAGGCAATTGTGCTGAAAACTGCATGGTACTGGTACAAAAATAGGCATGTGGATCAATGGAATAGAATAGAAGATCCAGAAATGAGCCCTCAGGTATATGGTCACCTGATTTTTGACAAAGGAGCCGTAAACATTCAATGGAAAAAGGACAGCCTATTCAACAAATGGTGCTGGTCCAACTGGCACTCAGCATGCAAAAGAATGAAAATAGACCATTTCTTATCTCCTTGTACAAAACTCAAGTGTAAGTGGATCAAAGATCTCCACATTAAACCAGATACACTGAAATTATTAGATGAGAAAGTAGGGAAAACCTTAGAACACATAGGCACAGGAGAAAATTTCGTGAACAAAACACCAATGGCTCAAGCTCTAAGGTCAAAGATTAACAAATGGGACTTAATGAGATTGCAAAGTTTCTGTAAGACTAAGGAAATTGTCAAGAACACAAAACGGCAACCAACAGAATGGGAAAAGATCTTTACCAACACCACATCAGATAGAGGCCTAATATCCAAGGTATACAAGGAACTCAAAAAAGCTAGACACGAGAGAATCAAATAACCTTATTAAAAAATGGGGTACAGAGCTAAACAAAACGTTCTCAGTTGAGGAACACCGAATGGCCGAAAAACATCTGAGGAAGTGCTGGACATCCTTAGCCATCAGGGAAATGCAAATCAAAACAACCCTGAGATTCCACCTCACACCAGTCAGATTGGCCAAGATCCAAAACTCAGATGACAGCAGATGCTGGCGAGGCTGCGAAGAAGAAGAACACTTCTCCACTGTTGGTTGAGTTGCAAACTAATACAACCACTCAGGAAATCAGTCTGGCGATACCTCAGAAAATTAGATATAGTACTACCTGAAGACCCAGCTATTCCACTTCTGGGCATATACCCCAGAGACACTTTAATACACAACAAAGATATATGCACCACAATGTTCATAGCGGCTCTATTTATAATAGCCAGAAGCTGGAAGGAACCCAGATGTCCTTCAGAAGAATAATGGATACAAAACTTGTGGTACATTTACACAATGGAATATTACTCACCCACTAGAAACAATGACTTATCCAAATTCTTAAGAAAATGGCTGCATCTAGAGAATATCATCCTGAGTGAGATAACCCAGTCACAAAAGAACAGACATAATATGCAGTCACTGGTAGTGGGATGCTAACCCCAGAGGCTTGCACTCCCCCAGAAATAACTCACAGACTGTATGAAGTCCAAGAAATAAAGAAAACAATTTGTATATATATATATACATATACAAAACAAGAAGACTTTGACTATTTCCATGTTGCATTTTGTTTTGCATGTACTTTACGCTCATTGTAACTAGTAGGTCTTCAATGCATACTGTCAAGCCCTTGAAAAAATCAAGTACTGACTAAAAAATATATTCACAGAGTTTTATGTAAAATTATTTTAATATCTGAAAAAACAGTACTGACAAAATGTATAATTTTAAGCAAAAAAGGTTTAAAATCTGTACATTTATTTTTGTTTTGTTAAATAAAGTCATTTAAAAAAAAAAGAAAAGCTCTTCAAAGCTGGAGACAATGGGAGTGAAAGATGGTCTTTCAAGACTATCTTTAAAGTAATTTAACGAATCTATAACAGTTGTAGATTCTATCTTTTATCTATCATCTTTCTAGTGTTCTATGGATCCATTAACAGAGATGAATGTGAGTGAACAATAGGGTATAACACCTGATTTGTAAATACAGAGAATATCCTATAAAACTTGTTTATACTGCTTCTTTCTGTCTTACTATATTTTTATTTTAAATTGGAAACATAAATGGTGGCCAGAAGAGATGACACTGCCATTAACTAAGACCTAGGTTTGGTTTCCACCATCATATCAGGTAGTTTACAATTCTCTGTAATTCCATTTCTAAGATACCCAAAGGAAATATTCATATCAATGTGGTACACACACACATGCACACACTGACACACACACATACACACAAGACACACACACACACACACACATACATGCACACACTCAGCAAATATAAAATATTCGATAAGATTTAATATACCCTATCTAGAAACAAGTAGTGTCTTGCCTCTCAAGTCAATGTTATGGTGCTCTCTTATACTCCATGGGCCGCTGGCATGAGCTGCGATGCTTCCAGCCTATTGAATATCTGCATTATACGTCTTGGACTTTTGCACTTTCCTTGTTTGTGACCTTTTGTTGTCACCTTTATATAAGAGCATGGACATTCATATCTGAAGAGACAGATTTGCAGCAGAGAGCACTGCAATCTGTCCCATGTCACTGCACACATCTCATCATCCTATACTGGAATCAGGCATTGACTTTTAGAAGACCCCCCTACCCATGCTGATGCATTTGTAAATTTACCTTTAGTCAAGTACCTCAGAACCAGGGATCCATGACCAGATATTGGGATCATTCAGCTTGGATGATTTATTCAGCACCTCTTGAACGCTGTCATCAGGAAGCTCTTCCCTTCTTTCCGCCAAGAATCACTCAGATAGAAGTGACTCCAAATCTTTGCAGGAGCAGCCTTGAGACGCATGCATTAAAGGTAAGAGAAGGAACCTGTATTCACCATTCCTGGTGTAACATTCCTCGTAAATACACATACATGTAAAAAGCAAAACAAACACAACATTTATTGATAGAGGTCAATTATTTTTCTTTGATCTGATAATCCTATAAAAAAGAGTTATATATTGTATGAAATCAGTGTAATATTAAGAGAGCAGGGCTCAGAAGTATGAAAATCTATATTTATATCAAAATTTTATGACATCTAACAACTTCAGTTCTTTGTACTTTTTTAATGTACATTTTCTCTATTTTGATTATTGTATGTTTTATATTGTTTTCTTTACAATTAAGAGTGTTTAATATTTGTGTTGTAAAAGATTGCACAATTAAATGTAGGCATGTTTCCAAATGCCTTTCTCTCACTTAGGACATGTTGCCCTGACTATAGTTGACTTCCTTCTGGGAGGCATTCAGCATCTTTCAAATAAATCTCTTTGGTACTATGAAGCAGAGAAATTATGTGTACTGGGAATCCAGAAATAAACACAGTCCACCACCTACTTCCCATTATCAACCCCATCACACACATAAACCTTATGGCAGGATGGTTATAATGATCCACATAGATTAGATATTCTCATTGCAAATGAAAGCTGGAAAAGTAATGAAATTGCCTTGAATTTAGTTGCCTAAGGGAGGAGGACATCATCTTTGTTTATTCCAAGTTTCTTACCTTTCTTTCGACAATATATATATATATTTACATCATTTTTCTATGATTATTGTTTCTTTGTATATCCTTGAGAATGTCACATTTAATTGGAATTAACATGCAACTTAAGCTTATCTGTTTCAAATACTTGAAGCCTTCCAGCATGACAGACTGTTTGGGTTGCTTATCTTCCAACTCAGAAAACATTCTTTGATTCTAAAGATAGCACCTATGTCCCTCACTGGGGATTTACAAATTCCACTAATCCTTTCCACTTATCCCATGTACCCCCCTCCCATCGCCTCCATAAAGATGTTCTCTCTCCCAGCCTCCCTCTTCTCTCCCAGTGCCTAGGCATTCTCCTAAACTGGGAAAACAAGATTTATGTGGCTCAAAATCCCCTCTTCTCTCTTCTTGATTCCAGAAAATGATATCCTCTGCTGCATATGCACCTGGAGCCTCATGGGTCTATCCATGTGAACTCATTGGTTGGTGTTTCAGTTCCTGGGAGCTGTGGTGTCTTTGCTTAGTTAATAATTTTACTCTTCACATGGGGTTGCAGACCCTTTCAGTTTCTTTAAATCTTTCTCTAGCTCTTTCATTGGGGTCCCCAGCAAGCATCCTCAACTGTATCTGTATGACTCTGGCAGATCCTCTTAAGAGGCATCCATATCAGATTCCTGCCAGTAAGCAGTACTTGGAATCAGCAAGTACTGATTGTCTGAGTTCAGTGACTGCATAGGAGGTGAATCCCCTGGTGTGGCAGTCTCTGAATGATCTTTTCTCAAATACCTTCTCCTTTTTGTGTCACATTATTTCCTCCCAACAGTGTTTTGGTCCCTCTTCTAAGAATGACTGAGGCATCTACATTCTGACCTTCCTTCTCTTTGGCATTTATAAGTTCTGTGAATTATTCCTTAGGTATTCAGATACTTTAGGCTAGTATCCACTTTTCAGTGAGTACATTCCATGAGTGTTCTTTTGTTACTGGATTACCTCACTCAAAATGATATCTTCAAATTCCATTTTTATACCTAGGATTTTTGTGAAGTCGTTTTTAATAGATGAATAGTACACCATTCTGTAAATGTACCAGAATTTCTGTATCCATTCCTCTGTTGAAGGACATCTGGGTTCTGTCCAGGTTCTGGCTATTATAAATAAGGCTGCTATGAACATAGTGGAGCATGTGTCCTTGTTATATGTTGAAGCATCTTTTGGGTATATGCCCAAGAATAGTATGGCTGGGTCCTCAGGCAGTACTATGTCCAATTTTATGAGGAACCACCAGACTGATGTCCAGAGTGGTTGTACGAGCTTTCAACCCCACCAAGAGTGGAGGGGTGTTCCTATTTCTCTACATCCTTGCCAGCATCTTCTTTTACCTGAGTTTTTGATATTAACCATTCTGACTGGTGTCAGTTGGAATTTCAGGGTTATTTTGATTTGCATTTCTCTGATCACTATGTTTGTTGCACAGTTCTTTAGGTGCTTCTCAGCTGTTCGACTTGCCTCAGTTGTAAATTCTTTGATTAGCTCTGTACACCACTTTGATAGTATTATTTATTTTTAGAGTCTAACTTTGCCTTAGAGAATCTTTGATAGTTCATGAGGTCTCATTTGTCAATTCTTGATCTTAGAGCATAAGCCATTGGTGAACTGTTCAGGAAATTTTGCTTTGTGCCTATGTGATCTAAGCTCTTCCCCACTTTCTGTTCTATTAATTTCAGTGTGTCTCATTATATGTGGAGGTTTTTGATCCACTTGGGCTTGAGCATTCTACAAAGACATAAGAAAAGATTGATTTGCATTCTTCTGCATGCTGACTGCCAGTTGAATCAGCGCCATTTGTTGAAGAGGCTGTCCTTTTCCCATTGTATGTTTTCAGCTGTTTTGTCAAAGATCAAATGACCATAGCTATGTGGGTTCATTTCTGATCTTCAATTCAATTCTATTAATCTAACTACCTGTCTCTGTACCAATATCATGTAGTTCTTTTTGTTTGTTTGTTTGTTTGTTTGTTTGTTTTTAATCACAAGTGATCTGTAACACAGATACAGCTTGAGGTCAGGGATTGTTATTTCCCTGGAAGGATTTTTTTTTTTGTTTGTTTTTGTTTTTTGTTTGTTTGTTTTTGTTTTTTTTTTTGTTTTTTTTTTTTTGAAAATAGTTTTTGCTATCCAGGGTTTTGTTTTTTTTTTTTTTTTTTTTTTTGTTGTTTTGTTTTTTTTATCATTCCAAATGAATTTGAAAACTACTCTTTCGTTCTATGAAGAATAGAGTTGGAATTTTGATGGGGACTGATTTGAACCTGTAGATTGATTTTGGCAATATACTCATTTTTACTATGTTGATTCTTCCAAACAATGAGTATGAGAGATTGTTCCACCTTCTGACGTCTTCTCCAATTTTCTCCCTTAGAGATTTGAAGCTGTATAAACAAATTTAAGTGCTTAGTAGGAAACAGAGACATTTATACATGCTATCTAATTGTAGCATAGAAACCAAAAAAAGACATAAATGGATATGGCTACCAAGATTTAATTATGAATTTCAGAAGGAATCTAGTCAAACTGAGAGTGCCTAGATTCACCTCTAACTCCAGTAGAGTTGCTAATTACCTTTACATTATTGGTAATGCATGTACACAAACCTAAGTATGCAGATGAATACTCATAAATGCACATAAAGGTCAATCAATAATTCTTTCTTTTAATAATATTTAAATAAATCTATTGCAAATGTCATGGCAAAGTGAATATTATTTATCTGAAAGTATTATTGACTGATTGAGACAGTTTTTCATTACAGACCACACTGGTCTACCACTAAAGCAAGTAGAAATTCTCAAAAAAGAGCCTTTGAGGGATGGAAAACAGTGATAGTATTTAAAACATTTTTATTTTCAGGAAAAAGCATAAAAATGTAGAGAACTCCTGCTTGTATTTTGGCCTGCTTGTTGTTGCCGATACAGTGATGGGCTTTGATTCCAGATTTAGTACATGATATACAAATGTCCCTCCATTGAATTACAGTTATTTTTAAATGCTGAAATAGCAACATGAGAACTCTCAGTGCCATATACAAAATAAAAGCAGTTTTGATAAGTAATTGAAGGTATGACAGCTTTTGTACAGGTCTTTTTTATCAATTTTAGAATATAATTCATGAGTCTTTTCTTTCTATTACTGATAATATTGGGTCAGATAGCAAGAATACTTTATCTGAAAACTTATGTGCTTGTTGACACTGTAGTGAAATCTATCATAGATTTCCTCATGTATACATGTGTAAAATGCATGCATATACATTCAAACATATATTGATAATAGATAATATCTGAATATTTGAACAATTAGCCTATTGCATGCATACTAGCTGTGTATAAAACCATCTATATGGAATAACTGGATTAGGTGCTTTTTTCTAAGGACCTTAAAGTAAGTTTGTCATCTTTCTTTTCAAATAACATTAGAATTTAGGATTAAATGAGAATATAGGCTAATAAGATTGATCAATATAATATTTATTTTTGGTACAATTATATCAAAAAAGATATTTTCTGGATGAAAGTGTTGTAATTTTCTGGCATTGTTAAATGGCAGCAACAAAATAGTACCTCTCTTTCATATACCCAGATCCAGTGTGATACTTCAGATAATTCTGTGATTTATTAATGACATTGTTTCTCACCTGTGGGTCATGACTCATTGGGGAGTTCTACAGAAAGACTATTTGTATACCATATATTTATATTAAAATTCATAACCCAAGTACATTATAGTTATGAAATGAGAATGAAAATAATTTTATGTTTGGGGGCATTATGAATGTTGAGAACCACTGATGTCCTCTACTATTTTTTCATAGGTTCTAATGATTAAAAAATCATATTTCTAATTATTTCTTGTAAAAAACATGCAATTTAATATAGAAGGCACCACAAATACATCAAAAATTGGTAAACATTTATGAAAAAAGTATTTCATTTATCAGTAAATATCTAAATTGAAAATGTACTTTATAAAGTTTGTATGAAATATTCCATTAATTAACTTGATGTAATCCTGTTTGTCATCTCTTGGGAGCATTTCACGTGCTATTCAGGGTATTTTTCACACGGTTTGGGTCGATACATTCATCTTGAAATGTGTTCTGGAACCTTCTCGTATGTATCAGCCATTGAAAAATGCAAATTAAAAGTAGTAGATGATTCAATTTACTCGACCATAATGGCCATCATTAAGGAAAAGAGTACTGCCTTTCTGACCCAGGAAGAGGACCAGATGACATCCATCAAGACTCAGTACCCTCTTGCCAACAGCTGAACCCCCTGAACAGCCTTGCAAGAGATTTTCCACCTGAACCCACAGGGAGCCTGCCATTCAACCTACCAGCTGTCCCTGGAGGGATACTAGGAGCTCTCAGAAGTCAGATAGAATGATACACTCTGGGCTCGGGCCCAGCAAGAAAGGCAGGTGACTACCATGAAGACTCAGGACCTGCCCGAAGATAGCTGAGACCCCAGAACAGCCTTGCAAGCACTATCCCACCTGAGGCCACAGAAAACATAAGCCTGCCACATACCATTACCGGCTGTGCAGGAAGGGAATGACTGGAGCTCTCAGAGGGCACATAGTGTGGTATACTCTGAAATCTGGTCCTTTCCTGCCCAAGGAGAGGGCCAGGTGACAAAAGTCAGGACACAGGATCTTCCCCAAACAGCTGAATTCCTAGAACAGCCTCTCTAGTGCTCTCCCACCGTCAGACTGAGACAAAACAGAATCACTGCCATTAAACTCAATGCCTGCCCAAAAGGAGTCAAACACCCAGAAGCAATCTCCTTCCAAAGCCCACATGCCCTCAGACCCACATGAGAGACAGGCTCCAGTCAGACAACAAGATTACCTATAATCACAAATAACAAGATGGCAAGAGGAAAGGGAAAGAACATAAACAATGGAAACCAAGACAACCTGGCAACATCAGAACCCAGCTCTCCTAGCACAGCAAGTAGTAGATTGCCAATCACACCAGAAAAACAAGAATTATCTTTAATAAAGATAATAGGTGTAGAAAAAGGCAAAGACTCCCAACTAAAAGGCATAGTAAATATCTTCAACAAAATCATAGAAGAAAACTTCCCTACCCTTAAGAATAAGATGATGATAAATATACAGGAAGCCTACATAACTCCCAATATTTTGGACTACAAAAGAAACTTGTTCTGACACATAATAGTCAAAACACTGAATGTTCAAAACAAAGAAAGAATCCTAAAAGCTGTAAGGGAAAAAGGACAAGTAACACATAAAGGCAGACTGATCAGAATTAGAGCAGACTTCTCAATGGAGACTATGAAAACTAGAAGATCCTGACAAGATGTCATACAGACCTTAAGAGAACACAAATTCCAGCCCAGGTTTCTATGCCCAGCAAAACTCTCAATTACCATAGATGAAAAACCAAGATATTCTAGGACAAAAGCAAATTAATAAAATACCTGTCCACAAATATAGTATTACAAAGAATAATATATAAAAAAATCCAAAAAATACTGAAAAAAATTTCTACACAGATACCAGACACCAAAGTTAAATCAGGAATAGATAAACAATCTAAACTGTCCCATAACCCCTAAAGAAATAGAAGAAATAGAGGCAGTCATCAAAGGCCTCCCAACCCCTCCTCCCCCCCGGCAAAAAGGCATGGGTTTAGTGCAGAATTCTATCAGACTTTTATAAAAGACCTAATACCAATACTCTCCAAACTATTCCACAAAATATAAACAGAAAGAACCCTAGCCAACAGGTTTTTTTGAAGCCACAATTACGCTTCTATCTAAAACACACAAAGACACAACAAAAAATGAGAAATTCTAAGCAATTCTCCTCATTAACATCAATGAAAAAATACTCAATAAAATTTTGAGAACAGAATCCAAGAGCATATCCAAACAATCATCCACCATGATTAAGTAGGCTTTATCTCAGGGAAGCAGGAGTGTTCAATATACAAAAATTCATCTATGTAATCCACCATATAAACAACTCAAAGAAACAAAAACATGATCATCTAATTAGATGCTGAGAAAGCTTTTGACAAACTTCAAAACCCCTTCATGATAAAAGTCTTGGAAAAATAAGCAATCAAAAACCCATACCTTAACATAGTAAAAGCAATATACAGCAAACCAGTAGCCAACATCAAACTAATAGAGAAAAAAATGCAGCAATCCCATTAAAATTAGGGACAAGACAAGGCTGACCACTCTACCTCTACCTATTTAATATCATACTGAAAGACTAGGCCAGAGCAATTAGACAACAATAAGAAGTCAAAAAGATAAACATTGGAGAAAAAGAAGTCAAAATATCACTATTTGCAGATGACATGATAGTATATTTAAGTGACCCCCAAAATTCCACCAAACAACATTTACAACTAATAAATAGCTTGAGAAAAGTAGCTGGATATATAATTAACTCAAACAAGTCAACCACCTTCTACTACTCAAAGGATAAACAAGGTGAGAAAATAAAGAAAGAAAGAAAAGAAACACCCTTCACAATACTCACAATGACTATAAAATACCTTGGTGTTTTTCTAACCAAGTAAGTGAAGGATGTTTAGGATAGGAAGTTCAAGACTCTGAAGGAGAAAATTGAAGAAAATATCAGAAGATGGAAAGATCTCCCACACTTATGGATTGGAAGGGTCAATATTGTAAAAATGGCTGTCTTGCCTAAGGCAATTTACAAATTCAGTGCGATCCCCATCAAAATTCTATCTCAATAGTTTATAGAGTTGGAAGAAAGCATTTTGGAAATTCATATGAAAAGAAAAAACCTAGAATTGTGAAATCTATTCTCAATAATAAAAACCTTTCTAGGGGAATCACCATATCTGATCTCAATCTATATTATGAAGCAATTTTGATTTAAAAAAAAAAAAAAACTTCCATGTTATTGGTACAAGGATAGGTAGGTAGATCAATGGAACAGAATTGAAGTTGCAGAAATAAACTCACACATATGGTCACTTGATCTTTGACAATGGAGCAGAAAACATTCAATGGATAAAAGACAGCATCTTCAAAAATGTTATTGTTTCAACTGGCTGGCAGCATACAGAAGAATACAAATCAATTCTTTTTTATTTCCTTGTACAATGCTCAAATTCAAGTTGATGAAAGACTTCCCCGTAAAACCAGGTACATGAAAACTATTAGAAGAGAAAATGGGGAAGAGCTAAGAACACACAGGCACAGGGGAAAATTTCCTGAACAGAAAATCAATGGCTCATGTTCTAAGATGATAAATCAACATATGGGGCCTCATAAAATTGCAAAGCTTCTGCAAAGCTAAGAACACTGTCAGAAAGACAAAAGGTCAGCCAACAGATTTGGACAGGATCTTTACCAATTCTACATCTGATAGAGTGCTAGTATCCAATATATACAAAGAACTCAAGAAGCTAGATTCTAGAAAATAAAAAAAAAACACTAGAAAATGGGGTACAGAGCTAAACAAATAATTCTCCAATGAGGAATACCAAATGGCTAAAAAGAAAAAGAAAAAAGAAAAAACCAAACTAAAGAAATTCTCAACATCTATAGTCATCAGAGAAAGGCAAATCTAAACAACCCTGAGACTTTTCTACCTCACACTATTCAGAATGGCTAAGATCAAAATCTCATGTGACAGCACATGCTGGAGAGGATGTAGAGAAAAAGGAACACTTGTCCAGTGTTAGTGGGGTTGTAAGCTGTTACAGCCACTCTGAAAATCAGTCTGACAGATCCTCAGAAAATTTGACATAGTACTACCTGAAAACCCAGCTTTTCTATCCCAAAGATGTTCCTGCATACAACAAGGACACATGTGTATAGTAGCTTTATTTTTTTTCTCTTGGTAGGGGAATTACAAGGCAATGGGATGGAGAGGGTGATTAGGAGGGCGTGAACCTTTGTGAAGGCAAATGGAGGGGAAGGGGCGATGGAATAGAGGCAGGGGAAAGGGATAACATCTCAAAAGTAAATACAGATTATTTAATAATAAATGAGAAAAAAAGAGATACAGGATAAAAAGAATAATGCCAATTATTGGCTATAATGTAAAGAAAAAAAAAACTTACTCATAGCTGGAAAAACATTCAAAATGGTGCAGACACTAGATATCAGAGAAAGTCTTCCATGGCTCCAGTTGCATAGGTAGCAGAGGATAGCATTGTCTGATTCAGTAGGAGAAGATGCCTTTGGTCTAGTGAAGGCTAATTTTCTCAGTATAGGTGAATGCCAAGGTACTGAGGTAGTAGTGGGTTCTTCATGGAAGAAAGTGGAAGGTGTGGGAGAATAGGAATTTGGGGTAAGGCGATAATGTTTGAACTTGAAGTATCTGAAGAATAAATTGAAGATCTCAAAATATAAAAATGTATCAATGATCATGGATTGGAAGTATCAACGTAGAAAAACTGGCTATTTTTCTGGAAAGTGATCTACAGATTCATTGCAATCCCCATCAAAATTTGAAATCAATTCTTCATAGAAGTAGAAAAAGAAATTTGCAAATTCATTTGGAATAACACAAAACTAAGAATAATGAAAAATATTCTCAACAATAAAAAAAATTTTGAAAAAATCACCATCCCTAACTTCAAGCTATATCACAGATCAATCATAATAACAAATAGCAAGGTACTGGCACAGAGACTGGCAGACAGATCAATGGAACAGAATTGAAGACCCAGAAATGAACCCACACACCTATGGTCACTTGATTTTTGTCCTAAAGGACCTAAAAACATTCAATAGAAAGAGAACAGCCTCTTCAGCAAATGGTACTGGTTCAACTGGCAGTCGGGATGCAGAAGAAAGCAAATCAATCCATTCTTTTCTCCTTGTACAAAGCTGAAGTGCAAGTGGATCAAAGACCTCCACATAAAACTAGATACACTGAAACTATTAGAAGAGAATGTTGGGGAAATCATAGAACACTTAGGCACAGGGCAAATTTTCCTGAACAGAACACCACTGGCTTTCTCTCTAAGATCAATAATTGAAAAAAATTCAGAATATTTAATAAAAAAATAAAGAATCGACAAAAGGGACCTCATGAAATTGCAAAGTTTCTGAAAGGCTAAGGACACTGTCAAGAAGGCAAAACAGCAGCAAACAGATTGGGCAAAGATTCTTACCAATCCTACATCTGGTAAACAGCTATTATCCAATATATACAAAGAACTCAAGAAGTTAATTTGCAGAGAATCAAATAATCCTATTAAAGATAGTGTACAGAGCTAAACAAAAATTCTCAACTGAGGAATACCAAATGACTGAGGAGCACCTAAAGAAATGCTCAACATCCCTAGTTATCAAAGAAATGCAAATAAGAAACAACCCTGAGATTCTGTCTCACACTAGTCAGGATGGCTAAGACAAAAATAAATGCAGGTGACAGCAGATGCTTACAAGGATGTTGGGAAAGAGGAACAATCTTTCATTGTTGGTGGATCTCAAGCTGGTACAACCTCTCTGGAAATCAGTCTGGTGGTTCCTCAGAAAACTGGACATAGTACTATAAAGACACAGCTATTTGAGTACTGAGCAAATACACAAAAGATGTTTGAACATATAACAAGGACACATGCTCTACCACCTTCACCGCAGCCTCATGTATAATAGCCAGAAGCTGAAAAGAACCCAAATGACCTTTAATAGAGGAATGGATACAAAAATTGTGGTACATTTACACAATGGAATACTATACAGCTTCTAGGATCAAAGACTTTATGAAATTCCTAGGCAAATGGAAGGAACTAAAAACTGTTGTTCTTAGTGAGGTAACTCATTCACAAAAAAAAAAAAAAAAATATGGTATGTACTCACTGATAAGCGGATACTAGTCCCAACAATCTCAGAATACCCAAGAAACAATGTACATACCTTATGAAGCTAAGAAAGAAGGCAGGCCAGAATGTGGATGCCTCAGTCCTTCTTAGAAGGGAGAACAGAACACTCACAAGAGGAAATACAAGATTAAATTGAGAGCTGGAACTGAAGAAAATCATTCAGAGAATGCCTTATCTGGATATCAACCCCATATACAGCCACCAACCCAAGTACTATTGCTGATCCCAAGAAGTGCTTACTGGCAATAACCATGTATGGATGTTTTATCAGAGGCTTTTCCAAATTCATACAGGTACAGTTGAGGATGCTTGCAGCTAACAATCAGACAAAACAAGGGGATCCCAATGAAGGAGCTAGAAAAAGGACTGAAGGAGATGAAAGGGTTTGTAACCTCCCTTATTGGAAAAAAAAAATTATCAACCAACCAAACTCTTCAAAACTCCATTGACTAAAACACAACCAATAGCACACATGGAGAGACCTATGTCTCCATTTGCATATATAGCAGAGAATAGCATTTTCTGGCATCAATGGGAGAAGAAGGCTTTGGTCCAGTAAAGGCATGTTTTTCTTTTGTAGGGGAATGCCTAGGCACTGGGGTGAAGAGGGTGATTGGGAGAGGGTACACATTCATGGAAGCAATTGAAGGGTAGGGAAAGGAAATAACATTTGAAATGTAAATACAGAGAATATCCAATAAAATAATAAAAAATATTTCTAATTATTTCTTGTAAAATAATATGCAGTTTACTGTACAAGGCACCAAAAATGCATCAAAAATTAATGAACACTTAAAAAAACTGTTTCATTTATTAGTAAATATCTAAATTGAAAATGTACTTTGTATAATTTGCATAAAATATTCCATTGGACCACCTGATTCCTAATTCCTTATAAGAAATATTGTAGAGAATAGCATATACTGTTTTTTTTCATTAAATTTATTATCTATTTTAATTTAAAAAATATTTTAGTACTCATTTAGTTATTCTACTTTATGTGTATGCATGCCTAAATGAATGTATGTGCGTTTGTGTGTGTGTGTGTATATATATATACACACAAATATATGTACATAAATATGTATATGTATACACGCACACACACACACACACACACACACTATCAGTGCCTGATGCCTAAAATAGACAGAAGAGAACAACAGAATCTCTCACATAGGAGTTATTGAAATCGGGGATATGAGCCACCACAGTGTGCTGGAACTTGAACCCAGCACCTCTGCAAGAGTAACAGTTTCTCTATACCAGTGAACCATCTCTAACCCCAAGGTATCATTTCCATAATCTATAAAAAAATTACCTGTGGTTAGTGGTTTTATTCAAATATCCAATCTTGCAAACCCATGGATACACCTAATCCCTTTCCCCTCTGAGGTAACAGATACCTTTCTGCCTTATAAAATGGCAATGTATTATAGGCTTCTTTTGTTCTGAGATTTTACATTTATTTCCTTGTTATTTTTTATTTTCTTGTCATACATTTGTATTCCCTTATATGACTTGTCTATTCATGTAATGTACCTATTTTTCTTGATTTCCTGTCATTTTTGTGATGTGTAGCACACCCTTGAAAACTTAAAGTTATAAATCATTTGTTGTTTTACATTTTTCAAATATCATGTCTCAACTTGTCACTTTTGCGTTATGTTTGTCAATGTTTTTCTGTTTGAATATAAATCCTCAATTCAATGGAACCCAATCCATCATTATTGCTTCTTACATACTTCATAAATATTTTTCTTTTATTTTTGATATTATACCTGTATTATCAGATAATATTTGAGATAACTGCTCTATACTTTCAATCTCCCCAAGCAGTGCTTTATTATTCATATATGATTTAAAATTTAATATTTATTTAAATATAAATGCCTAAAGTTTACTCTTCCTGTTGTGATTTAATCATGTGACTATATTTTAACTGATGGGCCAAACTAATTTATCCATCTTCTTTTTGATTCATTCCCTGGTTAGTGTAGATCTCATTCATCAACTATATTTTTGCATATGTAAGGACACATTTCTGGATTTCAGGTGACCTCAACTGAATCAAAAGTTACTATTTTATCATTGATGAATTATTGGTAAACTTAATGATGTTAAATAATTTTACTCTATAGGCTATATTTTATTAATTGTATTCTTTGTCATATTTAATTTTAAATTGTTCTATTTATCTTATTCTCATATGGTTCTTGACTCTACTAATTGAATCTTATTTGTTCTGTAATTCTCGTGAAGTTTATCTAACAATAAATATAATAATATTTATTACCAATTTAATATTATAATAATCCATAAAATAAAATTTTATATCATAATTTTTATTATCTAATTGTATATTATATAAAAGATTCATGGCATGTGAATCTACATTAAAGTTTTTATTAATATGGTAAACTGACAAGGTAGCCGAGATATTTTTAGACTGTCATTAAAATGTATTCATAACCAACATGTGGCAAACATACACAGGCACCTGGTAATAATTATGTTAATAACATTCTTGGGCTGAACTGTCATTAAGGTACCATGTAATGCCAGGCTAATTGCTCTTTCCTCTACATAAATGTCTACAGGATATTACATAAAGAAATTTTCTTTAAAGTCTCTTCAGTACTAGTGTCATCTCTATACACCAAAAATACTGCAAATGATTCTGTATTATTTTCATAGTGAAACAATTCTATAATAAAATAATATTTTAGAGTAGTTATTTTTTTTCCTTTGAGACTTGGTTTCATAAGCTGATTTAATTATGTAGTTCACATTGCCTCTGGATTTTTTTTTTTTTTTTTTTTTTTTTTTTTGCCCAGTTCTCAAGAACACTGGGTTGACTGTCTTGTGCCACCACAGCTTCATTTCCTTTTTTATATGTCGATCTGTGGTAAATGCTTTCCGAAAAAAAAAAAAAATGCTTGCATTAGTAAATATGCCATTTACTAATTTCTTCTATGCAAATATTCCCAGTATGCTATATATGACTGAACTTTGTTCCAGTAGTTTTAATGAACGTGCCCAGTTTTACATAGCTTGATCTGAAAATTCCAGCTTGTTCTAATTCCAAAGCTTCTCTGCTTCAGAACTCTATGGAACCACTATGTGAGCAAGGCAATAGCTCATCCTTTTTTGTTATTCCGGAATAAACAGGCATTCACACAAAGTTTTCAGCATATGCTGTCAAGGGAGATGTTCTTGTAATTTAATCATAGGCAGCACAACCCTAACAAAAAAATTTTCTCCATGAATGAAGGTTCTATTTAATTGAAGATTTTTTTTTCATTGTATCCCTGCTATATTTAAGAATCGTAGCCTGCTACTTCAATTAACTTTGAAAGTAAATGATGAGTTGATGCAGTCTGTAGATTGAAGCTTGTTTATGGCAAGGTGTTCTAAGGTGTTGTCAGCCAGCGAACTTGAGCTGAAGAACTAACTACGTGAGTGGGAATTTCATGCCAATACTTAGGGACTCATTTCTAAACCACAGTTTTGTCAGGCAAACATATGCAGCCTTGGGGAGGACACATGCACTTTAGCAAGAACTTTTTAGAGTCATAGTTTGAAACTTTCGTGTGTCTGAAAGTGTCTTATGACTTTCTCCTGTGCACACTGACAGCAGATATAATTCATTCATGCTCACTGCACCACTAACTCATGATTTGTAGTACATTTGGTCATAAACTTCCTGACATGCTTTATATTAGATTTAATATAAATTACCCACTAAATATTACAGATAGATGCAAAATCCAATATTTTGTTCAAGATGCTTATTTATCCTTCTACATACAGTTCTGTTTTTAGTATAATGTTTTTGTTTGCAGACCCAGAATAATTTAGGCAATAAATTTGACTACAATTCTTGTGACTTCACCTATCTTAAAGGATAGCGACTAAGGTGGATTTGGGGGAAAATAGTGAAACAAATAGCACTGCCCACCACAAGCTCCCCATCCCACAACCTTCTTCTTCTCCCTCCACTTTGCCCCTATGAGGATGCTTTCCCACCCACCCACCATCTCCTGCCCTACCGCTACAGCATCCTCCTAGGCATCAAATCTCCAAACAAGGGTCTCCCCTTCCACTGATGTTTGTCATGGTCATTCTCTGCTACCTATGTATCTGGAGCCATGGATCCCTTCCTGTACACTCCTTTGTTAGTGCTTTATTCCCTGGGAGCCCAGGGTGGTTTGGACACTTGATGCTGTTCTTTCAATAGGGTTGCCATCCCCTCAGCTCCTGTAGTTCTTCTGTCAGCTCTCCCACCAGGGTCCCAGAGCTAAGTCTAATGATGGATTTCTCCAAGCACCCATATCTGTATTGGTCAGTTGCTCTCTGAACCCCGCATTTGACTCAACCAGAATTTAAATGACATAGGAAATAATTGCTACCTCATTCTTTGTAGTTTACTTATTCCTTCAAATTTCTTACCCTCAACTATATCAGAGATGCCAATTTACAGAATAACCTCTTTAGTATGTCAACAAAAAAATATGTCTCTAGATCTTAATTTATATGCCTAAGATTTATGTATGTATGCATGCATGTATGTATGTATGTATGCACATATTTATTTATTTATTTATTAGTATTATTGGAAAGTTTCTTTACTTACATTTCAAATGTTATCCCCTTTTCCTGCTTCCCCTCTGGAATCCCCCTATCCTATTCTCTATGAATTTTTTCCTCCACCCTTCCAATTGTTCCTAATTATTCAGCCTGGCATTCTCCTACACTGAGGTATTGACACTTCACAGGGATAAGGGCCTTTCCTCTCCTTGATGCCTGATAAGGCCATCCTCTGCTACAAATGCAGCTGGTGCCATGGGTGCCTCTTTGGTTGGTGGTTTAATCTCTGGAAGCTTGGGAGGTCTGGCTAGTTAATATTGTTCTTTCTATGGGGTTGAAAACCCCTTCAGCTCCTTCAGTACTTTTTCTAACTTCTATTCTAGGAACCCTGTTCTCAGTCCAATGGTCGGTTGACAGCATCTGACCCTGAATTTGTCAAGCTTTGGCAGAGCCTCTTAGAAGACAACAGTATCAGGAACCTGTCAGTATGTACTTCTTGGCATCCGCAATATTGTCTGGGTTTTGTGACTGAATATGGGATGGATCCCTGGGTGGAGCAGTCTCTGGATGTTCTTTTTATCTTCAGTCTCTGCTATACACTTTGTCTCTGTATTTTCTCCTGTGAATATTTTGTTCCCCCTTTTAAGAAGGAGTGTAAGCATCCACTCTTTGGTCTTCCAACTTCTTGAGCTTCATGTGGTCTGTGGATTGTATCTTGGGTAATCTGAACTTTTGGGTGAGGCTTATCAATGAGTATATACCATGTATGTTCTTTTGTTATTGGGTTACCTCACTTAGAATAATATTTTCTAGTTCCATCCATTTGCCTAAGAATTTCATAAAGTCAATGTTTTTGATAGGTGATTACTATTCCATTTTGTAAATGTACCATATTTTTTGTATCTACTCTTCTGTTAATAGACATCTGGGTTATTTTCAGGCTCTGACTATTATAAATAAGATTGCCATGAATACAGTGAAGCATGTGTCCTTGTAAAATGTAGGAGCATCTTTTGGGTATATATCCAGGAGTTGTAGAGCTGGCCCTCAGATAGTACAATGCCCAATTTTCTGAGAAACTTCCAGACTGATTTCCAGAGTGGATGGACAACCTTGCAATACCATCAACAATGGACGAGTTTTCTGCTTTCTCCACATCCTCTCAAGCATCTCCTAAGTTTTTGATAATAGCCATTCTGACTGGTGTGATGTGGAATCTCAGGGTTGTTTTGATTTGCATTTCCCTAATGACTAAGGATGTTGAAAATTTCTTTAGGGGCTTCTTAGCTAGTTGATATTCTTCAGTTGAGAATTCCTTGTTTTGCTCTGAACCCCTCTTAATAAACTCTGGAGTTTAACTTTGTGAGTTCTTTATATAGGTTGAATATTATCCCTCTATTGCATGTGGGATTGGTAAAAACTTTTTTTCCAATCTATCAGTTGTCATTTTGTCCTATTGACCATGTCCTTTGCTTTACAGGAGCTTTTCAGTTATACGATGTTCCATTTGTCAATTCTTGATTTTAGAGCACGGTCCATTGTTGTTCTCAACAGAATTCTTATTTTTAGTTTTGTATCTTCTAATTTTCACTTTATCATTTTGGAGAGTAAACAAAGGTTTTATTTCCATAACTAATCCTAAAAACACTAAATATTGATAACAAAAAGGTATTGCCTTTTTTGAAGGGGCAGAATCTCCAAAACACACATTTCATAAAAATTATGAAAATTAGGATAAGATGATATTGCTTTTCTTAATATTCTGTAGAAATCATGTCAGGACTTTTGATTGGTCTTGTTTGTTGTCTTTCTATTCAAAATTCTCTCTACACTTTCACTTTTAATTTTATTCTTCATTTAAATGTCTCCGTAATTTACCTCCCTGTATTTATTCATCATAGTATTAAATATTAATATGTTTCACAATTTATTCATGAAATTGTTAGGCATGTACTGAGCTGATTATTGATTTTCAAACAACATTCGTAGCAATGTTTAAGGTCCATATAGACAATGTTCTTTGTTTATTTTGGTATATTTTTAACACGAATACTTTTTCGTTGTTTTTAGGTTTTGTTTTATTTTTTTATTCTATTTTGTTTTCTATTATATATGCAAGTTTTTACCCAATGCCAAGGCACACACTAGTATTTACATTGTTTTACATAGTCTTATTTATTTAGTACTATTATACAATCCAAGGAAGAATGACCATAAAGGTAAAAAGGTTAATTTGGCTTATGTTTTGAGAAAGTATGGTTTTTTGTTTAGGGAAGATGTAGATAGCATGATGGAGGATGAAAGCACCAAGAACATGAGATGCTGGAATGGTTGTCATTAGGCAAAGAGGTTCTTTGTAATGGAGCCAGGCTTTAAATCCATACGACTCAACCCACGACCATAAATATGGAATAAAGTCCCACACTCACAAAGGTTCTATATCTTCCTAAAACAGCAATTCTCTGCCTTTGGAGACATTTTTTACTCTTATAGCAATTTTAAAGGTTTTTAAAGAATTATTTTACATACTGTTACTTAGTTTTCCTTTTCTAATCTGAGATAATAAGACTCTTCAAAGTTAAGAGCATGATGCCAAAAAAATTCCAGATATTGTAGAAGATTTTTATTGGACAATGTAGATGGCCTGATCATATACAAAGAGCTTCTAGGTATATGTGATCTGGCTGAAATTCAGATATATACCTAGTACACATGTAGTCCCACTGAGTGAAATGCTTATGTCACATTTGTAATTCCAAATAATGACATCTAATTGAGGAGAATTCAAAGAAAGAAATCATAAAAAGATTGGACAGAATGAGTTTGGCATAGGGTAAGCCCAATAGTATGGAAAGCAAGGAATTTGAATTTGCCAGAGAGGTTGAATTTGAATATGTTGGGAGTGAGTGCAATGCACTGGGCTTGAGCTGATTCCTGAGCTAATGCAGTTCAGTACAGGTCACTAGAGAGAGTTATAGATAGACAATAAGAAGAAGCCAGAAGATTAGAACCAATTTCCAAAGTTAGTTTGCAGTCATGAAAATCAATTCAGGGAGAAGCTGAGGAAAGTCCCATTGAATCAGTCAGCTTTGAGAGGAGTTTGAAGTAGTACAAGTGAGTTAAAAAAGCTAACTAGAGATCAGAGAAAAAAAGACTAGAAATGGTGAGCTTAGCAAGTAGAAGCCTCCAAAACAACAATTTTTCCAGGAAAATAAAGGTAAAAGCTATGTTTATTATATCTTGTATAAGAAGTTTAAAGCAGAGAGAGAGAGAGAGAGAGAGAGAGAGAGAGAGAGAGAGAGAGAGAGAGAGAGAGAGAGAAAGAGAGAGAACAAAACCATTTTGCCAATTACTATAATGACCAGTGATGTTTGATGTAGGAAATCTCACAATACACAGAAAACATATAATTAAAGACTCTGACCTGGCTAGGAAGCCATTTTGTCCTGTTACTAATATGTTAAGCAAATGTTTTCATATGCTGTTTGTACTATTACTAGGAAATTTTATTATTTCTTAGATTACATATTCTCTTATATTCTCGGCTCCTTGAAGCCAATTACAGTGTATTGTATAATTACCCACAATCAGCTTTTATCCAAACCCACCACCTAGAAGTATGTTCTGAACTTTGTGTTATGAATAAGCTTTGTGGTATTTGTTTTTATGACCTGCCCTTATAATAGACCTCAACATAAGAGCTAACCAGCAACAATTTAGAACAAGACCTCACTTTTAAGTAGGGGTTAAGTAAAATTTAAGTTCCAAAGACTTCCCTTGGAACTGACATTCTACCTGACAGAGACATGTGTATGGGTAATCTACATCCTGGTTAGTATGTTAAGACAAGAATGTTAGGCAAATGCCATCCTGCTGGACAAGTTCAGACATGGATGTTACACAAGGCACGCCCCTGCACAGTTGAATACCTGAACCAATGGGAACAGGAAATGTTTACAACATAATCTAAGAAAATCCTCTATTGATAAATCCTGATTAGTGAACTAACTGGACACAGATGTGTGTAGATTTTAGACTTAAAAACCACTGGGGAATCTTAACTCACCATCATGGTTCAGTTCCTGAGTCTGAACTATAGCCCTGATAAATTACTTCTCAGGTGTCTGCTCAATAAACTATCTTTGTCTGACAAAGTTTGATGTTCATTTGGTTTGTGAGGTGACCTCTGGATCTGAACAGAAATGGCACTCCTTTCTCTAAGTCTAGCACTAAAACATACTTCAGCTGTAAGTGATGTATTATTCGGACCACTACTACATCCAGTCCTGCCTGTTGAAGAGGTCAATCCTTGTGAAGACACAGTGCAGTAGTTATCAGTAGCTGTTGAGAGTTCATGCTTTCAATGGCTGCATATGGCCCAGAAAGATGACATCTGACAGGATCTGCGACTCAGGCATTCTTTCAACCTTATCGTTTTTAATGTTTCCAAGGCACTATAGTAGATATAATAAAATATTGTTTAAGGCTTACCAATAATTATTTATTCTCAATATCTTTTCTAGCCCTAAGTTTTTACTATTAACTCAATTCACTTGAAAAAGTCATATCTTATTAATCCAGAATTATCATTGTTTATAGCTCTAAGCATATATTTAGAAAGCAGTTCAAAATTTTGTAAATTATTTAAGTGGTTACCCCAATAATAGTCTTTTCAGTTTTGACAAATGGACATATATATGATACAATTTGGGAAGTTGGTGTCATAGTTCATTGAATTCGTGACTGAGGAAAAAAACATTTTTTGTCTAGCAAGTATATCACAACTTCTGATGTTATGAAACCTAGCTGACAACAAAAAAGACTCCAGCTCAATTCCATTTTTATTTTCTTATATCATATATTCATGGTATGTGCTGCCTCTAACATTAGAACCTTATCATCTAGTTAAGATGAGTGAAAAACCAAGATAAATAGCAAGAATTTATTGTTTTGGTACTCTGGCTCCTGCCTGAACAAAACACACACACACACACACACACACACACACACACACAAAGATGTATCCTAAACTGAACCTTGTAGTTTTTAATTTATCCATAGTTTCTAGGAGAAACTTTTTGTACCCATGGA
Organism: Micromys minutus; assembly: GCF_963924665.1. Taxonomy (NCBI): domain Eukaryota; kingdom Metazoa; phylum Chordata; class Mammalia; order Rodentia; family Muridae; genus Micromys; species Micromys minutus. The sequence continues at coordinate 24,402,279 of NC_137959.1, forward strand.
AGGTTTTTTCTCAAAAGTTGTTTTATCTTTATGCACTGTCCCTACTTCCTAATCTTCCACTATATCACAACTACTTTGTGCTTAAACTGTTCTACTCACAATATGTCCCTATCTACTTTCACATTTACTAATTTTTACTATGCTCCTTTTCTTAAGGTATTGTTTACTCAGTGGCTTCTCTTAAATAGATATCTCACTCTCTAAGAACTCTCTTTTCATATTCCATCAGAGGAGATGATGTAGAACATCACAAGTTATAAAGCAGAATGTGTCCTATGTTCTTGGTTTTTATCCAGGGGATATTTATTTCTACTATTTTTTTTTTTTTAGTTTTCTTGTTCACAAGATTTCCCAGGCATTAAGATATGTATAACTAATAAATAATTTGAAATTCATAAATTTATTTGTAAATGACCACCCATAAGCATATAATGAATAACATCTGGCAGAAATATAGTATATCAGATAGCTGTAATGCCAAACTTTGTTTTTCCACAGACACACTATTTTCAACAATATTGAACAATCAGTTTTATTTCTTATTCTACATGAAAAGGCAACTATTTATTCACATTGTTTCTAAATCTCATTAACACCACTCTGAATTTAATTGGAATTATATTAAATCCATAAATCAGATTGAGAAGAGAAAACTTTTTATTTCTATTAATTACTCCCAGAATGGAAGGAGCTGCATAGCACATCTTTCAATTTATTAAAATCTTGTTAAAGATTGCTTAAGAAATTTCATGTCTTTTATGTGCTCTACATATTTCTTATTGTTTTAATGTATGCTTTATTTTTGAAAGGTCTTATATGTTTTATTGACTGATTTTTTGGAATGTATAGAGAAACAATTGTTTGTCTTTAGGCATAACATATCACCATATCTCTTAATTTCATTTGAGTAATGTAATTGATTTTCACTTGGCTCACATTCTTCAATAAGATTATTACATTATTTCCAAATATTGAAATTTAACATTTTCTCATCTTTTATAATTTATATTATCTTTTTCCTCATAGCAAGTTGGAGAGCTACAATAATATAAATAATATTAGTCATCATTGATTATACCTATATTCTAATACTATTTTCCTGCTTTTATTCTCCACAATTGGATAGAGGGTCACTTGACATACCTTGGAAATATTCATTTAAATGTCCTATGTAACTGAGAAAAGGAAAGAGATCACAGGATGGAAAAAATTGCCCAAAGTCTTCTGTACAGATAAAGACAGTGAATTATCCAAAGTTTTTACATTGAAGAATAATCACTTGAAAAATTAATCCAAGTGAGCATAAAAATGCAGTTAATAGTTTTTTGCTAAGTTCCCCTGTGTCTGTTAATGTTAGTGTCATGACATAACAATGATGGCTCTAATTAAATATTTTTAGAAAGTGATGTAAGATTAATTTAGGTCGGGGAACAGACATGAATATTCCTAAGTAAAAAAAAAAAGAAGAAGAATGGGTGTATATATTTGTGTGTGCGTGCATGTGTGTGTGTGTTTGTGTGTGTGTATGCTTATGTGTAGTTGTTTATTCATATGTAGGTCTATTTTCTTGCATCAATATACAAATATGTAAATGTTTAGGTTGTGAACAGAAGACAATCATATTTCCTGTCTTTCAGGAGCCGTCCATCTTTGTGTTTTTGAAGGCAGGGTGTCCCTCTAACCTGAAACTGACAGACATATGAATATTTTGAGCGAATATGCTTCAAAGATCCAAGCACCTATAAAGTGCTTGGATTCAAAATTTTATAACAATAGTAATCTTCTTTTGTTTTTTAGCACGTATGCTAGGGATCAGCTTAGGTCTTCATGTGTACAAAATAAATACTTCAGTGACTGAGTCGGCCATTCAGCACCATAAATGATGTTCCTACAATTATTACAATATGAAAACTGGTATATGGAAATATTACCTTAAAATCATTATATTAGTTTTTAAAGAAGCCAATTTCAAAGTGTAATTATTGTCTTACATAGCAAAAATATTTTGGTTCCATACTAATTTAAATGAATCTACTATGTGGCTTTTCTGGACAGTGTACTTGTTCAAATACATTATCAACCGTGTAAGAGGATGTTCCTTAGAAATGTAAAGTCAAATCCACTCCAATAGACAACTGAGAATGTAGAGAGGTTTACTTCACTAATACTCTTATTTAAGAAAGCAGAGTTAAGTCTTAAGAGAAAAATAAGCCTTGGAATTTAGTTTATTTTGTAGAGAACCTACCTAGGATTCATAAAGCTTTGAGATAAATTCTCACACACTCATCAACTTAAACTGAAGGTCAGAAACATTTTCCCCTTCTGTCATATATTACAGCCTGACTTCAGATCCCTGTCCTCTTACTTCTGTTCTACCATTGCACTCCATTGCTCCTTTCCTTAATCCATGCCCTCTCCACTTCACTTCAAAAAAGGGCAGGCCTCTGAGGTATATCAACCAACTGTCGCATAATGGTAACAAACCCTCATGTAAGGGTGGATGAGGCAACCCAGTAGGATAAAAGGGTTCTCAAGAGCAGGCAAGAGAGTCAGAGATACCCTCATTCCCACTGCCGGGCGTCCAACCAATAACCCAAGATAAATAAACATGACATTAATACAGAGGGTCTATCACAGATCAAAGCAGGCTCTGAAATCGCCACATCAATCTCTCTTAGTCCCTATGATGCCTCATTAGTCTATTCTGTGGGCCATGGTCTCATGGTGTCCTCAAACCATCTTCATCCAACAGCCCTTCTTCTGCCATTTCCTAAGTGTTCCCTGAGCTCTGTTTAATGTTTGGGTGGAGGTCTCTCCATTTACTTCTATCAGTTGCTAGCCGAAGCCTCTCTAATGATAATTATGCTAGGCTCTGGTTCTATGATCATTTTATATATTTGTTGCGGTAAATATTTTTTGAAAATGTAAAAAAGCACTATGCCAAGGCTACTGCTGGCTACTCTCTGCCTCCATGGCTAGCCCAATGCAGTGGTCACCAACCGAGAATCTCTCTTGCTGCAGACTCTGCCCACAGTTACAACATCCACCCCTGTGGTTATCGTCACAATTCCTAGTAACTCAGTAAAATCAAACCTCTTGAGGCTTGTAATTTATTAATCAGACTTATGTAAGTAAATTCTCACCCCAAAAAAATGTGCCCACAATAAACTCGTAGCCTGTTGATATTGATATAAACTGCCAACCATTGTAAGACAAGTTGTCCTGTAATAATCCATCCCTTATAAGATATTCATAGTTACCTGGGGGCTATTTAAAGCCACATGTCTTGATTATCCTTCTCTACCACCATCTTAGTTTCTTCTTCCCTTTTTCCCTTTCTCTCTCATCTTTCAAAACCTCTTTGCCCACATTTATTTTTTAATTATTTTTATTGGACGTTCTCTGTATTAACAATTCAGGTGTTATCCCCTTTCCACCAATCACATCCCACTCTGCTGCACATTGTGTCCATAAAGGTGCTCCCTCTTCCAAACTCTCTCTCCTACTTCAGCATCCCCCAACAATGAAAAAAAACGAGCCATTGCTGGACCAAAGTCCTCTCCTATCATTCATTGATGCCAGAGAATGATATCCTCTGCTGCATATGCACATGAAGCCATGGGTTTCTTCATAACAACTCACTGGCTGGGGTTTTAATCCCTAGGAGCTGTAGTAGGTTTGTTTGGTTAGTTGATAATTTTGTTATTCCAATGGGGTTGTTGATGCTTACAGCTTCTTCAGTTCTTTCTCTAGCTCCTTCACTGGTGTGCCCAGGTTCAGTCAAATGGTTAGCTGCAAGCATACTCCTCTTTATCAGTATGGCTCTGGCAGAGCCTCTGAGGATGCATCCATATCAGATTCCAACAGGGAAGAACTACTTGGCATCAGCAATAGTGCTTGGATTTAGTTGCTGCATATGGGCGGGACACCCTAATGAGGCAGTATCTGGATTGTCTTTTCTTCAATCCCTGCTCCTCTATTTGACCTTGCATTTCCTCCAATGAGTGTTTTGTTCTCCCTTCTAAGAGGGACTGAGGAATCCACCTTCTGACTTTTTTCTCTTTAAGCTTCATAAGTTCTGTGAATTGTTTCTTGGGTTTTCTAAGTTTTTTTGCTGGGGGCGGGTCTAGTATCCACATATCAGTGAGTTCAATCCATGAGTGTTCTTTTGTGACTGGGTTACCTTACTCAGGATGATAGTGTCAAGTTCCATCCATTTGCCTAAAATTTCATGAAGTTGTTTTTAATATCTGGATAGTACTCCATTGTGTAAATTTACCACAATTTCTTTTCACCTTCTGGCTATTATAAATAAGGCTGCTATGAACATTGTTGAGTATGTGTCCTTGTTAGATATCGAAAATCTTTGGGGTATATGCTCACAAGAGGTATAGCTGGGTCTACAGGTACTATTATGACCAAATTTCTGAGGAATTGCCAGACTGATTTCCAGAATAATTGTACCATCTTACAACCTTACCAACAGTAGAAGAGTGTTCCTCTTTATCCACATCCTCGGTAGCATCTGCTATCTCCTGAGTACTAAATATTAGCCATTCTAACTGATGTGTGGTGCAATTTCAACATTGTTTTGATTAGTAATTTCTTGATAACTAGGGATGTTAAACATTTGTCTAGGTGCTTCTCAGATATTTGATATACTCGGTTTAGAATTCTTTGTTTAATCTCTGTACCCCATTTTTTAATATGATTAATTGATCCTCAAGAGTCTAACTTCTAGAGTTCTTTTTATATACATCTATCAGTTGTAGAATTGGTAAAGATCTTTTTCCCATCTGTTGGTTGTAGTTTTGTCCTTTTGACAGTGTCCTTTGCCTTACAGAAGCTATACAATTTTATAAGGTCCCATTTATTGAGTCTTGATCTTAGACTTTGGTGTCCTGTTCAGAAAATTTTCTCCTGTGCCTATGTGTTCTAAGCTCTTTCCCAGTTTCTGTTCTGTTAGCTTCAGTGTACCTGGTTTTATGTGGAGGACATTGATCCACTTGGATTTGAGCTTTGTACTAGTAGATAAGGAAAAATAAATTTGCATTCTTCTGCATGCTGACTGCCAGTTGACCAGGACCATTTTTGAAGAGGCTGCCCTTTTTCCATTGAATGGTTTTAGCTCCATTGTCAAAGGTCAAGTGACCATAGATATTTGGGTTCATTTCTGGGTCTTCAATTCAATTCCATATATTTACCTGATTGTCTCTGTAGGAATACAATGCAATTTTATCACAATTGCTTTGTAATACAGCATGCGGTCAGAGATGGTGATTCCCCTGAAAGTTATTTTAATGCTGAGAATGTTTTTTGCCATCCTGGGTTTTTTAGTATTCCAAATGAATTTTCAAATTACTCATTCTAAGTCTATGAAAAATTGAGTTGAAATTTTGATGGGGATTACATTGAACCTGTAGATTACTTTAGGCAAGATCACCATTTTTACTATGTTGATTCTTGAATCCATAAGCATAGAAGATCTTTCCACCTTCTGAAGTCTTCTTTAATTTTATTTTTCAGATATTTAAAATTCTTACAATTCCTTCACTTGTTTTGTTAGGGTAACACCAAGATATTTTATATTCCTTGTGACTATTGTGAAGGATGTTGGTTCTTTATTTTTTTCTCAGCCTGTTTATCCTTTGAGAAGAAGAAGGTAGAGGTCACTAAGATATAAATTGGAAAAAAATAAGTCAAAATATAACCATTTGCAGATGATATGATTGTATACTTAACTGACCACAAAATTCCACCATAGAACTTCTACAGCTGATAAACAACTTCAGCAAATTAGCTGGATATAAAATTAACTTGAACAAATTAGTAGCCCACCTTTCTTGTTCATTGTCTAGTCACAGGTCCTGCCTTATCTTGTGCCTTTCCTCACCTTCATATAGACATCAACCCACATATATTGTTAGGAATACATAATTGACTTTTTGTTCAGACATGTCCTATCCTATTCTAGGTCTTTGAACTATTCAGATTTAGGTTTCTTGTCATCCATACAGTGTCACATATGAAATCACTCTGATGGTTTGGTTCTTGGTTTGGGTAAATCATTGATTGGCTTTTTCCACAAGTTCTATCCCACCCTTTTGTTAGAATCTCTTGCAGGAAGGACCATTTGTAGATGGACGGTTTAGTGGTCAGGGCAATGCCCCAGTCTGATCTCTGAGAGAGATTCTGTTTACTGAAGATGGCAAAAATACTTAATTTTAGCACTAAGGAGGTGGGGATAGACAGACCCAATGTTTCTGATCAATTCATGCTCAGCTACAGTGTAAAATCCAACCTAGAATGCATGAGACAAGAAAGACTGAGGGAAGGAGAGAGGGAGGGAAGAAGAGAAGAAAGGAGGGAGGGAGGTAAAGTGGGGGTGGTTGGGAGATTTTCACAGATAATGTATATATTATATTGTGTTATCAGGTTATATTGTATGCAACTAAGTGTTGGAACTGTATACACATATAACTGATAGGCTAGAAGTCTAAGTCAACAGTAAGTAACTTTCATAGCTTAAGAAAGGCTAAGGATACATGATGTTCTTATTACTCTCTGAGGGTCTGTCACTTGATAAAATATAGAAATGCAATGAGTTAACTTTCTTACAATTTATCATACACTAATTTTATCACGATGAGAACAAACAGACATCAGAGTCCTGGATAAATATAACCTGTTTAATCTCTTTTAAAAATATATAATTTTTAAAAATTATCTATTAAGGTGTCTCTGTGTGTCGGTGTAAACGTGCATGGGATGTGTGTGATGGTGTCCATTATATCTGATGAAGACACTGTATATCCTGGATCTAGTGTTTCAAGTTGTGAGCTGCCCTACATGGGTATTGGAAACTAAACGTTGGTCTTGTGAAAGAGCAAGATATATGCTTAACTCCTGAAATGCCACTTCAGCCTCAACATGATCAAACATTTAATATTTTCATATACTATGTATTTGTTATACAATGTGACTTTTTACTAAGGCTTTCAATATTTTATAAATTTTATCCTAAAAATTTCACAAATAAAAATGTAATGTGATGAAAATAGCCAGCCCCCAAGTCTACACATTTCAGTGAACTACTAAGTTGTATGTGGGTTCCTACAAAATAGAATGGGAATAGATCAGTGATTGCAAAGAGTTCCACATACAAATATTGTACTGACGATGAACCTTCAGAACTTTTAGGTGGACATCACAGTCTTTCTGTAACTCTAGCCCTAGAATATAGAGAATAAAGCTATCAGAGCAATCTGACGAAAAAGACTTGTCAAACAAGAGTATACTAGAAGCCTGTCCCAAATTTGGGTATAATTTTGACTAAGTGGTTCTGAACATCAAACTTGATAATGCTCATCAGTTTTATGATGTCGTATACACATTTTTGGCTTGAAAGGGAGAAGCGATTTTGAAATACATAAACTGACTCCAGCAAGGAACTTGAAAGGATTACAAATGTCTGTGTAAAATCGAAAGTTCCAGACAAAATGATCTTCAAGTCTTTCTGGCGCATGTGCTTTCTGTCTTCATGTAGCAAAATTGCTTGCACTTAGCATTCATTTGCATATTATATAGACATTCCCCTTGATATTTTTAATCTTTGACATCTCATATCATTATTAAACCAATCACCGTAACACCTACTTCAAAAAATGATACATTACATCCCTTGAGTTTATCAATCATAGAACAATCTTGGTCCATCATCACATGAATTATTACAAAACTGTTTGATATGTGTACCAAAAAGGGGAAAGTAGTCTCTTCTCTTTGAACTTTTTAAGACAATCACATTAGGGCTGAACTGTACAGCACTCTCATGTCAATTATAAAGACATTATTCAATGGCTGTACTCAATCCATTTGACATACAGTTAACCCCACAACTTTTACTATTAACTTTCCTTTCTACTTCTTTTTATATTTGACACTTGCATATCTTAAATGATTGGTAGGATCTTTGAAATGGAATTTGAAATCAAGGAGCTCAGGCTTTGCCGGCATAGGGGATATGAGCCTGGGATGTAAATCAGAGTAGTTTTTATTGGAACACAAAATGGTTGCAGACAGTATCCTGGTAAGGCAATAATTAACCTTGAATCTTACAGCAAGAAAGTTTTTTTTCTCATCTCAACTTTCTTTCATTCCCTCAGGATACTTCAAAGAGAATGAATCAGTAAGCTGCTAATGTGTCTTTACTACAATTTTAACCCTTACCATTTTATCCAATATAGAGGAGATTTCAGGTTTAAAATCTGAACTACAGCAAGAGAAAATAGTACATTTTGGTTTTTAATTTTGGCATCTTATATTTATATTTAATAGATATAACTATTTTTCATATTCAATGATAATATTTATCTTTAAGTATCTTTATGCATTAAACAATTACTCAAAACACACAGATAAAACTAAAAAAAAAATTGTATAAAATAATTAAATATATGATGTTAGGAGAATAATAACATTTTAGTGAATTTGGAACCAACATTAAATTTACATAAAGTTTTCAATTAGTGAACTGCGAAATTCAATTTACCTTTGTTGTTTTGGAGCTAATTGTATCTTCTCTCCGCAACTCTTCATATAATGTAACTCATTTCCTAGTATTTCACAGCATTGTTATATTTGGATTTTGGTCCTTTACAATGTTAATTGAAATGCAGTAGGTCCAAGAGTCAGGCTCTAACTGAAAGTGTCTGGGATTATTGTAAGGAAAGAATATTTATTCACAGGAAAATCATGCCAGAGATGCCTGCACAGTTGAAGAAATCCTGTACCTAGAAAGAGCGAACTGCAGGCCTTTTAGAATGGCCTCATGAAGATCCAACTTTGAAACCTTCACAGAGTACTTTCTGAGATTAGAACTGTGTAAATCTAACTTTTCTTAATTAATCTCCTTAAATCAGTGAAATTTCCTCATACTTGCCCTAGCATTTTAATGTAGTGCTCACAGGTATGGTCAGAGCAGTACAATCAAAATTTAAGAACATGCATGATGATAATTCTGTTCACCAGTTAGTGAGCTTCATGTATTCTATTCTGTGTGTCTCAAATTTTGAAGGTTCAAATGAAATTAAGGCAATTTCTGTCTTTGATGACACTGGAATATCTTAATAATACTGATAACACTTAGATGTAATAGTAATGAACATTTCAATATGAATATAATGATTTCCTTCAAGTTGTGTTTGGATTGGAAATAAACTCTATCTAGTTATGTAGAAGTATGATTTTTAAAAGAAAACAATATTTACTTCAAGGATCATTTGGAAACTTCTGATGACATTTTTGGTTGTCAGACCTTTGGTAAGGGGAAGACATTACTAGTGTGTTGAGACCATGGAGGAATGGAAATCACCCTTCAAGCCACACATCCAGCTTCTCCCAGCCTTTTCTGTATCATTCACAATAAAAAATTAGAATGATCAGATACAGAATATCAGTAGGGCAGGGATTCAAAATGCCTGATATCCAAAAAAGATAATGTTGAAAATGAAAGGAACTCATTGTTATAAATGTAATAACTACTCCGTATATTGCATAAGAAAAATGTCAATTAAGAAGCAAATACACTATATGGCCATCCACAAGATGTCATTGTCTTTTTCTGTTCACCTAGAAAAAAGGATATAAACATGTTAACCTTAGTTTATTTAGTATTTAGCTTCTACTTCATAACAAAAACCATTCCTGAAATACAGTAACAGTTGAAACTGTATATAAACACTCCGGAGTTGTCATTAGTTGGGCATAGAAAATAATTTTTTAAAAAATTTTTCATTTAAAAGTTAGACTAGTAATATTGACAATTAGAGTAATAGAGTATAATATCTAAAATCTCAATAATTTCATGATTTAATTTTGTTGTTTGTTGTTTTTAAAAAAGATCTGTGAATAAATTTTGGAACTTTTAAACATACTTTTAAAATAAATTAATTCAGACTATTTTACATTTTGTTTTACTGGTGGTAAGTTCCTTTTTTATTCATCAAGTGCTCTATCTAAACTGAGCAGAGGTTGGCTTGTTATTCCAATAGTACCTGAATAATGCTCATTAAATTCTCTTCTCTTGCATTCTGTGCATTTTAATGTCTCCTATATGCCTCTTGATAAAATCTAAGTTACTTATAATATATATTCTCCAGAAAAAAATCTATAAAATATGATTTAATGTACATATATCTAACACTCTTGTCAAGTATAAATCCCTTAGCATGTCAATAGATCAGTAACTTTATAACTAGTAATATGTACTTTAAATGAATAAAAAATTAATTTGAATTATGAACATATGCACACAGGGATATATATTACATGAGTATATATTTAAATATCTACATATATATACTTGTAAAATTATAGTATCTAATATATACACATATTATTTGCCTGACCCTGTTCTATACTTGTTGTATACACATTTCACATATATTCTGCAACTGTCTAAATGATTAAATGATTAACATTGATTTGAAAATGAAAGCACTATCCTCCTAATTAGTATTTTTCAAAGATACTCATATTAAGTAATAAGGTTTCTAATTCAGACTAAACAAATTTATTCTTCAATATTATAAGGGAAGCTACTACTTTTAAACAAAACTGGTCATTATTGATATAGACTTATAAAAGATTATAAGGGGAATAATTGAAATACATTGAGATAAGTCAAAAATCTCTTGTCAGGATTCCAAAGTGATGCTACACATTTAGATATTGTCAAAACTGTTCTTACAGTGATTAACTTCCTTTCCTTACTATGACTTGTAGGCATGGCACAGTGTCATTCTTTCTATGGAAGAGCTCATCCAAAACCAAAGAAAATGAATGTGCCATTCTTCAAGTCTAGAATTATAAAATGGCAAATAATCTCTGGACAATGTGTACAACTTGAGTTAAGTATTGAGTCTCCAGGTTGACGTCATTATTTCCTTAACTTTGGAGAAAAATTTTCAGATTATTTTCATATTGAGGAATTTGAAAACTTTTCCACAGATATATTTTTGAAATGAGTAAGGATTTGATCTTTTCTATGTGTGAAAGCAAAACAATATGTAACCAAAATAGAGTGTCTGAACACACCTAACCAGAAGTTGGATGTTGCATATAGTTCACTTTCTGCTAAAAATCAGATTACTTAAATTGAGCACACATATTTCACAATATTTTCCTTAAGACAGAAAAACTGAAATTAACAAACCTAAAGATATGCACCACAATGTTCATAGCGGCTCTATTTATAATAGCCAGAAGCTGGAAGGAACCCAGATGTCCCTCAGAAGATGAATGGATACAAAAAATGTGGTACATATGGAATACTACTCAGCCACCAGAAACAATGACTTAACCAAATTCTTAAGAAAATGGCTGCATCTAGAGAATATCATCCTGAGTGAGATAACCCAGTCACAAAAGAACAGACATAATATGCAGTCACTGATAGAGGGATGCTAACCCCAGAGGCTTGCACTCCCCCAGAAACAACTCACAGACTGTATGAAGTCCAAGAAATAAAGAAAACAAAGCAAAACAAAAAAATATTTACAAAACAAGAAAACTTTAACTATTTCCATGTTACAATTTGTTTTACATGTACTTTAGCTCATTGGAACTATTAAGTTTTCAAGGCATACAATCAAACCTTGAAAAAAATCAAGTACTGACTAAAAATATATTCATATAGTTTTATATAAAACTTAGGTTAAAATCTGAAAAAAGTACTGACAAAAAATGTATAATTTTAAGCAAAAAATGTTTAAAATCTGTACATTTATCTTTGTTTTGTAAAATAAAGTTGTTTAAAAAATACACTTTATTTATTTTTTTGAACAACTTTATTTTTAAAACAAAGATAAATGAACAAATTTTAAGCATTTTTGTATAAAAGTATATGGATATATATTTTTTTTCAGTGTTTGTTCCCCCCCCCAATGGTTTGATAGTGTGCATTAAGGTCTTACTAGTTACAATGAGCAAAAAGTACATGTAAAACAAGATGTAACCTGGAATTTGTCAACGTTTTCCTGGTGTGTAAGGATTGAGCATAATTTTTTTTTCTTGATCTTCACACAGTCTGTGAGTTGTTTCTTGGGACACTTTAAAGTAAAAACCACCTGGTTTCTGGGGTTTGTTTTATTCTTTTGTGTGCATTTTTAGAAACAATTTCTACTGTTCTGAATGAGACAGAAAACATTTCAAACATTCTCCCCAGATTTTCTGTCAATATGCTTCTCTTTGCATTGATACATTGCTCTCCATAATTAAGTTAATATTTTTAAGTTCAACATGAAATATAAACAGTTACATGTCATACTAATGTATGAAGAGACAGCTTTAGATTACTTAGGTAACTGTTGCTGCATGGACAAAGATATGTGTCTTCATCCATAAAGTTAAAAGGCAACAGTCATGATGATACTCTACTTGAAGATTCATCTGATGCAAGAATGAAAACACTGTAGGCAGCAAACAGTGAATGAAAGAATACAGAGTAAAAATGGAATTTCATATGATTTCTAAGCATATAAGTCCCTGAGAGTATTGTGTAGGTGAAACATGACTTCTTGATCTTGATAAAATTCTTAATATTTCTGATTTCAAAGTTCCCAATCACCAAAATAACTCTTACTACCTTCCTAATTATTTATGACTAGAACATAATAAAGGATGCAGGATTTTAAATAGCCTCCCAAAACAATGGGCTCACTCTATGTTTTTTTAACTCTTAAATACTAGCCATTATTATAATTATAATTAGGACTCAATATCCCTTTGTCTGCCATATAAGTTATAGTGGCCAAGTGATCACCACTAGTTTTTTTGTCACACTGTCATGTGTTACAAACTAGGATTTTTCCATTAAATTTAACATGTGATGTTTAGTTCTAAGAAATCATTGACACTACATATTGTCTGACTTTAATGCTGAAGTAGACCTCTAGTTTTATGTTCAATGAATGTTGCTTGGATGACCACAGTGTCACAGGCAGAGAGCAGATGTAGTCAAATAAGAGATTCATCTTTGAGGTTGATGTTCAGGATTTCTCTTTCAAGCAACCTCTCAATAGTTTTTCCCTAAGGTCGATCTGCAGGATCTACTTGAGAATTATAGTGGGGGGAGCTTTAATGCGGAAATTATTAGACTTTTATCAGTGGTTCTCTTAATAAGTTTTTACGACCTTCCTAATGCTGCAAGACTCATGTGGTAGTAACCCCATACATAAAAGTATTTCTTTGCTATTTTATAACTGGTATTGCTACTACAGTGAGTCATAATGCAAATATTAGATGTGGGGATATTTGATATGCCATACTTGTAGGGGTTGCAACCCACAGGTTGAGGACTGCTGGATTAGTGTGCATATAACTCTAAGATTAAACTGGGCACTACTAAAAGTCATGCCAACAAAAGTGACTGAAAACTTGTTTTAATCAGCAAGACAAAAATGCTAAGTACAGCTACCTCACCATAAACATAACAATAACAGGGCAGAGCTCATCAAGGCTATTGATGAATTTCAATTCTTAGGTGAATTGCTGTTGTTTACCCAGCATCACAGGATGGCCTCATGAAAGAGCTGTAAATCTGTGTTTGCCTAGAAAGACTCTTCAAAGCCAATGAACTGCTAACATTGTTTGAACTTCATTATTTTAATTAAGAAGAGAATACATGCATTATATTGCTTCCCTTCAAAAGTTGCTCTATTTTATGTATGTCTTCAACATCCAGAACATTAACAGTGGACTTTCCTATGTTGTCTTTCACCAGTCTTAGTTTCAAGCTTTACTCAGAAATGAGATGGTCCAAGTTATTGGTATAAAATGCAGTAATGTCTTTATTATCTATAAGGTGAAAAAATTGACATGAAACTCACTCTGAAGGACTACACTCTGAATTGAGCTAATCATTGTTCAGTTCTAAATTACCTTTTATTTCTTTCTTACAGCAAGAAAAAGACACAGATATATGCGGTTTAGAAAGAGTGATTATGCCAATTCTCAGAAAGTCTTCAAATTTTTAAGGTGCATGATATTAAGGAGACAAATTGTCCAAATTTCAGATAATTTATATCCTGTATACACAGAACATGCATGTAGAATGGCATGTATGTGATTAATCTTTCTGGTAATATTTTAGCACCTAGCCTTCATTTTTTTCTCTCAGTGAATAGTGTGGGCTACTCAGTTGTCATGGGACAGTAAATAGAATAAAAGGAACAAAAAGGAAAGCAAAAGAAAAGGCAACACATTCTGCACTAACTGAGCATGACAAGGTGACAGTCCTTGGCTACTTCTGGCATCTCAATATTCTGTTTCCAAATAGAACCATCATTCTTCTGCAGAGTGACTTTCTTTGTCTAGTAGCTACAAATGAGCCAAGAAGTTGCCAGAATTTCTGTCTTCTGATCTCATTATACAAAGCACTAAAATGAGCTAACTCCCAGAAGCTTTCATGTAGCTAGTGGCAGTCCAGGGAAATCTGCCTTTGATATTCACCTGCTTAGCATACACACACCATACAGAACTATCTCTCTCTCTCTGTGAATTTCTTTTAAAAGCAGTATTACAGAAGAGTTGTGTGTTCTCTTTCCTTCTTGCTGTGCATGTCGATATACATGCAAGTATAATAGAAAATTATAAATGATTCTGACTTTCAGACTGCTTATGTGATTGTACAATTAACCTTAAAATTAAAGCACAAACAATAAAAAATACATATAGTGCATGTTGATATATATGTGACCATCTACCTATATATACACATATGTTGGTTCTAAGACACTGGTACAGTCTGTAGAGAGGTAATGAGGTGCTAGCCTTGATGACAAAACGTTACTCTTATTTTGTTGCTTCCCATTCATTTATTTAACAAATGTTTCCTGTGCTGTTAGAATATGTCATATCCTGCTGAAGAATTAGCTGAGAGGAAATCAAGAGTTGCACAAAGGTATAAAACAAAACGTGGTCTCTGTTATCAAAGAACTTATGAGAGAACAGGGAAACCAGTCTGCATGTAGCTGTGATAAAAATCTAGGGTGAATAACTACTAAATCTAGCTAGGAAATCAGGAGGGTTAAAAAAAAATCTAACTGAAGTAGAAACCAGAAGTAAAAGAGTGAAAGAAATTTCTCTACCCTCCTCCTTCCTCTAGCCTTCATCTCCCTTATTCTCCTCTCTTGCTCCTTCTTCTCCTCTTCCTCCTCCTCCCCCATACCCTCTTCTCCTCCAGTTCTTCCTCCTAGTTTTTATTGTATCAGGTGTTCATTAAGTAGTCAGGCATAATAAGTATCCCTGTTTGCACTTTCATTTTGTTCTATTAAAACACTTCAAATACTTAGAAGTGAAACATTGCAGCTGGCAAGTTCATGAAGGTTGAAAGAGTTGGTGATATTTAAGAAAGTCAAAGGAGAGAAGGGCATTCAAAACAGGTGGAATATTAATTTAGAGAGGGCTAATAAAGCTAGGGGAAATAACATTATTCCTCTGTGAAGGAGTTCACTTAAGGGAATGAATTAAAGTTATTTGCATTTAGATTCTGAAGATTTATAATAGGCTATCTATGGAATTGCATTCATTTCCTGGATTCGGAGTGATGTTACTGAGTGATGTTACACAGCAGAAGGCATATGTATTAGTTTTCACTTATCTCTTGTTCTTGAGATTCAACAATGTGTTTCAGAAATTTTGTTTTGGTTAATTTACTGCTACGGTGCCTACATTGATAGGTTAGTTTGGGTGAATCTTTGTGGCAATGTGATATGCCTTTTCTCATACACGTAGAATATGGGCTGCTTGAGCTGAGTGCTAGAGTTTGTTAATGAAGTGAGAGCAAAAACTCAAAAGCAGGCATTTCCAATTTCTTACAGGAGTTCTGATCATTTGCTAGAAGTCAAATACCATTAAAACATCAAGTGGGTGCTTCTTGGCACTTTATTATTCAACAACCATCTTAATTGTTAATAATTCCTAAGAGCACTGTAGTGAAGTATGAAAAGGATTAACAATATGTCAAATTCTTAACTGGAAACCAAGTCTCCGAATATTTAGTGAAGAACCTTTATAATGAAAAGCAAATCTATAATTTGATAGTCAGCAAAAATTTTGGTAGTATGTGCTATAATTAAGAAAACCTTCCAAATTGTCACTAGCTATAGCATGTATGTGTGTATGTATATATATATATATATATATATATATATATACAAGTATAAAGTTTATGGGAATGCGGGCATGTATGTGTGAATATATGTAAATATTTTATGTGTATATTTTATGCATATAGATATGTTTATATCTCAGGTCATATCTTTGTAACAGTTTCAATCAATTAATACTGAAATTGAAAAGGATGATAATAGAATATTTGGCAAATTTTTATTTTCTCAGAATGTTAAAGCATGTTCTTTACAGTAGGCATTGTGTCTCTGTACATCATTCCGGAGCCAGAATAAGCCCCTAGTTTCAAGTCACCCTGAGTTGTATCACAAAACCCTGTCTGACATTTTAAGAAACAATACAAAACATTATATAACTCCTTTTTACTTACAACTTTATTTCAAACAGCAGAGATACATGTACAGATTTTTAAAGGCATTTTGGTATAAAACTATATGAATATATTTTTGTCAGTATTTGATTTTTTAAAAATTTTTGATAGTATGCATTGAAATCTTACTAGTTACTATAAGTATAAAGTACATGTAATACCAAATGTAACATGGAAATAGTCAGTTTTCTTGGTGTGTATAGATTAAACATAATGATTTTTAAATACCAAAAATTGCTAAGAAACAATACAAAACATTGATACTTTTACAGTCTTCTCATAGAAGTCTCATGATTGCTTATCATTATAACTAAATGAAATTATTCTTTTTATTTATTAAGGATGTCTTGTCTGCTAGAATACTGCAACAGATATGTTGATTGGCCAATTTGACATACCTAGAAAGAGAGAACCGCAATCAGTAATTGCCTCTATTGGTCTGCCCTAACCAGTCCTGTATGCTAATTGATGTGGGGGGGGGGTTAAGCTAGAGTAAGATGTTCATTGTATTGCTTGTTCCCTTAACCTAGAACTGAGCTGTTATTACTTGCATGTAATTAAAATGGCATAAGAGCAGACTGGAAAATTAAACCTTCCTATCTGCCTTATAACTGACTGGGGGTCATGCAAAAAAAAAAAAAAAAAAAAAAAAAAAAGAAAAGTAACATAGAAAACAAACCAGATGGAAATTCTTCCACAGTATCTGGTCCAGTTCTGGCTTAAGGTTTCAGCCTTGTCTTTCAGCCTCAGATTTCTTTGATTTAGATTTTAGCCAATAAGCAAAATAATCCTTCCTGTTCAAGTTGTTTTTGCTCATCGTTTTATACCAGCAACGGATATCTCACAGGAGATATAAATATGAAACATGAGAAGGCAAGACACGACTTTATATTTTTTTCAGCCTAATATATGTTATACAGTAATCATATAATACTGGGGTATTAATAGCAACAGGAGCACACAATTTCTTAGTGAGATAACACCATTCACATATGGTTATCTAATATTATTGTCAGCAATATATCCATACATTGGATTGATTTCTTGTAAAATTACTACATATTAATTTCTTAATTATTCATTCAGTTCTTCACCTTAAGTGTTCAGAGGATTTTATTAAATGATAGAACTGATGATTGACTACAAGTGTGATTATTGATGTCTAATTTCAAATCCTGATGGTAAATAAACATCAAAATATATCTATTTTAAAAAGAGCAATCAGATTCAACTAGGTCAACTAACCTGGAGCAGAGTCAACTACTCTAGGAGCTCTCAGAGACTGAACCACCAGCCAAAGAACACACGGGGGCTGGAATGAGCCCCCACCCCAGCACATACTTAGCAGATGTGTAGCTTGGTCTCCATGTGGGCCTCTTAAAAAGTAGTTACAAGGTTCTGCCTAAAGCTTTAGCCTATATGGTATCGATTTCCAGACAGGGCTGCCTTGTTTAGCCTGAGTATGAGAGCATGTGCCTACTCTGGCAGAGATTTAATGCATCAAGGTTGGGAGATATCCTTGGGGTGTTACCTTCTCAGAGAATGTGAGAGAAGATGGAAGATGAGAAAAGAGTCACTGGGAGGGGAGGGCTGGCAGAAGGCAGCATGTGGGATGTAAATAAATAAATGTTAGTTAACAACAACAACAAAAAGAGCAGTCAGTAGTGCTGGACTTTAATCTTACATCTTGGTAGACAGAGGGAGTCAGATCATTGAGTTCCAGTCCCATTCTGATCTAGACAAACAGAGGTAAACAGAGAAACCATGTCTCAAAAATCTAAGAATAATCATCCATCTCATGAATGACATTCATATCATCTCATTTTCCTAGGTATCCCTGAAATAATAGAATACCCCTCATCTGAAAAGAAAAGAAATTTCTAACTGATTTAATGTTAGGCATTAAAATAACTGCAAAATCCTTAGGTAATTTGGGGGATGGGTGGAATAGAGGAACTTTTATCTTTCTGTGTGGAACCAGTCTACTCTTCAACAATTAGCAGTATATTCTTTCCTCATAAACTGTATCATAGCAGATTTCGGTACAATATCAATGTAGCTGTAGAGAAAAATATTTGAGTCACCGTCTATTCAAGGTCTGTTTTGGGTTATGGGATATGTTCCTTTTGAAATATTCAAGAAGTAACAAGACAAGAAAACCAAAGACCTTTCTGTTTAGGCTGTATGAATTAAAAACAACAACAACACCTTGTATTTGGTTAAAGCTTTTTAAAAGAGTTATTTCCTCTGGGAATCTAAGTCTCCAGGGACTATAAAGTAGTAATTTCCCTTGAATTATTTGCACATACTAACTAACATTTAAGCAAATTAGGCTATTACCTAAACTTTCAAATTAGAGAACATGCTCTTCAAATCAATAGAAAGTTCTAGCTGTTTGAAGTAGTCTGGTTAATCAGTGTTATTAAGATTTTTTTTTTTTTTAGTTGTGCTCCATACTAAAATCAGTTATTCCAACACTTCGGTTTTAGCCCAAATACCTGTTGTGTAATCAATTAGATTGTCATTCTGATAAGTCTTTCTCTCCCATGAGATTAGTTCTCATTTCACTTTTATTTTGTAGGGAGTATTATCATAGACAATGACCCAGATTCCTCCCATCAAAGACACTGCATGCATAAAATCCTCAGCAAATTAAATTTAAGCTTGCAAGTAGATAAACCAAATAAATGATTTTAAAACAACACAATCCAGCCTGATAACAGCCAAGTGTTATACTTTTAATAAATGATTAGCAATGGTTGTAATGCACAGATTTATTTCACAGAACAAAAGCACTTAAGCAGAGTTTATATTACTGCTATGCTTCAGGGGTGATAACATTGGGACTTCAACCTGCATAGCTACAATGATTAATTAACAGCCTTGTTCAGGATGAGTGAGTGTCATTATTGTTCTTAAATAGGAAAAGGCAGATAACCATTACTGATTATTCTTCAATTCCCAGTCTTACTTGTTTATATCGAAATGCCAAAGTAGGTTGTGCAATTTTCAAGCTGCTATGAGAAGTGGAAAAGGCTAGTAAGATTTCAAACCTTTAAAAAATTCAAGTACTGACAAAAATATATTCATATAGTTTTATTCCAAAATGCTCTTAAAAATCTGTACACGTATCTCACTTTTATTTAAATAAAGTTGTAAGGGGGGAAAAAAAAGAAATGAGGTTTTACTAACCTAAGAGTATACATGGCTCCAGATACATATGTAGTAGAGGATTGTCTTATCAGTGGGAGGGGAGGTTTTCGGTCCTGCTCGATGCCCTGGTGCTAGAGGATGCTAGAGTGGTGAGGTGGGAGTGAGTGGAGGAGCACCATCATAGAAGCAAAGGTGATGCGAGAGGTGGATTTGATGAGGCAGTTTGTGGAGGGGAAAACTGGAAGGGGGATATCATTTGAAATGTAAATGAATGAAATGATTAATAAAATAAGAACATAAAACTGCAAAAAAGAGAAAGAAAAGCTCCTAATCAAGATCTACATAGATAAACATAGACAGACATATACAAATATCAGTTGGATTAGCTAAAATATTCAATTTGTCAGTTAGATTATCTAAGATGCCTTGAATAAGAACCTTAATCATATCAGAAAGAATCAAACAACTTTCTACTTAGATTTCAAATTTAAGCATCAGGTAAGATTTCTCTGTTTACAAACTATACATCATATGGAGACATATTCATATTCATATTCAGACAGAGGTCGCCTTGAAGTTAAGATCAAGATTGTACAATTCTTCTATTGCTTTCCCGATGTCTAGGTAGGGAAGGCTAATATGTGTTTGTTCAAATGTGTTTTTGGTCTTGTAGCAAAATTATTAGGATATATTTTAATCTATGAATATCAAATAGGAATAATGATCATAAAAATACCTATCTCTTTAAAAAATTCAAGTAAATTTTAGAAATATTGTTCATTTGAGTGCCCTTATAGGATGAAATTTTATGTCTTGGAAAAAACCTGTAATAGAAATGTAAAATATAATAGTTCAAGAAGATGAATACATTTCAGTCTATTATAAGATATGGTTAATACAGTTAATAACATATTGTATTTTTAAAATGAAACTGAATTTTGATTGTAATTATCATAAATAATTTTACAGTGAGGGAGACACTAATAATTCTGAGAGCTCCCTACCCCATATTACTCATTCACCACAACAGACAACGATGTATCTAACACTTATATACAAATGTTACATTTATAAATAAAGTTACACTAAAATATATACAGTAAAATTATATTTTCATATACTTGGTGTGAAGACCTCATATATATATATGAGGAAATTTTTAATTGAGACTGGGTATGTGGTCTTTAACTATTAGTTCTGCACTTTTACATGCATTTCATGCAGGAGTATATTTTTATATTAGTTTTTGAATAGACAATTTTAATGTTTGGCACAAATCTGAAGTTAAGTATTGGGAGAAAGTAGTATGTTCATGGATGTCAGATTTAGAATATTGGAGGTATTTAAAGTTAATATATTTTTATTATTTTTGAGAATTTCATACAATATATATTGATCATATTCACTTTTCACCTTTTTTCTAATTCCGCAAAGATCTTCTTACACCTTTCTACCCAACTTCCTTTCTACCTATCTTCATGAAATTTTTAATAAAATTCTTTAAATCCAATTGGTGTTGTTTTTAAACTCCTGAGTAGTGGACCATTCACTGGTACATAGTCTATTGAGGCCCACACGCCCCCTTTTTAAAAATATCAATTATCCTTACATCCTAGGCTACAGTTTGGGGCTTGAGAGATTCCTTCCTACTTCATGCTAGAATATTTCTGGCTTTATAAGATGATCATACCTTCTCTTTGTGAGTCAGTGGAGCGGCACAGCCATGTTTAACTCCCATTTCATTTCTCCTTGTGAATTCACCAACAAAATGTGGTGTCTTCAGCCATAGAACCTGGCCATCAGGTTCTGGTGACAAGTTCCAAGAGCAATGTCAATAGGCTGTACAGAGAAGGTCCTTTGGGATACCCTTACCATCACTTCAATGGGGTATGCCACATCTGACACTGGACATTTTATTTGGCACACTAAGGCTTTTAGAGTCAGCATGTCACTGTACAGGTTAGCTCTCATTAAGTTTATTAGGTTTTAGTCTATGTTATATTGTTTGCTATTCACAGAAAAAAATGCTGTTCTGGTTCGAATGTCAATTGTCATATACAGACTCACATGTTTGAATGTTATCTTCAATGATGCTACTGTTAAGGGATATTGTAGAAACATTCAAACTTAGCAATTCTCTAGCAGATGGTCAATAGAGGTAGATTCTGTGAATTATAGGCCGATTTGCTTCAGGTATGAGCTCTGTGTTTTATAAGTGTTCATACCATATGCTTTTTATTTTGGGGACTATAGCTATCTCTAAATGCTAGATAGCATAAAACCTTCCTCCTTTAACAAGTATGAAAAATATTTATATGCAGCAAAGAATTATATCTTTTTATTTTTTATTGGATAGTTTATGTATTTACGTTTCAAATGTTACTCCTTTTCCTAGTGCTCTCCTCTCCCATCCTCCCACCCCCTACTTCAGTGGCAGTTCTCCCCCTCTCATCCACCCACACCTACCTCAACAGCCTGTCATTCTCCTACACTGGGGAAACAAGCCTTCCCAGGACCAAGGCCCTCTACTCCCATTGATGCCCAACAAGGCCATCCTCTGATACATATGTGGCTGGAGCCATGGGGTCCTAAATTTGAAGAAGATTGTCAAGCAAAAACATAATCTAAAAGAATCAGAAAGCCTAACTTTTTCATCCTGGCCTAACTTTTAATCCATGGTATTTTTATGATCCGAGGGGTGTTTAATATTAACCACACCTCCACATATATCAACATTATCTAAACAGACATCATGGAACCCTCAATACTTTTGAGACTTATGTCAATCATTTAATTTTCTGGCTGGAAGAACATTATGAATAGATGATATTTTGTTGAACACTTCCTAAAAACAGATTGACTTTTAGTAATTCAAAGAATTGCACATTATCCCTTTCAGTCATTTTATTTGATAAATATTAAAACTGAAGTCCAGTGCAGTTAAGTGAATTTTCCAAGGTCACAGAGCAAGTCATTAGAAATGTCTGTTACCCAAATCAAGACATTTTCCTGTCTAGTTAGCAGGAGGGTAATGAGCAGAATTTAATCTTCTCATGATCCTGAGGACTTGGTCAGGCTTGAAGTCATTATGATGAATACCAGAGATTAGCATATAAGAAAGTTATCGGAAAGCTATATTAACTTATGGAATATTTTTCTTTCTCATTAATTATGGAAAGAAAGAGACCTTTCATCATGGACACATTTGCTGTCATTTTACATCTTTCTCCTAATAAAAAGAAAGACAATTATTAAATTAATGAAAACGTTCAGTGAGCCAGATCTGGTCACTTGAACCTCTGCTGTTTGTTTGTTTGTTTGTTTATAAGAATCTTTTGCAAAACAAATTATGAGTAGAAGTATTTGTCTTGCTGTGAACTCTAGGAGTGCTGGTAGCTGTGGAGGCTAGAAGAGGGAGTCTGAAATCTTGGAAATAGATTTAACCTAGTCATATGGGTGCTAGACATTGAACCCATGTCCCCTGCAAACAGCAGTAAATTACCTTAAATCCTGAATCATTTCTTCTACCTGAATTCTCTTTTAAATTCAGCCTACAGAATTGAGACCCATTACCTATGAAATTTACTTGAAAACTCTATAGTCTTTCTTGTTCTTTTCTGTACAGATCCTTTTGAGCAAGACTTTTCCATACACTTATTATTCTAAACATTTTTTTTTCATGAGTTACTTCCTCGCAGGAAATCATGTTGACTATGTTGATCAAACATGATCTGCCATTTCTGTGTGAACAGGTTTTGATGACATGAGTAAAGCAGCAAGGGAAGGAAGGAAACAGATACTCAGACTCAAATGCAAAAACACTGGGATCAAAGGGAGTGTGCTAATGCTGATGAAGAGTACCAGCTGCTCAACAAAGTGGGACCTCAGGATCTTTATTATATTTAGCACAGCAGGAAGAATTAGTCTTAGTAGAGGAGGTCTTAATAAGCCAGTTGTTTGAGGCAGTAAACATCCAAGAGAATGAAACAGGTTGCTGATTTTGATGCACACTGTCCACATCTAAACTTGGATGAATGGAAGGCACACACACACACACACACACACACACACACACACACACACACACACACACTCATACACACACACACACACACTCATACACACCATATAGACACAGACTCTCACATGCACACATACATACATATGCACCCACAAGTCCCCCCCTACACTCACATACTCATACACTAACTTACATATAACAAGAACAACACACATACTTAATTTTAAGTAAGCATAACAAATTCTCTGTGGCTTCTGCAGCATATTTAGTGTTCTTCAGTCTTCTTCCTTATTCTTCTATAATGCCAGTTTTTCCTCTGCCTAGATAATTTTCCCCATTTGCTATTCCTTCTTCTTAGCTGTGATGTTCTTTTATAAATCATTCCATTTGTTTATGTCTCAAATGATATCCCAGTTCCCAGTTACCCTTTCCATCAACCCTCTCCCCTACCCTTTAGCTGTATAAGAGTGCTACTCCATCTAACAAAACTCTCCTGTACTATGGTGTTCTTTGTATACAGCTCTCTAAGACTGTTACCCCCATTCCCCTGGGATAGCTTGTCTTTACAAACCTGTAGTAAGTTATTCCAGGTTAGATATTATCATTTAAGGATTGGAAGCTAACATATACATATAATAGAAAGCTTACAGGTTTTGTCTTTCTGGATCTGAGTTATATCCATTTATTTTTTTCATTACTAAATAAAAAATGGGAAATATATTTGTTTGTATATATCAGGAAAGATTACATCTGCTGTGTATCTGTTTTTTTTTTTTTTTTTTTTTTTTTTTTTTTTTTGATTCCTGGGTTGATAGTTTCATACAAATGAATAAGTGGGTATTAGAAATCTACAAACATGATAAATGGGCAGAGAAGGAAATTAGGGAAACAACACCCTTTACAATAGGCACAAATAATATGAAATATATTGGTGTAGCTATAACTAACCTAGTGAAAGACCTATGTGACTTTACAAATGTTAAGTCTCTGAAAAAGCAAAACAAAACAAAACTGCTGGAAAGAATTCCCATGCTCATGGATCAGCAAGATTAACATACTGAAATAAAAATCTTATCAAAAGCAATCTATAGATTCCTGAGAAATCATCATTAAAATTTCAACAACATTCTTTACAGACATTCATAGAACAATTTTAACTTCATCTATAAAACAAAACAAAGAAACAAACAAAAACCAGAAGAGTCAACACAATTCTGTAAGTAAAAAAGAAATCCTGGAGGTATCAACATCGCTGATGTCAAGCTATATTACAGAGCAATAGTAACAAAAAATGCATGGTATTTGCCATACCTCTGGACACTTGATATTTGAGAAAGAAGCCAAAAGCAAATGGAAAAAAGGAAAGCATTCAAAAACTGGTGTAGATCTAACTGGATATCTGCATGTGGAAAAATGTCTATCACCCTGCATGAAACACAACTCTTAGTGGATCAAAGACTTCAATATAAAACTTGACAAACTAAATCTAATACAAGACAAGATAAAGAACTGGCTTGAACTGATTGCCACTGGAGACAAATTTCTAAACAGAACACTAAGACAATCAATTCATAAATGGGACCTCATAAAACTGAAAAGCTTTTGCAAGGTTAAAAACACAATCAATTTGACAATAAGGCAACCTTTATAGGGGGGAAATTTCTTCACCATTCTTACATCTGATGTAGGACTATTATCCTAAATATATAAAAAACACAAACATTGAACATCAGCAAACCATGTAACCCAATTGAATAACGGAGTACTAAGTTGAACATTGAATCTAAAGAGAATAATCTGTATTCTTTTAGAAACATTTAAAAACATGTTTAACATTCTTAATCATCAGGAAAATGAGAATCAAAACAATTCTGAGATTCCATCTTATCCCTTTCAAAATGTCTAAGGTCAAGCCCTTTAAGATTTAGCACGTGCTGATGAGAATATACAGTAAGGGGAACACTCAACTATACAGTTTTGGAAATTGTATTGGTGGTTTCTCAGAAAATTAGAAATAATTCTACCCCAAGACCAGGCAATATACTCCTGGGTATGTACCCAAAAGATGACCCATTATACTGCAGAGACATTTGTTCAAGTATTTTTATAGTAGCTTTATTCATAATAGCTAGATACTAGAAACCTAGATGTCCATCAACTGAAGAATTTGAGGATGCTGGCAGCTAACCATCCAACTGAACATGGGGACCCCAAAGAAAGAGCTAGAGAAAGGACTGACAGAGATCAAGCCTCATGGGAAGAACAACACTTCAACCAACCAAACCCTCCTTACTTCCAGGGACTAAAACACCAATCATTGAGCACACATGGGTAGACCCATGGCTTCAGCTGCATATGTAGCAGAGGACAGCATTGTCTGGCATCAGTGGGAGAAGAGGCTGTTGGTACAGTTAAGGAGTTTTCCCAGTGTAGGTGAATGCCAAGGCACTGAGGTAGAAAGGTTGATTAGGAGAGGGAACACCATCATGGAAACAAGTGGAGAAGAAGAGGGGATGGGAACAGGGGGGTAAAGAAGATAACATTTGAAATATAAATACAGACAATATCCAATAAAATAATAATAAATATGGCTGAAAAGATCAGTAGAAATACAAATTATCCAGGCACTTTAAAAGACATATGTTGTTGGTACCAAAGTTTTTAAAAGTAATAGAAAGATCTAGGAAATGGGGAAATGTTTGATATAATTTTTGTAAAAATATATAAAATATTCTATGAAAAAATTAGGAAATTTTATTCAATGGAATACTATTCAGCTATTAAAACAAAGACATAAGAAAATTTGCAGGCAAATAGATGAAGCCCAGACCCAGAAATATAATATGATATGCATTTATTTATAAGGGAAAATTACCCATAAAGTACATAATGCTCATGTTACAGTCCACAGAACCAAAGAAACCAGGTAGTATGCAGGACCCATGTTAAAATGTATGAATCTGTGTCAGAAGAGGAAATGAAATAGAGATCTCAGATGGACACATAAAGGAAAAAGAGTGGGAGAGGCAATAAAGGGGGAACAGGGATGGCAATCAGGTGTGTGGAGGATGATGGTAGAGGGCTGTGAATGAGAGTAGAAATTGGAAAGGTGTGTCCCTAGGCAAAGCTGTATGTTCACACACAGGAGGCTATGGGAGTCTTTGAGGATAACCCTTGCTGAGATTCTTAGCAGTGGGGCATATAGAGACTAAAGTGGCCACCTCCTGTACCTAGACAAGCATGAAAGTGAAGAGGAGACATCAACCCACCCACAAAACCTTCAAGCCAATTTTTTAATGCCTACAAGATGCACAGGGATAAACATGGAGTAGACATTGAATGAACAGCTAACCAGTGAATGCTTTTAGTGTAAGTCTAATCCCATGAGAAAAAGCCAGCCCCTTACACTATTAATGATACTCTGCTATGTTTGCCGAGAGGGATCTAGCATAACAGTCTCCTAAGAGGTTTCATCCAGCAGCAGACAGAGCAAATGAAGAGATCCACAAGCAAATATCAGAAGCAGTGTGGGGGATCTTGTGGAAGAGTGCCAGATCGAATTGAGTGAGCTGAAAGGGTCAAGAAAACTATAAGACGAGCTTCAGAATTAACTCATCTGGGTCCAGAGAGGCACACAGAGTCTGAACCACCCACCAAACTGCATATAGGGGCTGGACCTAGGGCTGCTTCTCATTCCATGCCAATATGCAGCTTGTTCTTCATGGGTATCCCCTAAGAACTGGAGTAGATGCTATTCCTGACTCAGTTTCCTGCCATTGGATTCCCTTGCCCTAACTGGAGTACCCAGCTAGGACTCAGTAGGAGAGGATTCACTTAGACAACTGGATGTCCAGTGTCAGGTGGCAACCAAGGGGGATGCCTCCTTTTCTGAGAAGGGGAAGGAGTAATGGAGAGGAGATATTTGTAAGGGGAAAAGAGAAAGGAGGGGGTGATAGGGATGTAATATGAATACATTTTTCTAAAAAGAAAAATCATGTGTGTGTGTGTGTGTGTGTGTGTGTGTGTGTAAAAGGATACTATAGTACCACTTCAAAATACTAAATATGTTTAGGCTTTGTTTTAAAAAAAAAAGAAATCTACAGTCATGAATACATTTTCTTTCTCTTTCAGTCTCATTTGTTTACAGACTTTAATTGATCCTGGCATTCCTAAATTTTAAGAGATATGCAAGTGTTCTAATCACTCAAAGTATTATTTCAGTCCAGCTCTTTTGTGTAGAACAGTACACTGTAGGCTGCTTGTATTTCAGTGATGTGAACTGACCACAAAGTAAGATCATCACCTTAGTGGAACCTGTGAGCCAGTTCAGCATCTCTGAGAAGAAATCATACTTTTGAGTCATCTATCACATGTTGAAACTGTTTTTTCCTTTGTCTATGATGAATGGATGCTTTAAAATGTCAATGATTAGAGCACGTTTTAATTCTAAGAACTAGTTCACAGATATATGATTGACTGTTGAGTCTTTGTTTAAACCTTTGTCTGGCATCAGGTAATGGGCAATGGCCATCATCACTGCTTTAGTAGTGACAGTCTTGATGGACTAATACACAAGCTTCTCTATTTAGGCCATTTGGTCTGTCATTTAGAGTACTGATTCCAGCATTAAGGGTTTTCACATAAAAGATAGTATTATGGTAAATTAGATACTTTTACTGTCATGGAAAAAGTAATATTTAAGGCAGCTTTGAAATTGGACATTCATGGGGTTTACTACAGTTGCTGGGAGAGAATGTCACTTTAAAAATTCCCAACAGCGAGTGGGAAGGAAATAGTTCAGAGAAGATTGATTACCCCAGAGTGTACTACTAGAGAATCCACCTACAAGTAATGGCCTTGGTCTATTTTTCTTTTGCATCATCCATTTATAAACCACAGTGTTCTAATCAGTGGAGAACAATGAGCAATTGTGCCCAGTGTATGGTGGTGATGGGATGAGCAGGTCTCTGAATGAATAATCAGCGATGTTACTGAAAACCACAGGGCACGACGGAGATGGAGTGGCTAGATGTGAGGGGACTGATTGCGGTGGTGCCCCATCAGTCCAAGGATGCTCAGACTGGGCTCTCTTTTATTTATGTGCTTTAGCATGCAAAGGCAGTTAAATCCACTGGTAAACACTCTTTGCTTTTCATTCTTTAACAGAGAACTCAGGGAATGACAGAGCAAGATAGAAACGGAAGGTATTTCTGCATCAATAATATGACTTAAGTGCTCTACTGCAGCTAAGAATTTTGGACCTTGTAATATGAAGGGAACACATCTTTTCTTAATGCTCACAGTTAATAAACTTGACCAAGAAAGCCCAGTTATCCAGAGAAAGATCCCGCTGTAACTTGTGCCCAAACTTGATCTTCTCAAAGAATCACGTTTCTTCCAGTCCTCGGAGTTTATCCAGCGATTTCTACTAAGGCAGAAGACTACTTCTCACTGCACGTTAGACTTAATCGTTTGTGGAGTCCATGTTCGAGTTATTTGTTTGTGGATCCTTATGTACAGCCTTGGATCATTCTTCACGAGAGCAAGCACAAATATAGGCTAGCCTGAGGAATCCAAGTGAGTGTAAAACTTCAGTCTTCGGTTTTGGTGCTCTTCACAGACTTTGAACAGAGTCAGAGTGATCATTCTCAAGTGCAGCATGAGCTTGGGTCGCAAAGTGTTAAGTGCTGTTCACAAGGCTGCACATCAGAAGTTTAAATTATGTTAAAAGAGACTTTAGACTGGCTTCTGGGAGCCTTCAAAAGGGTCCAAACTTCTACATAGAATCTGTA
Organism: Micromys minutus; assembly: GCF_963924665.1. Taxonomy (NCBI): domain Eukaryota; kingdom Metazoa; phylum Chordata; class Mammalia; order Rodentia; family Muridae; genus Micromys; species Micromys minutus. Next base: position 24,431,806 of record NC_137959.1, read on the forward strand.
AGTTGTGAACCTTTCAGCACACCATGCAGAGACTTGGGCAGCAGCACTGAGACTGTATGCCTTTAAAAATCAAGCAAACAGAAAAAAAAAAAAACAAGAAACCCATGGAAAGACATTAAAAAAAAAAAAATAAGGTGCTCACCTTCTGCCTACCTGCACTCACAAATTCAGGCAGCTCTGCTGTAAAAAAAAAAAAAAAAAAAAAAAAAAAGTGAAGTTGATTTTCCTAGATTATGCAAACAGTTTGGGGGTGGGGGGATAATATTAGAAATGTAAATACACAGAATATCAAATAAAAATAATATTTTTTAAAAGTTATATGAAACTTTATTATTTTCTATCCAGGGTTTCGTGTGTTGTGACTCTTTATCTTCTCAGTTTCCTGTGGATGGAATGTGTGTTTGATTCTCTAACTCTGCATCTGTGTCAGCCCTCAGCTATCCACTAGGCTTCTTTAGTCTGCTTACTTACTACAGTGGGAAAGGAACCTTTGCTATTCAGAACTGCTCAACTTACACCCTCTTCAAGCTAAGTTTGTTTGGCTGCCCTCTGATTTAGAGCAGCGAACTTCTTTGCCCAATAAGAGATTAAATATAATTTTTTAATGGCGTAGCCCAGGTATGCCATTGCAACCAATCTATGTCCCCAGCCTCAAACTACTTTTTCCTCTGATCCTTATCAAAATAAAATCAGAAACAGTGAAGAACACAGAGGCTGCAGACAGGAGCTTTGGAATTAGCTCAGCAATTGGTTCTGTGCCCTTGAGTAAACCTCTTAACATTAGTATGGGGCCAGGTTTGCAGATGTGTTATATGGTAAGTGATTAGACACAAAGGAGGTATAGAAATGAATTGAAAGTTAATTAAGACCCAAATCAACTGAGATAACTAATACAAATATACTAATGATTTAAAATTTTTTTTCATGAACTCTGTTTTAATTTTCTTTCATCTGCTTGTATCTCAGATACCCTGATTAGTCTCTGACTCACTAAAGAGCTGAAGACGATGTAGGGCTTCTGACCTTCCCATCTCCATCTCCTGAATTACAAGTCTGGATTAGAAGTATGTCCCACAATGCCCATCTCATTTCAAATGTTTTGAAAATAAGTATGTCTTCATCTACTCCAGTAACTGTGGCACTTTGTAATCATTCTTAGAAGGAAAAAAAAAGTTATTTCTTCCAGTTTGATGAAATGAGCTGGATTTCTACCTTTGTCTCCCAAGGAAGCATTAATTACACTCTTAATACTCACTCATATATTTTCTGTATTTCTATACCTGACCGACATTTATGTGTGACAGCTACACTGATTCCTAAAAACAAAACTTTACCTAGATATCCTTTTCTACAATAATGGCACTAAATGGAGTTCCAAAGCAAGTGGCTAAAGGCCTATCAATAGTAGATTCCCAAAGATGGAATGACCAGCCCTGTGATGGTCTTTTTAAAAGTTCATGTAAGGTTCTTAGAGGTTCAAATGAAAAACCAGTGCACTACTCAGGGACCTCTGGAGGATACAGTCTAATGCATCTAAGAAGCATTGTTAGGTCAGTGGATACTTTGACATGTGTCCAGATGGTTGCTTTGCCTTTAAGGCTATTTTAGAAGGATTTTCATTCCTCATATTGCTGCTAACTGTCAAAGGTGACCATGAAAAAGAAAACAGACAAAAAAAAATTACAAAAACAAGAGGTTTCTTCCCTGAAAAGGAGAGGGCAGGACACTTGTCTATAACACACAGCTTTCACGTGTTAGAAATCATTACAGTGATCCCATTTCAACCGTGCCATATCCCCAGCATTGAACTAAAATTAACTCATGGAGATCAAGTGCCACAGGCATGCAATTGTGAGTTCTGCACATAAAGGCGTATTCAGTCCAACACAGAATGTTCCAGAAGGCAACATTTTTTTTGTAATTATCTAACATGCATTTGTTATTTTCAACTTTCCAGAGTGGTTTATACATAAAAAGCATACACACATGAGTAGACATGCAATTAACAATATCTTAAAACAGATTTTTTTTTTTAAAATTGAAAACAATGATCACGAGAGGAAAAAAGATCAAAAGTGTGATTAAAATTCGCCTAATGGAATCATTTTAAAACACACCTTTGTGTGGCTTGGCAAGAGGCTGAAACATAGGTATGGTAACAGTGGCTCCGAGGTCAGAAACGCTCAGTTATCTTGCAGTTGGAGATTTTAACTGCTTTGAAGTGAGCCTACACCACCATCTAGAGGCACACGGCGACCCTACACCCAGAGCGAACAAAAGGAAGCTCACCTACTTCAGCAGCAGTAAAAACAGGGCTATGCCTTGCAGTATATAACCCCCTACAGAATGCCTCTGGAGGAACGGCTCCCCACTCCCATTAACCTACCACCGCAGAGTTCATTACACGGAGATTCCAAGGCTTACTTCAGAAGCGGAAGCTTCCCTCCTAACTTCCCCACCGAGAGGACAGTTGCTGACTTTCAAGTGAGTTAATTCATTCTGCACATTGCAAGGGAAACCTGCCATGCCTCAGACTTTGTGCCAGGTTCTTGGGGACACAGTAAAAAATATGTTACTATTTCTCTGTACCCCCAGCCCACATACCCACAAGTAAACACATGTATAACTTTTCTCCTGTCTTATACTTTGAAACATTTCCTAAGTGGTGAGAACAAAAATATTTCAAAGCAGTCACTACATTTCACAACACGTTTCCTCAGAGAACCACTAGTGAGTGCTAAGTGAAATCGTGGATTAAAATAAGCTTGGAGCCTCAAGGGATCTCACAGTGTTAAAACGCGGAACAAACTGTGGTACAGAGAAGTTACTAGGACTTCTTTTATTTCAAGCTTAGGTATATTGTATTTGGCCCTGGATGATGCTTTATATTTTAAAATATTTATCTGATTTTCATGGAAGCGTACCACTGACTAGTTTTCAAAAGAAAAGTCCCGATGTTTAAAAAAATGTTGATATTTTAAATTCACATGAATTAGATCTACTTGCCATGACTTTATTGAAGATATCGATTTTAACTAAAATAATTCATATATAATTCTGTTAACACACAGGTTTCCTTCCACATTTCGTTCTATTCTTTTTCTATTTACATGCTATACATTGATCATATAGGAATGGTTATTGAAAGTGTGCCCTTTTTACTTGCTGGGAATTTATCATATTAACGTTTTCACATTTGAATGGCTTTCCTGGTCCAAAAAAGTTAGAAATCTTAAAATTAAGTGTATTTCAATGCTTATTATATACTAAGAAAATTTGAGCTGAAAATACTATTCTTCATACATTGAAAGAAATTTAGCTTTTGTTATTTCTCATTTTCATAATCCATCCCTTAAAATTAAGCAGTTACTTATTTGTGAAAGACAGACAGACCAGCAGACAGACAAGCTGACAGACAGACAGAGAAAGGGAATTTGGATAAAAGTTGTGTAAATTATCTCTGACAGTAAAATTTTTCATAAGATCCTTTGATCTCCCTTTAATTCTTACAGAAAATTTCTGTTCCATTTCAAGCTTGGGAAGCCATGAATTGCCCTAATGCTTTTACCTTCCAAATGCTTCTAATTTGCTTATAAATCTCTACTGGGACCATGATTATGAGCTTATATAATGTATCCTTTGTGTAAAAGCTGTCAAGATCCCTGACCTAAGAGCAGCCAAAACCCAAGCTATCATTAGCAATTTAGCTTCATGCATTGTTCAAAATGTTTTTTCATTTTAACCTCAGGTCCATGAGCTTACCCAATTCCAGCACATCGGTGGTACTTGAAGCACTTCGGGGGCCTGTCTTTTTCTCCTGATGAATGGTGGATAGATAGGTCAACTGAAACATTATCTTTCCTGTGGCATGTATTTTTTAACTTGCAAGTTGTGGTATCTGTCCATTATCAGGAATTTTGCAGTGACCTGCTCCATTGTTGGAGCAGAGAAAACAAGAAAATAAAATATTGATTTTAAACTAAGTAGTATTGAAATCCAGAGAGCTTATGATCCAGACATTTTATCAACATAATTAAATATCTGCCTAAAGAGTAGAGTCTACACTAAACTTAATGCTTTCTCCTAATAGGAATAGCTAATTGTTAATTAAATGTCCACCTGAGGAGTAATAGTCCTTAATATTTGAATAATAGTTGAAAGAATTATTTTGTGTTGTTTTTGAATCAATAGGAATACACCAAGGTTCTTTCTTCTGAACACCAGTCAGAGACTCTACCACTCAGAATTTTTACCGCCATCATATACTTTATTTATATAGTCAAACTTGTTAGAAAGATTATGTGACTTATACTTTTTATCATCAATTTATTTTTCTGAAGAAAATTAGTTTCAACAACAGATTTGGAAATTGAAATGAGAAAGTTTAGGAAGATATTTAATTGAGACAATGTGGTTGAACATTTAATCACTCTCCAAAATAATTATAAAAGTTTTGTTTAATTAACACTGTAGCATTTGTCAATTTGTCTCATTTATTTTAAACCTGTAAATTAACAATAATAATGAAGAAAAGTCCACTTTTGCTTTATTGCCATGACTTGAAACTGTAGAGAAGCCAAGTATTTTTTCATCAAATTAACTTGCAACCAATAATACTATCATTTTTCCCTACATATGAGAGAGGCAATGTTTCAATCACTTCTATTTAAGACGCCATTCTCTGAACATAATAGTAAGCCTTTCTATCTAATGTGAGCCTGTATTTTCCACAACAACCCATAGGAGCATGTGATCCCAAATAAACGGTTCAAAATGTCTTCTGTGATACCTTGTTGGCATTTTTTTAAAACAAGGTCTTATTTAATATGTAAATAGAATATCCAATAAATTTAAAAAAAAAACAAACTAATAAAAACTAAAGTCTTAGATTTGAAAGCATCCTGTGTATTATTTGCTTTATTATTTTCTAGATGGCTTTGATTTGATCCAAATGGTAATGGGATATATCAATCAAAAAGGTCCTGTTCAATTCAATTTCTCAGTCTCCACTCTCTTCTTCATGTTATGAAGTTCCCCTCTCTCATATAGACACACACACACACTCACACACACAAACACACACACCACTCCACACATAACTTATTTCTCCATAGGTACTGTTTTATATAGATATCATTTGATATAAATCATCAATTTAAGAATGTACATCACAACATTAAATATTTCTATACTTTCCTCATATTATATTATAGGGAATCTAGTGATATAATAGGATAGAAAATCTCTTACTGCCAGATATTTCTCCAGCTTGAATTAAAAAACCTTTTAGTGTATGAATTACAAACAGTAGTCACAAATAATGAGGAGATTGGAATTATACTAGTGCCAATCTACGGGATAGAAAGAATCTATTAGCCATTTATTCTCTATAAAACATAATACTGGAAGTTGATCAGCTTGTATAAAAAAGCAATGAGTTAGTTCATTGTTTAAGGTTCAAGATCATGATGCTTCTTACCTGTACAGAAGGCTCGGATAATGTACGGAAGTATGGACAGACATTCTAGTCTCACTAAATTTATATTTTCCCAACTTAATCTTATCACATTTGCAGGGGATGGAAAGAGTTAGAAATCAATATATGCAGCTAATTGAGCAACTCTCAGAAGCATCACTATTTCTTTTAAATTTAGTGTGATTAAAGTTTATCTCACACACACACACACACACACACACACACAGAGAGAGAGAGAGAGAGAGAGAGAGAGAGAGAGAGAGAGAGAGAGAGAGAGAGAGAGAGAGAGTGGAAAATAGGGAGGGAAGAGGAGAGACAGAGACCAAGAGAGACAGAGAGAGACAGAGAATGGAGAGTTTGGTGTAATGGTGGGGTGAAGGAATGAGGAAGGTGAAATGGTCAAGGACAACACAAGAAAACCTAGAGAATCAACTAATTTGGGCCCATGGGGCTCAAGGAGATTCATCCACCTATAGATTGTCCTGAACTTGTTTATATTTTAAAGTTAATTCCACATTGCCAAGAAGGGCTGCCTAGTCACAGGACTCCAACTAAACCTTTCCATTGTAATTAGCAAAATAAAGGAAAACCAGTGACTGGGCAGGGAGAGGGAGGTGGAGAGACAGGAGGTCTCAGAGGTCAGAGGAAGAGAGGCCAAGAATGGAGGAGGGTGAAGGTCCTGGTAACTTGGAGTTTCCCAAGGACCAGCTGGACCCAGGTGGGATTGGCTGGCGTTAAAGAGATATGAACACTAAGGATTTTATAGGTCTAATAACTCACATAGAAGGGCAGTTTGTACCTTTGTCTATTTGAGGTAATGTGGTTATGTAGAGGGTTTGTGGATTGAGAACTGAATATATAAACCTGTATGAAAAGCTATCAGCTGTAGAGTTGTATTTGTGGGATTTGAGGACAAAGGCAAGGAATAAGCAGTAGAAAACCATGAGGGAAGGGAGTTGCATGGAAGGGAGTTGCATTTGGCTTTGAGGGTAACAGAGGTGCATATGGCTCAGAACTAAAACCAGGCCTGAGAAATGAGACCACAGGGCCGATAGAGAGATAAAGCCTTTTTATTTTGTAATATTTACTGAAACAGCTACCAACCAATGAATATGCATCAGCTGAACCTAGACCCCTTACACATATGTAGCAGATGCATAGTTATTTCTTTATGTAGGTCCCTTAATTATTAGAGTGGGGGCTGTCCCTGATGTGTGCTTTTGTATGCTTTTCCCTTAACTGGATGCCTTGTCTGGACTCAGTAGGAGGAGCTAGAATTTCTCCTATTGTACCGTAATGCTTAATGTATGAGAATAGCTGGTAAGAGTGTGTGTGGGGAGGGAAGAGTGGGTCTAGGAAGAGAAGAAGGAGGGTTACTACTAGCAGCCTGTGGGGTGAATAAATGAAAAATAAATGGAAAAGAAAGGAAAATAAAGCCAAACAGAGAACTCTTGATAAGAGAATCATTTTAGGCTGAGAAACATTTTTAAAAAATATTCAACATGGTTAGCCATTAGAAAAATGCAAATCAAAATTACTTTGAGCTTGTACATTATACCTATCACTGTGGGCAATGATCAGGAACACAAGTTACAGCTCATTCTGGATGAGAATGGGGAACAAAGAGAACACCACTCCGTTGTTGGTAGGAGTACAAAGGAATGAAGACTCAGTGGAAATCAATAAGGTTGCTGCTCAGCAAACTGGGACTTGATCTACCCCTAGACACAGCAGTACCATTCTTGAGCATATACACGAAAGATGCTCCATTCTACCCCAAGGACACCTGCTGAAATACATTCAGAGTTGCTTTATTAGTAATAGATAGAAACTGAGATCAAACCTAGATGTCCCTCAAAAATCATGGATTTTTTAAATGTGGTAGATTTATACAATGGAGTATTACTTAACAAATTGAAATAAAATGACACCTTGACATTTGCAGAGGAATGGATGGATCTAGGGGGAAAATCATTCTTTGTAAAACAAACACAGAAAGGCAATTCTGGATATTATATGCTAAGGATAATCACAGTACAATCCATGGAGCCAGAGAAGCTAAGTAACAAGAAATGTTCTATGGGAAGTATATCCATCTACCTGAGAAGGAGAAATCAAATAGATTTTACAGTAGTACTGGTGCAGGTTAGAGTTGGGAACAGAGGGAACAGGGGGAGGAGGAAGCAACAGAGGGAAGAGTATAGGGAGAAACAACTGGAATAGGGGGTATTGGGGTGTGTGATATAAAATATTGTGTAGTGAAAATATTCTGTAAACTAAGAGGGTGATTTAGAGAGGATGTCTAGTAGTGTAGGACATGGAACTTAAACTGGAACTCTTCAGTGTCCTGCAGGGCTCCTAGTGTAGGAACTGGGACACCAGCAAAGCCATAAAACCTTCCAACCATACCTGTCCTGCTCACTAGAAGTGCTGAGGAAATGGTGGCCGAGAGCTTGTGAGAATGAACAACCAGGAATTGGTATAACTTGATAAGTAAGCCTCAAAGGAGAATCCAAGCCTAACACTTCCCGAGTAGCTAGGAATGGGAAACTAGGTGACACAGAGGCCTATGGTAAAATAAACACTGAATGGAAAAAAAGTGAATGTAATTGTTCCTAATAATATTTTGCAATACTCATAGAGTTGTGCCTAGCTCAACTGACATCAGAAAGCCTTCCTCAGGCAGGTGCTGGCATCAGATGCAGAGACCTTCACTCAAACATTAAACAGAGTGTAAATAACCTTGAGGATTAAGCATAGTTCAAAGAACCTTGAAGAATAGGAGAGGACTGTAGAAGCAAGAAGATTGGAGGACAGCATGAGAATATGGCAGAGAGAATGAACTGAGCTACTGTTGATAGGGGTTCACAGAGACCTAAGGGCTCACAGAGACCAAGGTGACAGGTCCTCCCTGGGTCTGTCCTAGGTCCTCTGCATACTTGCTGTGCTTTTTAACTTTGAGTGTTTCTGAGACACCTAAAAGTAAAAAAAGTCCATACCCTGGAAGCTCTGTATGTTTATTGTATATGGTTGAACAGAGATACAGAGCTATTCTAAACAACTGAAAAATGTAGCAAGGATTTATGTTATACCTTTGGATTAAAAGGACAGTGTTATCACAAGTAAGCAGGCAAATTTATTATATTCAGCTTAACATGGAGCCAAGTGTAGGACATTATTCAGCACAATTTCCATAGGGGAGTAGAATGCAGGTTGTTAACATGATTAGATATTGAATGAGGTAGACATTTTCTGTACACACTGTCAAAATTTGTACAGGATTCAGTGGAATGATTGGCCACTCCTCTGAAAGGACATCCCCTGATGAAGGTATTGCTATGCCCACCGGACCAAGACCCTCGGGTCCTTGACATGGTTATGCCGTTGTCAAATAGAACATTCATTCGGAATTTGTATTTCTAGTTTGTGAACATATATTTCTTCTAATGTAAAACAGATTCCAAAGTTCTATAAGACTACCCATGAGAGAGCTTAAGGAATGTCAGTACATTGCCTGCTGTCAGGCCATATAGATTCAAAGTCAGGGACTTATATTTTTCAACCTTTTTAAGGTAGAGTTGAAATACAGATATTTAAGTACATAGTGTATCTAACATACACATGCATTATGAAATAATGGTTTCATGTTAATAAAGGTATCCATAAACTCATGTTATTATTTTTTTGAAATGAAATAATTAAAGATGTATTTCTAAAATAGTGGGGACTTGCTGAGATGGGTTTCAGTGGAAAAATGAGGGAGGTAATAGAGGAGAATTCAGATGAAAATTATTTATGTTTTTATGTATATGCATGAAACTGCCAAACAGTGTTTTTAAATTGATTCTAATTATTTTATTTAATGTGATTTATTGTTTTTCAGAATGTGTGTGTATCATACGCACAGAGTGCCTGTAGAAGACAGAATACCATATAACATATCCTTGGAGAGAAGAACAGACAGGAGTCAAACTGTAGATTCTGGGAATCAAACTAAAGTCATCACAAAGAGCAAACAGTAATCTTAATAGTTTAGCAATCTCTCTATCCCTACAAGGATTTTAAAAATGATGTAATTTCTTAGAAATTTGAAGCATATCATAATATTATTATTTAAAGGCAACATTCTACAGAAAAGATCTCTAGAACTCATTTATTCTTTGGTAACAAATTTTGCCTTTAACCAGCAGCTTTGCATCAAAAGTATTACCCACAGATTATAATTGTCATTCTGTTTTCTCCTTTTCTAAAACTGACTTTCTGACATCCATGTCTCATATTTTTACAGTCAAATTACTTTATTAATAAAAATATACTTTTAGCTTTCACCAAAATGGAGATTAAAACTTGCCATACAAGAATAATGTAAAGGTGAAGTGCTATATTTCATATAAATGCCTGACATAAATTAAATCATTAGTGTATTTGATCAAATAAGTAAGTACTATAACCTGAGTAACCTGAAAGCTGTAAGTAATCAGCTCTCTTTCCCCAATATCAGTAGGAAAAAAATAGTCTGATGAATGGATATAATCAATATACTTTGTATACAGTTAAATAATGTTAAAGAATAAAAATATATTTGAAGATTTTTTTTAAACGATCCAACATTGAGTTGGTATATGGGATGGGTCTTTGAAGAGTCATGGCCTATATGATAAAAATGTATATGAAACTCAAAACAAAAATAGTAAGAATATTACTTAAACACTTCTTAGAAAAAATAAAAAGTAAGTGTATAGCACCCTCTCAGACTAGGGTACCCCTAGACCTTAAATTATTAATAATTCAAGAGCTAAGAAGATAACATCTTCTGAAGACATGTTGTCTTTATACTGTAGATATGATAATACCTGTTGAGTTGAACTGTTTGCTTTTCAGCTCTCTTGCCAGCTGCTGAGTGCAGTCACTATCCAAGCATACAGCATGAAAAAGCCAGTACCTCAGGAATCCAAGGCCCATACCTATACATAATAAAAGTAATGTACTGCAAACCAATAGCCAACATCAAACTTAATGGTGAGAAACTTAAAGCAAATTAGGGACTAGACAAGGCTGTCCTACCTATTGAACGTAGTACTGGAAGTCCTGGCCAGAGCAATTAGAAAGCAAAAGGAAATCAAAGGAATACATATTGGAAAGGAAGAAGTAAAAACATCACAGTTTGCAGAGGACATGATAGTGTACTAAAGTGACCCCAAAATTTCCAAAGGAGAACTTCTACAGCTGATAAACAAGTTCAGCAAAGTTGCTGGATATAAAATTCACTCAAACATATCAGTAGCCTTCCTCTACTCAAAGGTAAAACATGAGGAATAAAAAATTAGGGAAAAGATACCCTTCACAATAGTCACAAAATATATGAAATACTTTAGTGTGACTGTAACTAAGCAAGTGAAGGGCCTATATGACAAGATCTTCAAACCTCTAAAGAAGGAAATCGAGAAAGATCTCAGAAAATGGAAAGATCTCCCATGCTCATGGATTGGAAAAATCAACATTTTAAAAATGGCCATCTTACCAAAAGCAATCTACAGAATTAATGCAATCCCCATCAAAAAAAAAAAAAAAAAATTCCCACCAAATTCTACATAGAGTTGGAAAGACCAATGTGCAATTTCATCTGGAATAACAATAGACCTACAATAGCGAAATCTATCCTCAACAACAAGAAAATATCTGTGGGAATCACTATCCCTGATTATTTATTACAAGCTATATTACAAGGCAATTGTGCTAAAAACTGAATGGTACTGGTACAGAGATAGGCACGTAGATCAATGGAATAGAACAGAAGCTCCAGAAATGAGCCCTTACATATATGGTTACTTAATTTTTGACAAAGGAGCTGTAACATTCAATGGAAAAAGAACAGCCTCTTCAATAAATGTTGTTGGCCCAACTGGCACTCAGCATGCAGAAGAATTAAAATAGACCCTTTCTTATCTCCTTGTAAAAGCTCAAGTGCAATTGGATCAAAGATCTCCACATTAAACCAGGTACACTGAAATTATTAGAAGAGAAAGTAGGGAAAACCTTAAAACACACAGGCACAGGAGAAAATTTCCTGAACAGAACAACAATGGCTCATGCTCTAAGGTCCAGTATTGACAAATGGCACTTAATGAGATTGCAAAGTTTCTGTAGGGCTAAAGACACTGTCAAGAAAACGAAATGGCAGCCAACAGAATGGGAAAAGTTATTTACCAACCCCACATCAGATAGAGGCCTAATATCCAAGGTATACAAAGAACTCAAGAAGTTAGACAGCAGAGAATCAAACAACCCTATTAAAAATGGGGTACAGAGCTAAACAAAAAGTTCTCTTTTATTAACAAATATATACTTATGCACATATTCTTAGCCAAACTGAAAGTTCATGGCATAATTAGAATTAGGAAATAATTAGACTTATATACCCATTTGCAATTTATGACTATTACCTGCATTCAGTTTTATTCTTGTATCTGCTATTATAACATTTTTTATTTTATGTTCTACATATTATGTTTTACCAAATTGTACATGTGTTCACATATATACATATATTATTGGATATGTTTCCTGTTTGGCCAAGAATATGGGCATAAGTATATATTTTTTAATAAAACTGAAAAAAATTAAATTGAATTGTTTCGAAGTACATTGAGATACATAAACTTGGATGAAGTTAAATCTTTAAAAAAAGTATTATTTCCATGAATAAAGTGAATTTTTATAATCTTAAAAAAAGTTCTCAATTGAGGAATATTGAATGGCTGAGAAGCATCTAAGGAAGTGGTCAACATTATTAGCCCTCAGGGAAATGCAAATCAAAACAACCCTGAGATTCCACCTCATACCAACCAGAATGGCTAATCAAAAATTCAGATGACAGCAGATGCAGGCAAGGATGTGGAGAAAGAGGGACACTTCTCCATTGTTGGTGGGGTTGTAAACTGGTACAACCACTCTGGAAATAAGTCTGGCGATTCCTCAGAAAATTGAACATAGTACTACCTGAAGACCCAGTTATTCCACTTCTGGGCATATACCCCAGAGAAGCTCCAACATACAACAAAGATACATGTACTTCAATGTTCGTAGCATTCCTATTTATAATAGCCAGAACTGGAAAGAACTGACATGCCCTTCAGTAGATGAATGGATACAAAAATTGTGGTATATTTACACAATGGAGTACTACTCAGCTCTCAAAAACAACGACTTTATGAAATTCTTAAGAAAATAGATGCATCTACAGAATATCATCCTAAGTGAGATAACCCAGTCACAAAAGAAAAAGACATAATATGCAGTCACTGATAATTGGATACTAACATTAGTAAGCTCTGAACACCCCAGAAACAACTCACAGACTATATGAAGTTCAAGAAAAAACGAAGGCCAAAAAAAAAAAAAAAAAAAAAAAAGGAATGAAAATGAAAATCCATTATGCTTAATCTTTACACACCAAGAAAAGTTTGACTATTTCCATGTTACATCTTGTTTTACATGTACTCTATGTTCATTGTAACTAATAAGATTTTAATGCATTCTATCAAACCTTTTTTAAAATGTTCTATCAAAAATGTATTCATATACTTTTATGCAAGAATGCTTAAAATCTGTACAAGTCTGTACATTTATCTTTGTTTTTAAAAATACAGTTGTTAATTTTATAAAAAAACAATAAGGACAGCTGTAACTCATGAAAAATCTGTAAAAATGTTAAAACTTTGAACAGTGTGATTTATTCATAAAATATGTACCATTGTTCTTTAATACTGTCCAGTGAAAAGAATAGTTTGTTTAATATAGTAGTTTAATAACGTTTCTTAATTGAGCAATAAAAAAAATAAAAAAGAAAAAGCCTGTTCCTCACCAGAGTTTCCCACAGAGGAAAGAATTGTGTGCTAATAGTATATTGGCTCCTAAGTAGTGTCCTTGTAGGTATCCACAGACAACACTGTATCTGGAGTTACAGCAGTGCTCAGCCAAGCTACCCTCATAGTTCCTGCTTTACTCTTTAGAGGCTAAGGTTAGATTTTGAAAAGAAAGTAAATGTCAGGCAGGTAAAATGAGTGATTTGTATCAAATTATGTACAATGAGTAAAAGTATGACTTCAGAAAAAACAAAGATCATCATCTAGTGTGAGGGGAAGCTACAGCAGGAAGCCCACAATGGAGGGGGAGTAGAAGGCAGGTGTGCAACTGAAAATTGTGTGGCAGATTGTGAGAAACAGTTGAGTGTCTTTCCGTCTCAGTTTTTATTCAAGGTATTCATTCATTCCCTGGCACATTTCCTGGCAATGTGATATATGTATACACTACATTTAGTCTACACTTATTCCTCGCTTTCTTAAAAAGCCTTCCTGGCCCAAGTCAGCCCTGCATCTTTCTTTCACTATGTCTCCATAGTTTTATCCTTTTAAAGTTTTATTTTCCCTTCTGCTTATTGGGTTTATCCAGACCCACTTATCTGAGACTGGGTATGAAGTTCTTCTCACTCCAGCTCCTGGAGAATGAGTAATTCACAAGTGGCTGAAGACAATGACTGCCTCTCTTTCAGCCTCCTCAACTGCCACTCTTTCCTCTGCATAGCATGGGCCACAGTAATTTCTCCATTCTCCAGGACCAAATGCTTTGCAGAAACATGTGGCTCTTCTTACCATGAACAAAGCAAAAAGACATATAGCCCATTTCCCTGGACACCAACTGACAATGTCCCACTCCTTTACCAGACCAGCCAGATCTGTCATATCCAATGTCTCAGAGACATTGCATGGATTTGCATGTTTACATGTGATTTTCATTTAAAATGTTCAATAACCATAGTTTTTGATAGTGGTATATGGTAATAACTTTTAAACACACACTAATATCTGCATTGGGGCTCTATTGAGGAGGCATCCACATATATCTCATATAGTCAATGATTACTTATGTTTTTCACCTAAAAATTAAACATGTTTTAAAAATATCCCGACAAATCTCTTTACATTTTAAAAATCCCTTTAATGTAGTTGATTCTGTTTTTTTACAAGTTTCCCACATGGATAAGCTTGACTTTTATTTTATTTTTTCCTGTTTCATTCCTCCCCCCTTATTTTTACTGCCCTTTGACATATCTAAGCTTTTGAGTTGCTATTGAACTGAGCTCAAATGTTATCTCTACAAATAGCCTGACCTTGCCAATCACTCATCCTTCCTTTGGTAATGTGTGTCCCCTCCTAGTATCTCCTCACATTCTGCTTTTGACTGTCTCACCAGGGGTTTCCTTTTCACTTTGTTCCTCTACCCAGAAGGTTCTGAGACCTGTACCTCTTCCATTTCCCAGGGAGATAAGCTCTCTGGGTGACCGAACTATATTAAGAATGAAATGATCTTCAGTTGGAGAGACACATCGATGGCATGACATTAAAATGGATATAGATGACAGAGGCGAGACTTCAAACAGAAAATCTACCTGATATACTTCCTTGACAATGTAATTGGCCAAACCCAAACAGGATTAAACTCACATTTCTAATATGGAAGCTTTGACTGACTATCTTTCACATGGGTTCAAATAGATGTATTCATTGAAGCATTAGATTTTCTTTGAACTTTGTTTAATCCCAAATTCATAGTAAATTAGCTTTGTGTATTCCTTACAAAAAGAAAGAAAGTAGAGTAGGAAAGAAGAACAGAAAAGAGCTTCATACTGAATAGCAGCTCTGTAAAAATTAATATAATGAATTGCTGAAATTAAGCCACTGAAAATAGGATGTTGCAACTTTCCTTCTTTCTTTCCTTCCTTCCTTCCTTTTGATTCTCTTTCTTTCTTTCTTTCTTTATTTCTTCCTTCCTTCCTTCCTTCCTTCCTTTCTTTCTTTCTTTCTCTTTTTTCTTTCTATGACTCTCACCTTCCTGGACCAATGTCTGTGAGTGTTCATTACTGAATAAACATATTTGAAATACTAGATAATCAAGTTAAATAAATATTTATTAAAATATATACTTATTTTATTTGAAATCCATTGACTGCAAGGGGGATTGCAAGATTATAATTATGTTGTAGATAGTAAGAGTACTCTATATACAACCAAACATACATGTTTGATTTGTTACAGTCATTTCTGCTTATCCTTGTGCTGTTTCTATTAATGGTGATAAGTGTTGGAAACATGAGTAGGGAACAGTACTTTGGAAACATTAGAATGAAGTGCAAAAAGGAATTCTGTGATGGTAAGCAAGAGGCATTAGACAAAAATTATGAGAGATGATTTAAATAAAGAAACAACTATTAGGATTCACATTGTAAGCCAAAAACTAAATTACATGTCTATGAATGTACTGTATTAAAAAAAGAGAGAATGAAGAGATACAAATAAGGTTTTAAATAATTTTCTGAAAATAAAAGTTTAATGAAAAATAAATAAATTGAGGCTTATCTTTGATAGATCAATGATAGGCAATGAAATATGGACCAGTATAGTAGGGATATTATTATTTGTATTTAAGTTTCTAGATTTGAAGCATTTAATAATTAATTCTTAATGACTACATTTACCTAAACACCAGGAGAAAAGAAATGCATATGTCATTTAAATTGAAGTCCTGTTACAAATTTAAGATAAATTTTTAACTACTTGCCCATTTTAGGCTAAATACTACAGGAAACTATAGTATCTGTAACTATTGTGCACAAAAGTCCATGAAATTTTGAAGGTAAATTAACCCTCAGTTTGCAAATAAGATTTAAAATTTTTATTTACATTACAACTGAGAAAAATTATACTAATTTTCAGTAATATGTTGCTATTAGCCATTCAAAAGTGGGTAAAAAGAAGACTCTGAAATTATTACATCTGTGGTAAGGAATACCTGATTTCCAATTCCTTTCTTGATATAGAATATAAACATTTTAATACTCTAGGCAGTAGAAATCTGAATGTGTCCTTAAATTTATTGAGTAACCAAAAGCTAATATGGAGCTGAAAAGACTCTTAAAAATGTACATGGTAATTTTTATTTCACTTATTATTTTCTAAAAGGGACAGAATCCATTATTCTCCTTTGCAAATTCATCATGACTCATGTTCTTTAACAGGTTTAGGACAGTCTTTACAAATGTTTGATTTTCTTTATTCTGACAGAGTCTCATTATGTAGGCTCCCACACACAATATATTGGGTCATGTAATCTCCGACACCCAAGTCATAATATTAAAGACAGAAGTTTGCCTACAGAAATATGTTCATATGGTGAGGATTGTTCAAGTTTGATTTTATTACAAATAAAACACTGTAACTGAAAGGAATCGGGGAAAGAAAGAATTTACTTCATTTCATAGGTTATGGTTCATGATGGTTCATCCTTGAAGCAAGCAAGAACTGAAAGTGGAGGAATTCTGTTCACTGACTTTCTCCATAGATCATGTTCTGATACCATTTTTTTTTCAAAGCCCGTGACCAGCTGCCAAGAGATTGTACCATTAATGTGGCCACAATACTCCTACATCAGTTAGTAATCTAGAAAATAACCAACAGACAAGGTATATGATAATCTAGCAAGTGAATTTGTCATTTAAAGGTTCTTTTTCCCTGGTGTGTTAGAATCACAGAAAGTATACAAAACATATCATTTGTTTAAAAGCAGAAATCTCTTTTAAACCTTTAGTCCTTCTGGAGGAAGGTCCTACAACACCAACACTGAGACTTTTTTTCAGACTTTCTGCTTCTAAATTGGTTTGGCTCTGACTAGAACAATTTCATCTTGGTGTCTTCAATGTTCAGATACCCTATTGGAATATAAGCTTAGATAATTCCTAGATAATGTGTATCCATTTACCATGAACTGTTTCATTTCATATTTAATCACAGATGCATTGTAGAAATTTGTGGATGTTTACTGCATTCCATATGTCAGCAAATATTTTTCCTCATGGAGAAGTACAGCATAACATATAAGCCTTTCATTTGAGGATAAAATTCTACTTAATGAACATTTGCATAATTTTGAACTAAGATATTTTGAATTTAAATCTTTCGTCCTTCTTTGCTGGAATGGGATTAATAGTCAAGTCTCCTTCCTAGTGTAGCAATTCTAACAATTCCAGGTAGGTTTCTGAACATAATCTCCTAGAATAGAGCATAGTATTCCTAGGAATGATTTAGTTTCCTTTTAGATGCTGTCTAAGGATGAATACATATTAAGTACTTGTTTTTTTTAACAACTTTATTTTACAAAACAAAGATAAATGTACAGATTTTAAGCATTTTTGCATAAAATTATACAATACATTTTTGTCAGTACTTGTTTTTTTAACACCTTTATTTTACAAAACAAAGATAAATGCACAGATTTCATACAATACATTTTTGTCAGTACTTTTTTTTCAGATTTTAAAATAATTTTTACATAAATCTATATGAATAGTCAGTACTTGATCTTTTTAAAGGTTTGACAGTATGCATCGAAAACCCAATAGTTACAATGAGCACAAAGTACATGCAAAACAAAATGTAACATGGAAATAGTCAAAGTTTTCTTGTTGTGTAAAGATTTTTTTTGTTTCGTTTTGTTTTGTTTTCTTTATTTCTTGGACTTCATACAGTCTGTGAGTTGTTTCTGGGGCAGTGCGAGCCTCTGGGGTTAGCATCCCACTATCAGTGACTGCATATTATGTCTGTTCTTTTGTGACTGGGTTATCTCACTCAGTTAATGGGTTTTGATATAATGATACCCATCACAACATACTGATGCAGAGAGAAAACTTGAAGTGCAAGTGAAGTGACATATATGTAGTTGTATGTCCACGGCACAGTGTGATGCTATGAGGCAGTACTAGTGGCTGACAAGCCTCAGTTTCCCAAGAATAAGAAGTTACTATGGAGTTGTTCACAGTCTCCTTCAGCAACAAAAATGTTCCAGGTCAAATATGCTTTGTAGACAAGACCTTAAATTCTGTTAGATTATTTGAGACACGTTTGGAGTACTGGCCCAGCTCACAGATGCCTTCGGGCTCTGTTTATGCAGGCAAATTGAAGAGGAGGCATGAGGCTATTATAGAGTAGAATCTAGGTAAAAAGGGACTCATTTGACCTACCCTGTCTCCATTGATACCGTTCCTGGTGTGATAGCTCAACTCTCCATTTGACAATGTAGACAGAGCCCGAGGAAGGTTTCAGGGCAAATACAGATTGAGATAGTGAAACCTGTAAAATATATGCTTACTGCAGACTGTTTGATGATAGGTACTGCATACTGGCTGAGAAAAACATGTTGTAATATAATGTGGTTTAATTTGCTCAGCTAGAATTAGTTGGCTGTGTACGCTGTCGGGACGGTTTTGATCACACAATAAAAACGAAGATTGCAAGAAAAGCAGATTGGCAGGTGAGGTGCAAAGATATGAAGTGTAGCTCCAGGTTCCAAACCTTCTCTGTCATTCTGAATGATGGAAAGAAAATGGGTTTATAAATTAACAAATCCTACCTGTGAAACAGGAATTAAAGGTTCTACCCTAAAGGAAAGATTTTAAGCAGACAGACCTTAGGACATGTGACCAACATTTTCTGTGGTGACGTATTCCTTTAACTACACTGAAACAATGTTTGTATCCTTACAATTCTGTGCTATGGTCCCGACCAGCATTTCAGAGTTTACACTGCCATTTTTCTTTTTCTAATCTAAATTCTTATTTTTCTATTGGTTTGCTTATTTTTCTTTCTTTTTAAGGAAAGGTATCATTCTTTAGCCAACACTGTCTTTGCTTTTTCATTCTTCATGCCTCTGTCTCTAGAGTCCTAGGATTACAAGGATATACCATCCAGCCAGGGCTAATCAAGCTTTTCTTGATTTTCACATCTGCTACAGCAAACCCCTTATCTCATTTCAAGTCGTAATTATTCTGCCGACAGAAAGAAAAACAAATTAAGCTTAAAGCTTATTATATCTATAATTAAATATTTACTTATAAACTTATCTTTGCCTTTTCTCTCTTTCTACTGCATGAGCACTGATTCCAGTAGCAAGATTAATTTCCCTATTGACAGAGCTTATTGCAATAAGATACAGAACTGGCAGAGAGACCTCTCATTCCAAAAGTATAAGACCATACACATCACCATATGCAAAGGCCAGCCTGCACGATCCAAAAACTAAGCATTAATTGTTTAAATTATTTGGCCAAAAACTATATATACATACATATATATATATATATATATATATATATATAATATAAATATATATAATATATATATTACAGAGGTTGAGGAGCTATGCCTTGATTGGGAATCAGTAGTTTACATGTGAAATGTATCATCCTCCTTTATTAATGACTACACATGTCCTATTCAGCTTTCAACTATGCTAAGACAGATCATCTTCCAAATTTGAAAAACGCAAAGCAGTGCATCGAAGACTTTTTACCCTGAAAATTAGAACATTATTGGCCTACTCTCAGTTCTGTCCACCTTTGATCCTTTAATTGTATGGAATATTTTCACACTTTTGGTGCTTCAGTAAAATGCCTTCTGTCACACATAACATAAGGAGTTATAACGTAAGTTCTTTCACTGGTGCTTGTAAAGTTCCCAGGTTTCAAAATGCTTTGCTGCTAGAACAGGGAAGCAGGAGGTGAAGAACACTGGCAGCCCTTCCTTGTTGATAGTGACAGGACCTTGGGAAGTGTGAGAAGTGAAGGACCTATTGTTAGTGAGAGGTTGCTCTTGGCAGGGCCAGCCCCCTTGGGAGGAGGCCCATAGGCAGATCTCATCATGGACACTATTAGAATTTCTCCACTGCAAGCTGATAGGGACACCTATTCTCTGGGTGAGATTAAAATATTCATTTTTTTCTCACATATTCATGTTTCATTATTTGGGGCATAGATTAAAAATCTTAAGAATGGCAGGTATATATTTTATCATATATAACTCAAAAACAAAGATATGCTGTATAAAGCTGAATATGCAGAGACACTTCTGATGGGAGCTTTATTCTTTACAGAAAAATAAAATAAGCAGTTTAATACAAAGTAATTAAGCAAATGAGATTTCTAAATGTAGAGCCACAGGATTTCATGATTCTAAATATGTTCTTACCAACAGAATGGATCCTCTTAACAAAGAATTTTAGTTAATTAAAATGTTATAAGGATGAAGGTGTTCATCTTTTTGCACTGACTTTTATTCTAATATTTACATTATAGTGCAAGTCACTGTCTAAGATACAAACTGAGTGAGTGAATGTAATTGAAATTTTTCCACTGTAGCTCTATCCTGGAATTTAAGAAACAAAAGCAGAAAAGAGATGTCCAAAAATCATGCTGAGACATTCCACTTATTTATAGAAGCATTATTTTAATAAAGAAGAAAATCCTTCTCTTACCTCACAGTTGCCTTAAAATGCTCCCAGGAGAAGCCACATTTAAAAAAACAAAGTACAAAAAAATGAGAAGTTTACTCATTAACCTCGAAAATACAGATTTGAAAAAGTATATGGATTTATGCTATTACATTGTCACACAAACTCAATTGGGACTTAACCTCAAGCCTCAGCAAGTAAATTAGAACAGTCCACCAATGAGAATGGAGAGCAATGTTCATGGCACAGGAGGCTGAGAAGTGTAGGAAATATGACAGCGATTATTGTGCTAATGCTTGCCAGAGGTGTCCTACAAGCTTAGGCAAAGCAAATTTCATCTCTTGAAGTCTATTCTTTAATTGACACAAATGCAGCGCCTGGAATGAGATTTGGCTGGTACCTTAACAGCCCTGGGTGTTTCATCCTCATGTTTTATTGATGGGATACAGGGCTGTGCCCATCCCTAGGACAGCATCAGGAGACTCATTAGTGCAACTTGCTCTCAGAGCCAAAGATCTTTTACAGATCAGGTTGGCTGATTTAAAATGCAAGGAGAGGAAGAAGAGCATGCCAAGTGTGGAGAAAGGGATATTTACTTCAGGAAGACACATGCTGCTCTGAGTCTTGCCCTTCTCATTTTACTTCCTTGTTTTTTAAACTTTTACCTGTAGTCTTCTTAGAAGGAATTCTACAAATTGAGTGACATATCTTGACAGGATTTGAAACATTACTGTTACGCTGTGTTTAACAAAAATGTAGATTAAAATGCAAATTTATGTATATGTATATATAAGCACTCATGCACACATACACACACACACATATATATATATAAATACATATATATATATTTGCATATACATATAAACATTTTTATTTCAAAATTTTCTAATAAATTTCAGGGTACTAACACTTAGTGAATGTTTACATGGAACACAGCACTTTTATGATGTTTATAGACACACACATTCCTAACTGCATGTATACCACTCATTCTGTAGAAACACAACCCTAGTCTCTTTGAACAATCAGCAGTCCAAATATATGATTATCTCAGAGAATAAATTATTGCTTAAATTTCTTGAACATTCATTCGAAGTAGTCTAAATTTGGGAAATAAATTTATTTTAGCAGTCATTTCTGAAATTTTACTCCTAAAAATGTTTTTTCAAACACATGCACACAAACACACACACACACACACACACACACACACAGAGAGAGAGAGAGAGAGAGAGAGAGAGAGAGAGAGAGAGAGAGAGAGACACTCAGGCTAAGTATCTTTAAATACCATTTAAAGGAACTACATTCCATTTAATCATTCATTATATTTTAGCATCCAAAATTTATTAGGAAATGATGGAATAAAATGTATGTGGATAATATAGTAAAAGTACATAAACTGCACAAAGTACTTTAAGTAACCTATGTAGGCCAACACAGGATGACATACCTATTGGTTGGAAAATACTCACTACAGGATGTTTTTTTTTTTTTTTTTTTTTTTTTTTTTAATTTTCATTGAAAATATTTGATGAAGGTAATAATGCTAATGAGGTGTAATCTCTTGTATTTATCATTTAAAAACAAAACAATCTCAAACATACCCTCTCTTCTTCCTGATAAACTTTGTATTTGTGAAATGGAAATGATAAAATGAGAGACTTTGCTATGCACTTTTGGGGACTGATGATCATATTCTTTTCTGTCTATCTGAAATACAGGAGGCATTAAACATACTATTGCTAGTTCAATGACAATCATTAATGCCAATCCTTTATATTAGAATTAGCTCAGTAATCTTTTCATCATATACTGATTATACTTACTCTTTATTTCATTTACTTTAAAAACTTGTTAGATTTTATTGGTTTTCACTTTTCTTATTTAACCTAGAATCTATTATTTCAATTTTTGGTGATGCCTGAAATAGTTACTAAGCCCCATTTCCACAACTTTTCATGTTCTGCACAATGTTTGCACTGGGACTGATAAAGAGAAAGGAAGCTACAATACTGGAGCAAAGTTTCCAAGTGCAGAGGGTATTAGCTGTGTTTGGGTTTTAAAACTATATAAGTACAATGCACAACTTTAAATATTTGTATAATTTTTAAGTTTCTGTTTTAAATCTTCTAAAGTCATGCAAAATTTAAAACATAACTATTAAGATTTGCAGGTTATGTTAATTTTAAAATTTTAATTATTTTGTTTATTTACATTCTAAATACTGCCCTCTTCCTAGTCTCCCCTTTCAGATTTCTTAACCCCATTCCTTCTTCCCTTTGCCTCTGAGTGCATCCACCCCAACCCACTCTACTATCACCCCTCCTAGCCATTCCCCCTTTTATGGCACATCAAGTTTCTACAGCATTAGATGCATCTTATCCCACTGTGGTCAAACAAGGTAGTCTCTGCTACATAGGTTCCAGGGACCACAAACTAGCTCATGTATGGTCTTTAGTTGGTGCCCTCATCTCTGGGAGCTCCCAAAGTTCCAGCTAAGTTGACACTGTTGATTTTCTTATGGAGTGCCATCCCCTTTAGGTCCTTCAGTCCTTTCCCTAACTTTTCCATAGGATTTCTTCACTTCAGTCCCATGATTGGTTAAAAATATCTACATCTGTCACAGTCAGCTGCTTATGGAACCTTTCAGAGGACAATCAGGCTAGGCTCCTATAGCGTGCTATAGCATTCCTGCAGAAGTTAGCTTGAGTGTAGAACTTTTTTGGTATTTACTTCTTTGTGCACCAGCTTACTACTCTGAGAACTTCCAGAGAATATTTCTCTCTTCTCAACACAAACAAACATTAGTACTATAGACTTATGATATCATGTTCTGCTTATGTGGGTTCGGAGGATTTGAACTTGCACACTCACTCTAGCATATCAATTTCTTCAGATACCAAGTTATCTCTCCTGCTATTTTGTTTACATCTATAGATATAAAACCTCATTCTAATTAAAGAGTTTATTGTATCCCTATATAGTTTTGAAAATTATTCACTCATGTATATGTTCTGTGTGCATCCAAAACACTGTGTACCATGTGCAGGAATGTATGTATGTGTTTCTGTATAGTTTGTATACAAACTTACACAAAAAGACAAACTATAATATATATTATCCACTATGCATATTCTATGGATATTTCTTATCAATTCTATATCCTATTTTGCCATGCTAACTCTGCTTATTATAATTTTTTTTTAGTTTAAAGAGAATTGTGTTTAAATAAGAATTTAGTGATTTATTATATATTTTGGCCAGGAAGTTGCTCCCCTATCCTGACAAATGCCCGCTTATCTCTGTGCACCTCAATTTGCTCATCTATAATATTTATAGTAGTCCTCCCACTAATATAGACATAAAATTTTCGAAAAGAGCTTGACGTAGATAATACTCTTAGGAAGGCTGTGCCACATGAAAACATTTTGAAAACAATAACAAAAAGTTATGAATTCCTGACAAAATGGGCAATATTCTTTGCAGTAGCAGTATCTGATCACATGTATAAAATTTGAAATGTGAAATTTTGAAGAGTAAAGGAATGCATTAACTCTAGGTCATTACTGCCTTTCACTTCATAATCTAGATTTGTTATTTCATATAATTTCTAATTTTTAGCTCCTACAATTATTATTAGCCTACATTCAGAGATGCTAATATTGACTTAGACAGGCTAATTAATTGCACAAAGCCAGTAAGTGCTAGGGAGAAATTTTACTCACTAATCTTTTTGACTGAAAATGTCACATATTCTTTAATTATTTCTACAGCCTTATAGGTTTATGACTCAACATGAAGAAGCAAGGATTAGAAGTCCCAATTCCATCCCATTGAATTAAAGAGAAAAGAAAGAAATGGCAACTTGAGAGTTACTTTGTTTCAACTGAAATATTTCTAACCCATGTGTGGAAATGTGTGATTCTGCTGTCATCATAGAAATATAATCTAATATTTAAATGTATATTCTCTTGACATTTTTATTCTGGGAGATAGCTCTCTTTAAAAAAACAAACAACATGTTATTATTTTAAATTACCACACTTAAAATAAACAAACTTGAAATATGGTAGTTTTAAGTAACTTGGTTGAAGGTCCAGATAGATTGCATGCACTTTCAAAGGAGAATATGATATCAAACTGACTGTTATACTCTGCAAATTTTCTTTCTCTAATGTAATAGAGTATCAGTATCTTGTATGTGGGTGAGCTATTCTTGTATATTCATAATTGAAGGTAGTAGCAATGGGATCGCAGATTTAATGTCAGTTTAATAAGAAACACTAAATTCTTTGTCAGTCTGGGCTCTGTTACCAGACTGTCTACAAAAAAAAAAAAAAAAAAAAAAAAAAAAAAAAAAAAAAAAAGAAAAGAAAAAAGAAACCAAAAAAATAATCACAAAGATATTTATTGTCACCGTTTAAAATGAAATTAAATGCAATTTTGTCACCCTTATAATTGTAATTCTTAACGCTGTTCAAAGAAAATATTTCCTCTCTTTGTGGAACATTTTCAGGTATTTTGACTAACTGTATCCAGGCTGATTGTCTTTTAAAAGCTGTTAGAATGGATAAATTCTTGTGAACTACTTTTCACAGAAGCCTGTTGCATCTAGAACATACATATAGACAGTATAAAGGTTCTCCAAATGATTTATATCTCGATTTATTCAATATCACACTCCAAATTAGCAGCTGGAAGTGCTCTGGTTAATCTGAAAACATTGCCTTGCCATCAATTCAAACAGGAAACAGACTCTGGAAGCATTGTCAAACACTACAGAGATAAATGTTCAGTATTTCTTTAAGAAGGAAGCCGCATCTAATGGCTGTTCCAAACTCAGACTGAGATTAAATCTCTATATCATATTTAGATGGGTCCCTGCTGCTGTAGAAATTAATTTGAATTAATCATGATATCCACCCTTTGTCAAGCATTTTCCCCCATAGCTGAATTAGTCTGTCACAGCAGCCTTACAAACTTGGAGTCCTGATTTTCAAGTTTGGCCTGGGGATAGGAAGTCAAACGCTGGCAGAAGATGGATGCTCTGCAAAAGTGACAAATTTAGATTCCTGGAGAAAGTTGCTGACTGTGGTTTCCCAACTGAAGCAGCTTATCTTCTCTTCCAGATGTTGAAATAATGATAGATGCTTAGAGAAGGTTGGCGAGAGGAAGAAAAGAGCCTGCTAAGGAGCAGAGCCTGCTTATATGGAGTAAAATAAAAGTCATATTCACCTAATCCAAATTCTGAAGAAGTGTGTGTGGGCGTGACTTTATAGAGAAACATGATGCAGCTTTATATACATCTACTTTTGCACTGTTGAAGATAGAGACCGTATAGAGCTATGGCTTAATTCTCTATAAGTTTAGTGAATTATTTTACTACTAAATTGAATATGAATTGATCTCTAGATATTTGCCTGAATGTCTGGATATCAATTTTTAAAGACTTTATTTCCTGAAACCACTTTCTGCCTTTGGTGTAGATGGTTATTTCCCATAGTGTAAACCAAATATGAACTTTTATACAAAAGATAGTTTTAAACCTTTAACTTATTACAAATATCTATTGGAAGTTTAGAAGGCATTTTTTACTTATCAAATAAGATCAAGAAAATACAGGGACAAAGAGTAAAGCGGGTCATAAATAATAGGTCAGCTGGAGACTGCCCCATATACAGATCCTTCCCATAGGCAGCCAAAATCCCCAGAAACTATGGCTGATGCCAAGAAGTGCTTGCTGACAGGAGCCTGATGTGAATGTCTCATGAGAGGCTCTGCCAGAGCCTTACTGGTAGAGATGAGAATGCATGCAGGAAGTGAGAAGGGGAACCCCAAAGAAGGAGCTAGAGAAAGAATTGAAAGAGCTAAAAGAGTTTGCAACCCCATACAATGAACAATATCAACCAACCCAATTCCTCATAGCCCTCAGATACTAAAACACCAACCAATGAGTACACATAAAGGATACAATGTCTCCAGCTGCTTAGGTAGCAGAGAATGGCATTATCTGGCATCAATAGGAAGAGAAGCATTTGGTTCTGTAAAAGCTATTTTCCCCAGAGTGGAGGAAAGCTAGGGAGATGAGTTGGGAATAAGTGGATGGAAGTGAGAGTATCTTCATGGATACAAGGGAATGGGGGAGGAGGAGTGGAGACGGGTAAAAGGGAATAACAATTGAAATGTGAATACATAAAATATATCATTAAATAAATGAAAACAAAGAAAAAAGAAAATTTTTAAGTAATTTGAAATTTTCTGCATATGCCTACAAAACACACATGTAAGGGGTGGGGGTAGAAAGGCAGAAACAGAGACAAGAAAAAAACAAGTTTATGGTAGATCAATGATGAATGCTTAAATTGATATAACTGTTTAAATGCATATACTTATAGAGTATTTGAAACATCAATGGTAAGACATATAGTATGTACAGTGAGAAAGATTATGCTATTTTTTTGAGTATGAGTTGGCTTTGTAAACATTTTATGTTTCTTTTACTCTCTTTCTAATTTTCTTTAAGAGGTGTCATTCTATCCCTTTGAAATAAAATTGTTTTCCTGGAATGAGATATATTCTTGAATAATGTACTTTTCAAGATGAGAGGAAAATTTTTCCAAACATTTCACCTCCCCTAAGTGATTTCTTTGTATTTCATTTAGAGTATATGAAGACGATATTCCCAACATCCCTTACAATATCTTCTTATTCATGAGGAAATTCAATAAGTATGAAAATATCAATATATAAATATAGAATATTTTATATTTGTGTGTGTGTGTGTGTGTGTGTGTGTGTGTGTGTGTGTGTGTGTAATGTCAATCAAGTAGAGTTTATCACAGGACAACCAGCAGGAGTTAGTTCTCTCCTTCCAATTAGTGGGACCCAGGAATTGAACTAAGGTCATCTGGTTTTGGGATAGCCACCTAAACCACTTTTAAGATGTTTTCAGCCTGCAATCTGAATTGGGTTTTTATTGAAAAAAACTGTGAGCACTTCATACTTCAAAATATACACAGAAAATGTAAAAAAGAGATAGAAACACAATATTTTTTTCTGGTGAGTAAATCAAATAATTTGTGTGTTCTTTATCATGTGTGGTGTACACATTATATATAATTCCTATTCTCTGCCTTTTGACTAATTGTGTATTTTTTTGACCAGTCTTCACCCATTGCCAATATGGCTTCTTTGATGAGACATGAGAGTTACTTGTGTGTGTAAAGATAAGTATTCAGAATACAGTTAGAAATTATATTCTTCAGGAATATGACACTCATAGGTTCTCTTTCTGGCCTGACTTTTCCATAGCTACTTGTGTGAGTTTACAGTAGCAAAAATGAACTTCTTTCTGTTGAGCTGACATTACGTACAGTAAGATAACCATGCATAGCTCCTAAAATAAATTTCAAAAAAATCATCACTGGGAACACTTAACATTCTTACTGCATATCTTATCTGAAAGTCTGGAAATGGATCGACACAGAAGTACTTGTACATATTTATGAAAGAAGAGCAAAACAAGGACAGATTTTTTTTCATTGATCACCAAAATTAGAATATTAAAGTGCTGTATTGCACAGTGATTTTAGGGTGACCTATATTATAAAGTAGCTACCAAAAGCCACAGGCATACTACTGTGAATGTGTCTGATCCCGAGGAACCTTAGACATTCAGAGTTAGTATTTGGAAGAGAAGACACAAGACAGAAGAGGTACTCAATGCAATGGGAGATGGAATGAAGGATTTATTGTGGTACACATTATTCATTTGTAATGCAGTGCTTAATTATGCCAATAATGGACCCTTTGGGTTTATACATTAGAGCTTGCATGTACAATAGACAGAAATAAACACAAAGGAGGTATTACACTGGTTTAAGTTCATGGAGTATGGTGTCAAATCCTCTATGTTCTTACTATCCCATATGCTTGATTTCTCATGTCTATTAATATTAATATATGGTTAATATATAACCATCGAAAAAGCTTTAAATATTTAAATAATTAAAATATTTAAATAATTCAAATAGCCTTATAAAGTGAGTATTTAACTATTTTTAAATCATTTGTTTTATATGAACATATATTTATTTTTAACTAGAAAAGTGTATTTTATTTGCCCCTGACAATTTCTGTGAACTAATCTACATCCTGTTGTGTTAAGTAATAGAGTCAGATTTGTAAGAATTTATCTCCTTGGCATGTCATCAAATAGTTAACCTGTGGTTTTTTTTTTTTTTTTTGATACATAGTTAAAATATCTGATGTTTTTGCTAAGAACAAATTATACATGCCTGGGAAGACAGGGAAGGCTTTCATTAGACCTGGTAAATATTGTAAAGTACTATTGATAACCTTCCTGGATATTCAAGGTCATAAGCATTACAAAACTGCTTAGTTTGTTAAGCACACTAGTAAGAAGTCTCCAATGAAAGTGAAAACATGTCTTGCAATATTTACTCATTTCTGTTATTTATAATCTTA
Source organism: Micromys minutus (assembly GCF_963924665.1). NCBI lineage: Eukaryota > Metazoa > Chordata > Mammalia > Rodentia > Muridae > Micromys > Micromys minutus. Next base: position 24,461,108 of record NC_137959.1, read on the forward strand.
GAGACACAAGAAAATGTACTGTTTTTATAGTTCTCCATTCTTCCATTTCAAAACCAAATTGTTTTCATAGAAATAATATTACTGCAAAGAAGTGTCAGTTCTGGCTCTACAAAATGGGACATTCCTTTTAGCAGAGTGCTTATAGGGTGGTTGGGAAAGAAACCACATTTTTGGCAAAGTAGCTAGCTGTTGCTGTTTTCCCTGAGATATTCATGTTCTGATTATCTGCTGATGAAATGTTACAGCAAACCTCTTAAAGCTGCAGAAACCCAAGAGTTCTGGCCTAGCTAATTGACAAACACTGTATTTCTTGTGTCATAAAAATGCCAACATACTATGCATTTTGATTTCAGCAAAGGGTACAAACAGTGGGGCAGAATGAGTTAAGAGCATCATAGCCATAATGTAACTGGCCAAGTTCACTTGCAGAAAAGCCAAATTCCTATTTTCCCAATTTGCTGCAGGAATGGTTGTCAGTTGTATTGCCAGACATGACATAAATGTCTTCATCTTTGAATTCAAACTGCTACTATGACTTCACAAGAAACCAAAAAAAAAAAAAATGGCTTGATATATGCCATATCACATAAAAATTAATAAATCACACAAAATGATACATCCAGACCTAAGTAAAACATTCTTCTTGGTTTACTTGGAATGACCAGAGAGTGGACAATTATAGAGACATAAAGTGGATAAATAATTACTTAATGTGGTAAGAAGGAGTGGTTTGTCTGTGTAGATAGCCATTAGAAACTTCTAATCTAATGGTGATACTCTTAGAATTCTTTCTCATGATTGTATTAATCATTTAAAGAGATAAAATAGTGAAAGTCAAGGTATGCATATTTTATTTCAATACAACTACCCAAAGATAAGTGTAAATTAGTTTTACTATGTACAGATAACTCAGGTTTAAAATTCAGTAATCTAATAAAAATTACCTTAAAATTTACTGAGTATTTATTTGTTTTCTTCCACATATAAATTTAATGGGAATGACCTTTATGTTTAAAATCCTAGATCCTTGTCAGTTTTCTACTAGAAGAGTTGTCAAACCTTGGATGTGCTGCCTCACTGACCTTGCCTCTAACCTAGTGCTATCCTCATGGATGCCATATATAGATTACCTCATGTATCCACAGATATCATTGGTGATGCAGATTTGACAATATTCTATTTTGATCCATTATCACTGTGACTTTACCAGACTGGTACACATACAGTCTTACCCACACAACTACCCAAACATGAGGTGAACAAGAATGAAAACAGTAAACACATCAAATTGGATGTTGGGAAGGCTATACCATGAACTATGAGCAAGTGCGGAAAAGTGGGATTGGATAATGCTGTCTTCCTCATGAACAGACATATTGATTTGTTGTTCAGCACCAAACATTCTGCCTTATATAATACAAGTGTATTATATATAGTTCTTTTAATGGGTACGAAGCCTGGGCATGAGTACAGTGCATAGTTATTGTGAAGAAGACATATATATCTTTTGTTTACTCTTCTGAATTTTCCATTTAAGGATTTGCTTAATAATTTCTTCTTTCTCTGTAGGGAAGCATTTCTGCTTTCTACACAGATTTATTTTCTGAGATCTATTGCTGATCATCAGAGATTGACCTAACAAGGTAACCTGCATATTGGACTTACTGAGCAAGGCTTGGTGACAGAAGCTGGGACTACAGTGAACAACAAAATCTTACCTCGCGTTCACCTCTCCTGAGCTGTTGCTCTATTTAGCAAAAGAGAAATGAAGCAAGGAGTCAGAAAGGAAGAGACATAAAGTCAGACTCTTCTCTGCCAAGATTAAGTTCATTTTTATGGATTAATACTAATTATAGGTGCGGGGGATTTCAAGCATCATTGAATAAATAAAAGAAGCATTTGAGTACCAAGGTTCTTATGTGCATAACTGCACAATTTGCTGGAAAATTTGCTTGCTACTTTAATTTCTTTTTTTGTGCTCTAAGGCAAATCTGACAAGAAGCATCAATACTCTGAATAAAAGAATCATGTTAACTAGGATGTTCATATTCACTTTAGTTTATTTTTGAGGCTAAAATTTAATTACAACATCCTCCGTTTTCTTCTGTCTCTCCAAATCCTTGAAATAACCCTGCTTGTTTTTCTTAAAATCCATGACCATTTTAAAAAATACTGACTATTGTATGTGTGTGTGTCTGTGTGTGTGTGTGTGTGTGTGTGTGTGTGTGTGTGTGTGTGTGTGTGTGTGTGAATTTCTAAATATAATCTCTTGAGTACATGTAATAGTACTTGCATACATATTATTATGGCTGAACATGTTTGGTACTGAACAACCTATCAATATGTTCTTCCATGAGGAAGACATCCTCATCTACTCCTATCGTGCCCCACTTGGTCACAGTTTATTGTATAGCATTTCCCACATCCATTTTGGTGTGTTCCCTTTAGTCTTCCTTATTTCAGCTTATGTTTGAATAGTCAGGTGGGTGATACTTAATCTGTGTAACTTCTGACATTACTAGAGTATACATTCTCACAGTTAAGTCCCTGACTCTCTGGCTTTTACAATATCCCTGTTTCCTTGTAGGCAAATGTTCTCTGAAACTCAGATGTAGAGTGTTATAGATATATCCATTGAGCCTGGGCTCCACAACTCCCCATTATGTATATTCTTTTGTCTTGGTTTTCTGAGACAACATTTTTTAAATCAACTTTATATATATTACATATTGACTTTACATCCTTGCTCACTGTTTTCCTCCTGATTATCCCTCCCAGACAAGGCAGTCCAGTTAAGGAAGTAGTTTCACAGAAGGTAATTTATGGATAGCCCCTACTCTAGTTTTTTGAGGAACCCACATGAAAACTGAACTCCACACCTGCTCCATATGTGCAGGAGACCTAGGTTCAATCAGTGTATGCTCCTTTCTTGCTATTTGTTATTTGACTCTCTTGGCTTTCCTGTGGGGTTTCTACCCACTTCAGGGACCACAATCCCTCCCCCTGTGCTTCCATAAGAGTAGCCAATCTACATCCACTGTTTGACTATGGCTATCTGTATCCTTCTAAGTCAGCTGCTGGTTACAGCCTCTCAGAGGACGACATGCTCTTGTCTGCAAACATAATATAGTATCATTAATAGTGCTGAGATTTGTGATTGCCTATGGGAAGGGTCTCAAGTTGGGCCAGTTAGTAGTTGTCCATTACATCTATCTCTGTTCCATTCCCTATACCTGCATTTGTTTTAACACCATAAATTTTGGGTTGAAAGTTCTTTGTATGGGTTGGTGCTGAGACAACATTTTATGCAATCCAAGTAGTTTTTGAAATATTTGTGTAGCTGCAGATAGCTCTAAATTTCTTAGCAGCCTGCTTCTATCTCCTGAGTACTACCCAGCAAATATGATCAACCATGCCTGCCTCATATATTTATTTTTAGCAAAGTTACTTCTGCTACACACAATAACACCTTGTTCCATATTGATTCACATTGTTCGTTTTTTTTTCTAATCCAGTGATTGTGTTTGTGTGTGTGTGTTTGTGTGTGTCTGTGTGTGTGTGTGTGTGTGTGTGTGTGTGTGTGTGTGTGTGTGTGTACCAGGTTATTGTGAATCAGAGTAGGTTCCATTTCAGAAAAAATCCAACAGTAATACTTACATAGTCTTTTAAAAATAAAACTTCCTGGAGGACCAGAATCTGGAATCAAAGATCCAACATAGAACCAAACAGAACTAACAGACAAAAGAAAAAAAAAAGCATTATTCCTAGCAAAACTCTGCCTATATTCATAGATCAGTGACTAGCCCACTGTATATGCTTGAATACCCATGTAGTTTTTTTGACAGATGGGATTTGAAGAAATGACAGGTTTGTGGAGGTTCAGGTCTCATGGATAGTATAATCCTATGGTAGATTCTAAACTTGGTAGGCCGTTGGGAGTTGAAAGTACCTAGGGGACTTTAGGAAGGATGCCTGATTATATGTGTGCTACCAAACTGAACTTCTTGTTGCCCTTTCTCCCTCCTTTTTTCCTTCTTTCTCTTCTTTCTCCATCCTTCCTGCTTCCCTCCTTTTTGCTTTTTCACATTAAATTCCCACCTTTGCTCTTTGCTCCTCTCTGGCAGCAGCGTTTCCCATACACACTTATGATTATGCTCCATTGTCTGTGCACAGACCCAGTTTCAATGGAATCTTGTCACAATACACCAAAATCTGGAACTCTGAACCCACATACCTTTTTCTCATTTAACTTAATTTCTTTTTTATGTTTTTGTCACAGAAATTGGGTGCTAATGTGTGTACCTAGCAAACAGTTAACTCTGCCATACAGTGAACTTGAGTTTTATTCAGTGTGAATTATAGGAAGTCAACTCTAAACTGCATATCCTGCAGAATTATTCTTATGAGAGATTATTACCCCTCAAATCAGTACGCCATTCTGTCTTCCTAGCATGCTATTCTGCAAATTTCCAATAATTGCACCTGGAGAATATATATTATACAATTAAAATAGACAATTTAGCATTGTGGCTAGTATGGGAATATTTTGGCACCTGATTTATAGCTTAAGCCAGTGAAATTTTAATAACCAGGAAGTCTACACATCACAAGCAATACTATCTAGGGAAGTCTGAGGATATGTACCATAGTCTGTATGTACACACAATAAATCAGATTATTAGATTTCCCCAAATAAGTAATCCCAGAAGAATGGCCATATATTGCTAACTTTATGAGTCACCCTGAAGACTCACTTCTATTTAGAGAGTGAATCTCTGGATTAGAAGATTTGCATTTAAATGGTCTATTCCCCCTTACAGGTTTCTCCATAGGATAAAGCCGCTCTTCCTTTGTAGAGCACATACATAAAAGGTCCTAATAAATTTTACCATTGTGATGAACCCAGAGTATATCAAAGGACTTTAAAGCTGTTCTGACAGACACAATTGAAATAGAGTTTTCGCTATTTCCTTTTGGGAGTTTTTAAATAAATTTAGGATAATTAACAATTTCCCTACAGGCTATCATTTTAAGTTTGAGAAAATTACCATTCATCTTAGTAAATTAAGTAAAAACATGGACTATGAAACCTAAGCACTCATTTCAATAGCTAAAGAGGCATCAGTTTCAGGTTTATGTAAGTTATCATTCCTTGATTGTATTCCTGCCAGTCTGTGGTCTAAGTCCTTAAATAAATGGAAAAGCAAAGAGATTAGGACTTGAAACAGTAGAATATTTCTTTTTTTATTGAAAAACTTTATTTTAAAAAACAAAGATAAATGTACAAATTTTCAGCATTTTTGCATAAAAGTATACGTAAATATTTTTGAAGGTAGTAATTAAGTGTTTGTGGGTATATATACGTACACATATATATAAATGTAACAATAATACAGGAAAAGAGGCTATTAATTTGAGGGGATAGGAGAGAAACTGGGAGGGGCTGTAAGGAGGAAAGGAGGATGTGATACAGTTCTGTTTTAATTAAAATGTATTCTACTTTTTTCTTGAACTTCACACAGTCTTTGAGTTCTTTATGGGGTGTTCAGAGCTTTCTGAGGTTAGTATCCCATTATCAGTGACTGCATATTATGTCTGTTCTATTGTGACTGGATTATCTCACTCAGGATGATATTCTCTAGATGCATCCATTTTCTTAAGAATTTTGTTAAGCCATTGTTTCTGATAGCTGAGTAGTACTCCATTGTGCAAATGTACCACAATTTTTGTATCCACTCACCTACTGAAGGACATCTGGATTCTTTCCAGCTTCTGGCTATTTTAAATAGAGCTTCAATGAACATTGTGGTGGATGTATCTTTGTTGTATGTTGGAGCGTAACCGAGGTAAATGCCCAGAAGTGGAATAACTCAGTTTCAGTCATTATTTCTGCACTTTACTTTCTGATTATGTTAATTTGGATACTCTCTCTTTGCCCTCTAGTTAGTCTGGCTATGGGTTTGTCAATCTTGTTAATTTTATCAAAGAATCACCTCTTGGTTTTGTTGATTCTTTGAATGGTTCTTTCTGTTTATATTTGGTCTATTTCTGCCCTAAGTTTGATTATTTTTCCTGTTACTCCTCTTGGGTGTATCTGCTTCCTTTTGTTCTAGAGCTTTCAACTGTGCTGTCAGGTCGCTAGTGTATGCACTCTCTAGTTTATTTTTGGAAGCACTCAGAGCTCTGAGTTTTCCTCTCAGTACTGCTTCCATTGCATCCCATAGGTTTAGGTATGTCCTGTTGAAAATCTACATTATTCGTTATGAAAATGGCCACACCAGCTTGCTTCTTTGGACCATTTGCTTGGAAAGTTTTTTCCCAACCTTTAACTCTAAGATAGTGTCTGTCTTTGTCTCTGAAATGAGTCTCCTGTATGCAGCAAAATGCTGGGTTTTGTTTATGTATTCAGTCTGATAGCCTATATTGTTTTATTGAGGATTTGAGTCCATTTATGTTAATAGATATCAAGGAATAGTGGTTGCTTTCTCCTGTTATTATTGCTTTTGTAGGTTGAATTGTGCCTGTGTGTCTTTCTTCTTTTGGTTTTCTTGGTTAGATGTTTTCTTGTTTTTACTATGAGGTGGTTTCCCTCATTGTATTGCGTTTTCCACCTATATTTCATTGTAGTCTAGGGCTTGTGGTCATATATTGTGTGAATTTAGTTTTGTCTTGGAATATCTTTGTCTTGCCCTCTATGGTGATTGATAGTTTTGCTGGGTATAGCAGTTTGTGCTGGCACTTGTGCTCTCTTAGAGTCTACATGATGTCTGTCCAGGCTTTTCTAGCTTTCCTAGTCTTTGTTGAGAAATCGGGTGTGCTTCTGATTGGTCTGCCTTTATAAGTTTCATAGCCTTTTTCCCTTACTGATTTTAGTATTCTTTCTTTGCTTTGGGCACTTGGTTTTTTGACTATTATGTGTCAGGAGGAATTTCTTTTCTGGTCCAATCTATTTGGAGTTCTGTAGGCTTCTTTTATGCTCCTGGTCATCTCATTTTTAAGGGTAGGGAGGTTTTCTCCAGGATTTTGTTGAATATATTTACTGTACCTCTTCGTTGATATTCTTCACCCCCTTCTATTCCTGTTATCCTTAGGTTTGGTCTTCTCATTGTTTCCTGGATCTCCTGGATATTGTGGGTTAGGAGATTTTTAGTTTTTGCATCTTATCTGATGGTTTTGTCTATGTTTTCAATGTTGTCTTCGGGCCCCGAGATTCTTTCTTCCATCTCTTTTAGTCTGTTGGAAATGCTTGCATCTGTGACTCCTGATTTTTTTTTTAGGATTTCAACCTCTAGGGTTGTCTTTTTTAGAGATATCTTTATTGTGTCCATTTCCATTTTAAATTCCTTCTTCAATTCCTTCATCTCTTTTGCTCTGTTTTCTTCTAGTTCTTTGAGTTCTTTGAGTTTTTTTCTTGTTTCTTCTTTAAAAGCTTCTAATTCTTTATCGTTTCCTCCCCTTCTTGTTTAAGGACCTCTATCATCAACTTGAGGTACAATTTAAGATCTGAGTCTTTTTTTTTCTGGAGTGTTTGGCATTCTGCTGTTTGTTGTGATGGGAGAGCTTGGTTCTAGTGTTGCCAGGTTGTCTTGGTTTCCCTGGGGTACATTCTTTTGCTTTCCTCTTGCCATCTTATTGCCAGTGATTGCTCTCACCTTTCCCTTGTACCAGGCCTGTGTCCCTGGATCTCTGCTGTTCCTGGTGGCAGATGGTCCAAGCACCTGTTGTGCAGCCCTAAAGTTGCAGGCTGGGAACAGAGAGCCTAATGCCTGGTTCCAGGGTCCCTGGATCAAGCAGGGCACGTGCACACTATCCATGTGTTCAGCTGAGATCTCTCGGCCCCCTGGCTAGTCAGAACCAGTTCTCACCCCATTCTCACCAGTCCTGTGTGTCTGGGTCTCTGCTCTTCCTGGTGGTGGATAGCAGCCCTATTTATAATAGCCAGAAGCTGGAAAGAACCCAGATGTTCTTCAGTAGATGAATGGACACAAATATTGTGGTACATTTACACAATGGAGTACTACTCAGCTATCAGAAACAATGACTTTATGAAATTCCTAAGAAAATTGATGCATCTCGAGAATATTATCCTATGTGAGGTAACCCAGTCGCAAAAGAACAGACATAATATGTAGTCACTGATAATTGGATACTAACTTTAGAAAGCTTTGAACACGTCAGAAACAATGTACAGACTATATTAAGTTCAAGAAAAACAAAGGCCAAAAAAGGAAAAGAAAACCCATTATGCTTAATCTTTACACATCAAGAAAACTTAGACTATTTCCAGGTTACATATTCGTTTACATGTCCTTTATGCTCATTGTAACTAGTTAGATTTTAAGGCATACTATCAAACCTATAAAAAAATCAAGTACTTACAAAAATGTATTCATATACTGTTATGCAAAAATGCTTTTAAAATTTGTACATTTATCTTTGATTTTTAAAATAAAGTTCAATTAAAAGAATAATAATAAATAAAAGAAAAAATAAATTAAAAGAATTTTTCTAAAAAATAAGATATCTTATCTTATAATTTCATGATACTAAAATCATAAGATATTTTCTGCAAAGCAATCTGAGAAATAGGGAAGAGGAGGGTTATTCTGGTCTAGTAAAGGGAAGTGGAAGAAAGAGGGATCATTTGTGGGCTGGTAAAAAGTCTTGTAGAATGTAGTGATGTAAGAGGATATGATGGTATATGCATATCTTCTAACTCATACTGTCCTTTGGAATGAAATTTGTAAACTGCCCTTCTTTTTCTGTCTTTACTTCAATCCATCCTGTGGCCTTCTCTAATCATATTTGAGATAGATCAAAATGTTTTCTTTGTAATAAAATAGGATGGAGTCGACCCCTACCCATAAAAAAACAACCCCACATAGCTCATTCAGCAGTATTCAGTGTATCTTTAATATCTCAAAATTATGAACGTTTAAAAATAAAAGGTGCTTGAAAAGAAGAACAGTAATTAAAATTTTTAAATTTGATTTGCTTCTTATATAATTCAAAAGAAAACCACATCTATGTTGTTGAGACCTATTTAAAAAAAAAAGAGGGGAATGGTGTAATCTAGAAGAACAAAGAATAGTAGTGTTCTTTTTAATCTGAGAAATCAATGAATTAAAATATCTCTAATATCTATACAATCTTTAAATGGAAAGCTACAAGGGGCTACAAATCATAGTAAATTAATGGAACAATAGCATTAAAATGAAATGAAAAAAATACAGGAAAGCGTCCGAGATGTACCTCTGGGTTTCACATAGTTAGGATCATGCACATTTTACTCCTAACAAAAAAAAACTTGCATATATATCCCATATACAGACACCTGTATGTAGGTTTATCAAAGCCCTGTATGATATTTTCCTTCAGGTAATCAATGCAACTTCTTAGAATTCCTTCTGATGATACATAGAAGAAACAAATTACACAGACATTCTCTGATAAACACTATTGAACATCACTTACATTTCTAAATCAAAACTGTTAAATAAATTATTTAATATACTATGTATTGCATAGTATATTACCCTTTAGTTTTTCTGATAAAAGATACATATAATATTTATATATTACAATAAGCCTTAGAAAGCACAAGAGTGAGGCATATACATACCCTCTATGCTATTAGAATCTACTTTCCTATTGATGACTCAGAATCATCACTCATTACATATTATGTTTTATCTAGGATGCTCTCCACTCCAATTGGCCAGCCTTCAGGACCACACTTTTATAGCCCACCTAACCTGTGGTGGCTTCTCCTTCCTCTTGCACCTTCTTTTATTCCTGGTTTTCCTCTAACACCAGGAAAACTATACTGTAGTATAAAACTGGATGAACCATTTTCACTCAGTTATCAGCTGTGAGATTCTTTATTTACCAATCAGAAGTAACTTTGGGGTAGGATCACTTGGGCCTCCCTTTGGACATAGATCTTGGGGTCCTACACTAGCGTCAAAATAAGTAGGAAGAGCAAAGTTCAACAACTGGGGACCATCTGTTCTACAAAGGAAGCCAGAGTTAGGTACAAAATGAGAACTTTAAAAATATGCAAAATAAGCAAGTTTAATGAAAAGCAGTGCTATGTCATCACTTAAAATTAATTTGAGTGAATGAATGATGAAGGTGAACAGGCATTTTTCAGAACTCATACAGTTGATGCAGAAAATATCAAGCAGAATAAAATAGTTATTATAGTAAGTCCTCAGTCTTGCAAGAGGTCTTCTCCCAGATTTCCTATTGTGTAGAAATGACAATACAAGAAATTCTAGGAAAAAGAGAAGTGTGATAATAGCTAGGGATGAAACTAAGTATCACCATGAGAATCAGCAGGATGCCATGTGTCACATGTTATATTTGGGAACAGACAAGCTCTCACTTTTTACCCATGCAGGAAAGAGATATAAACTTGACCTTAATTGGGACTAATGCACAACTACATCTAGTTTAAAAACTCACTTTATTATTGGCATCAATACTTTAAACTGTGTTATACAAATGAAATAACAAGGCACCCATAGAAGGGAGACCTGACTCTGGCTATGCTGAACACAGCAGCCATACAGTGGAGAGCATGGAGAAAATTGCTACTCACCAAAGACTGGTGAGACCACACTGGTATTTTTAATGCTCTTTCTCTACATGAGGTTTATGAGGAAAACACAGAATCTAAGTTGCAGCCATTGTTCAGAAACAAATATTATCTGGTCCCTGTATGCATAATTGGTTCAAAAGTTAATTACTATATATATTTGAAGGGACTTTAGTTTATGTCACTAAAGAACTGGCTATTTGTCTCCTTATAAATGTTTAAACATGTGTATGTTGATCTTGTGGCATATAAATGGCTCATGGTCTTATATTTAGCATCTTTATCAATATCTTTGCTACAATTTTGCAAAAGAAAGATTTAACTCAACATACACATTAAAATATTCTTCCTTATATAAATATATACTAAGTATAGGAAATATCTAGAACTCTTAAATTCAGGAGCTGAGAATATGACAAAATTTGAGGACATTTAATGAGTCATGTCTATGATGACAAAAAGACAAAAACTTAATTCATATTAGGAAAAAGAAGGTTTTGTAGGATGCATTTTTCAGATATGGAGGTGTGATTTTTATATGATCAGAAAAATAATTGCCTACTGCATTTGGAAAACTGGATGTATTAGAATAATTTGCACACTTAGAGGGATTTAAAAATAGATTTGACTGTAATTTCTAGGTTGGAAGGTAAAATAATTCCAGTTCGTAGAGTTTAACTTCATTTTAAAGTTATGAAGTCACTCCTTTTGACTTTGCTGCCAACCTCTAGGTAAAATGTTTCAAAAGTTTGCATAGTGATTTTTCTCATTAAAATGCAAATCAGTTTTCCTCAGTGACAAATATTAATTTAAAGCCCTAATATAAAGTAGAGACATGCCTTAATGGTTGCAAATTTAAATCCATTCCCATGTTAAGATCTGAGTTATAGGGTTGTATCAAGTTAGAATTGTGAAAGAGATTTTCATTATTTCATGCTTCATGATGTTATGTTAACTTTCAAAGAAAAAATAACAAGAAACACATTTTAATTGTTAACACTCACCGACTGTTAATAAATAGACTCTTGAACTATTTGTTTACACTTAAAAGCATATGTATTTGTTTATAACATAGACAAAGCACATAAAATTCTTTGGCACTGAACACTCTCTGTGACTTCAAAGAACTTGGCCACTTGAGTGATGCATTTTGTCCATATGGTATTGATATGTTTTGTTGTTGTTGTTGTTGTTTGTTTGGTAATCTTTTTTAAATATCACAAGATAATATTGAGTCAGATGAACAAAAGCTATCAAATTGGAGTTAAATAAGACAAACTGACAAAAGAAAAACAGACTCAGAAACTCATTCATTTCATATACCCTGGAATCCTACATAAAACACTGAACTGTAAGCCATAATGCAGAGGTTTTAGTGCAGACCTAAGCAAGCCCTTTACATGATGTTTTAGTCTCTCTACGTTCTTAAGAGCTACAATGATTTAGATAGGCTAGTTTATCTTGGCACCCTCTGTCTCTCTCTTTTTCCATTTCATTTCCTTTATTGGATATTTTCTTTATTTGCATTTCAAATGTTATCCCCTTTCCAGAATTTTTCTCTGGAAACCCCGGATCTCACCCTCTCTCTCTCTGCTTCTCTGAGTCTGTGAGGGTGCTCCTCCATACCTGCCCCCTCCCTCCCATCTTGCTACTCGGGTATTTCCCTACACTGGAGCATCTAACTTTCACACAACCAAGGGCTTCTTCTATTGATGCTAGACAAGGCCATCCTATGCTACACATGCTGCTGGAACCATGAGTCCCTCAATGTGTACTCTTTAGTTGGTGGTTTAGTACCTAGGAGCTCAAGGGTAATGGTCTGGTTAGTTGATATTATTGTTCTTCCATGGGGTTGCAAACCCCTTCAGCTCTTTCATTCCTTTCTCTAACTTCTTCACTGGGGACACCCTGTTCTCATTCCAATGGTTGGTTGAGAACATCTGACTCCATTTCAGAGGATCTGGCAGAGCCTCTCAGGAGACAGCTATATCAGGCTCCTGTCAGCATGTACTTCTTGGCATCCACAATAGTATCTGGGTTTGGTGACTGTATGTGGCTCTCTGTCTCTTATACCCTTTCCACTTCATCTTCCATAGGTTTCCCTGGGCCCTCGGGTGGGGGAATTCAATGGAAGACATCTATTTGTGGGCTTAGTGTTCCACTGTATTTCTATTCTCTGCATCATGTCAGCCTGTGAGTATCTACATTCTTTTAAGTGCTGTAGGAGAAAATTATCTCTAATAGCTGAGTGAGGGAGTAATCTATGAGTATACCAGAATGTTATTAGGAATTATTTTATCACAACATTTTTTGAACCTTTGTTTTATTTTGTAGTTTATAGTTCTGTTGTTTTGCTATTACTTTATTTTATTTATCCAGTAGTGTTTAGTTTCATCATAGGTCCCTGGTCTATCTAACCTCTCATTCTTTGGTCACCTGATTAGTTTCTGATATGGATTCATGAATAGGCTTCAAGTCAAATCAGGTATTGGTTGGTTACTTCAACAAACTTTGTGCCACCATTCTGCAATGGTTTATACACATGACAGCCAGGACACCATTGTAGATCAAAAGGTTGGTTGCTGTCTTGGTGTTTCCTTTTCACTTTTGGTACTGTACTCATCACCTTCCTATAGCAAAGTTACTGTGATGTAAAGAGGCAGACTCTATGTGAACAACAGCTAAATGCCTCTATTTTAAATAAATTGTATGGGCTTTTTTTTTTTCCTTACTAGGGTCTTGCTGTCACTTTGTAGAAAGCAGGACATAGTATTGGCATCTGCCTGGATTTTTTAAAAGATCCGTTTTGTTCATCACCTCAATTAAATGTTAGCCAAGTTCAGTATTATGGGTTTTGCCTGGTGACAAAAAGCGTCCAATTGAGACTCCATCTCCCTCATTAATTATATCATTTTGTTAAGGGCATTGTCAAAGTTAAGCTATTGGAAGTAGCAAGGATTATAAATATCAAAGTATCAAAAATTGTACAATTCTAAGTATCTATGTAATAACTGGCTATGTCATGAAACAGTAGTCTACATCCTGTTTCCATATATTACTTTAATATTATGTGGGAAGTTACTTTTTTGTGATTATGTAAATGTGTTTAGACATTATGAGTCACAGCATATGTGTAAAAGAGAAAGCAACCTTGGGCACATGTTTCTAGCACACGGTAGTAACTTCAATCATTTCTCCTAAATCCTGTGTGTCACTTTCTATACTAAATTCCTTAAGGTAGAAGTTGACCATAAAGAATGGCTTTGGTTTGCCTGTCAGGCCTTTCTTCCTTGATATTCGTGTTGTGAAACCTTTCAAATTTTTTTTGTTTCAAACCTCTCATTTTCTGACCAACTTGGACATAATGTGAGATTTGTGGAAGGGGGGTTAATGGAAAAAAAGAAACTAGGGTCACCTTTATTTAAATTATAACATATGCATATTTATGGACTTCCTGCTTCTTTGGGTAAAGCCTGAGATCATTAGTGTTTATCAAGGTGCTAGTCATGGAATAAGTTTATCTCTGTGGTCAGAATCCAGAGGTACAAAGGAAGTTTCATAGTTTAAAAAAATATATACTAAAAGAGCACATACTTACTGTAGGGGCTGGGATTTTAAACAGAACTGTATGTCTTTTTTGAAAGTGGCTTATAGGAATCCACTTCTGACAAAATTGACAAAATAAAAAGAATGCACTTAAAATATCTTCAATGACTTTACTGACTGAGGAGATAGTAGACTAGCATACAAAAGACTAAAGAAACAACTGAGTCTGTAATCTGCACTTATATTGTCATTTTGGAGAATGAAATGTTTCATTTATACCCCTGTGAAGGCTGAGCTATAAAAAAAATATCAAAGGTTATTATCAGAAACTATTTTTAAAGCAGGATCGTTAAGCAAACAGATTTCTGGAGGGACAAATCAGAAGGGGACAACCTGTCACAACAGCACATCCGTTTAGAAGGGACTGCTTAGAGCGAGAAGTGAGGAAAGATATTGACTGATGATCGAGGAGTTCAACCTCAAAACACTGACTTGAAACTTTTAAGTGGATGAACTGCATCGGGCAGACACACTGAGGAAGTCGTGGCGGCCATCCAGATTCACAGCACATTCTTTTTTTTCTTTGAGAAGTGAACTGAACCCTGAGCTCATATTGAATTCATGGAGCTTCCAGGGAGTTCAGATTAGCATGGCAGGGGGTAAAGTAAGATCAGATTGTTGCCTTTTAATGCTCTGTCTGTTCAGTCTTCACAAGTCAGTGGGAAGGCTCTTGTGGAGATGCTCAATAGGAACAGTGAATGAGATGTGCCACCTCTCCCTCTGCCCTGTGTGGCAGACCAAACTCCTTGTAATGAATGAGCTAATTTATCATCTGAACCTCATTATTAGAAACCACTGTGTAAGCAAATAATTAACAATGTATACTATATAACATTGTGATAGCAAACTTCACTTTTCACCCCAGTTGGAAAATAATAAGTTGCATTCAAATATAAATCCAAATTGCACATTTTCTACTTCTAAATAGCATCCAATATACAAACACTTATCTTAGGAGTAACATTCATAAAACAGTCATGGTCACATCCATTTCATAAGATTGATGTGAGTATCAAACACATACACTTGTATTACGGGTGAAACCATGGCTGAAAATAGCTCTTCGGTTACTTTGATCTTTAAGACATTATAATAGGGGACAACAAATGTGAAAATAAATGGTGTTAGGATAGAGTCATTTGAAATCTAATCTATGCTATTATATTGGAAATTACTAATTTAGAACAAAGAATCAAAGAACAACCACATTGTAAAGGATCCCCAACAAACTAAAATAGAGATGTGAGAAATGTAATAAGTTTGATGTTACTAAAATTAATTAGTCAATGAAACTGTAGATACCTTTCAAAATAACTTACAATCTGCAACACATTTTGCATATAAATATTCAAAATCTCTCTATAGTACTATGTTGAGAATCTGCAATATTATCAGTTCATTCAGAGGACTGTGAATTCTCTTCCTGGCCCTGGCAGCCTGGATAGTGCCATAACTAGGGTCACCTACTAACTGAGATAAGAGAGACAATTACCATGACAATCTGTACTGTTGTCACTGACAGGAAACTCAGCAGCTTTAGAGTACTATATAATCAGAGACTTTTATGACTTAGCTGGCTCAGTGGTTGAGACGACTGAATGCTCTTCCAAAGATTTTGAATTCAAATCCCACCAACCACATGATGGCTCACAACCGTCTGTAATTCTGTAATTGGATCTGATGCTCTCCTCTGGTATGTGTGAAAATAGCAACAGTGTACTACTCATAGCTAAAATTAAATCTTTATTAAAAAAAAAACATAATGCATCCAAATTCCCTTAGAAAATAGACCAGTGTATGTGTGTTTGTGTGTGTGTGTATGTGCATATGAGTATGCATGTGCAGCACACATGTGCATGATAGAAAGTGGTGTGACAGAGAGAGAGAGAGAGAGAGAGAGAGAGAGAGAGAGAGAGAGAGAGAGTTAAGAATACTAAAAGTGTGACTCAATTTAGATGAAGACAATAGTCTCTTTAGGCATTGACCATTGCCAAATGTTGACAGGATGAAGTATTTACTCTGCAATAAACATCACTAATTTTTCACACCTTCCACTATACTCTAAGTTTTACCTCAATATTTTATTGGTGATCACAGCAACAAGAGTTGAGTGGAACATGGCAAGTGCAGACTGGGAAACTGTTTACAGTATAGAATAGGTCTGAGATCCCATTGTTATTCTACTTCCCAATCATTTGCTTTGATGGCTTATTCTACAAACTCTATTTATTATATACAAGAAAACATTAAAACCCACATCATTTCATGATTCAGAACAATTAAACTAATAAACATTATGATCAGAAAATTTAGCTGTCATTTTACTGTGTATAAATTGAAACAAATTGAATTGTTTTATTTTATCCACATTGTAGAAGACCATTTTATATTTGCATTGCATGATTATTTGGTGATCCTGAAGAGGAAATTTGATCTATGGCAATATAATATCTAGCAATTGATCAATTCATTAAGTAAGGTCTGTGATTCCTAGCATGGCTAATACATACTATAGTTCCAATTAAGGATATGAAATTCCCTGCACATGTGTTGCTTTCAATCAATGTCAAGGAATATTTTGATTTCTGAATCATAACTGTTAATGAAGGTAAGAGAAAATGGAGTTACCAAAATCAAAGAAGAATTATACCATAAAATATATGATATGTCTAAAGGGCTGATCAGAGAATTTTATTCATTTTTGTCAATCTTCATGAAAATATCAAGTACATAGTTATCTAAATAGCAATCCCAAAATCAAATCTAAGCTAAGAGTAGTTTCTTTCTGAGTTAGAACTTCATTATTTGCTATGGAGCACTATTTCAAAACCTTGGTTTACTAGTGTATAAAATGAGAAAATAAGGTTTTCTTTCATGAATTAGCCATCATTCAACAAGATATTTGTTTAAGTGCTCTTCACAGTGCTCACAGTAGTGTTTCAATGTTTTTTGAACAGTTGCTATCGAGAATGGTATCAAGAGGACTCGAGGCACCCAATTTATTTCACACAACACAATGATGTGATCACTTTTAGAGACTCTCATGTGAATTTGTACTATCCTCACCTAAAAGTAAGAACATGTTAGTTCAGATGAGTTAGGTACACAATCTCAAGGTTCAAATCAGGTTGTTTCTACCCTGGAACTACTTGCTTAAATTATCTGAGAATAGCATTTTAAGGCTTTTTGTAAAAGTAACTTTTAAAGATGTTTTTATGTTCATTATATCGAAAAGTGAAGCAAAAGCCAACAGAAAAATCCAAATGACCCCAAGTAACTAATATAATGTATTTGAAAGCTAAAGAGAACAGAGAATTATCATGGCACCCATTTACCAATTTGAGATACACATTTTAAAATCTCATGATTTAGGTATTATATTTACATTAACTTTCTCATTTAGAATAAGTTTTTAGTAATTATCCTTGTTAGCTTTTACATGTTGAGTCTTACTGATTTTTTAATAAAAATAACATAAGGTTTGTTTGGTGAATACAATTATATATATATATATATATATATATATATATATATATATATATATATATATATCATAGAATATTCCTATTTTCAAATAAGATAATTGATTTGAAAAATATGACACTATGGAAGTTTTCTTAATTCTAGGGACACAGCAGAGTGATCTTTGCATATTAATGCCACCCTATATGATTTCATTGGAGATATCATATGGTCATTAACTTCCAGTGTAATGCAATGATCCTATTGAATGAAAAATTATAGACCCTGCAGGTGGAAAAGGTAATGGATGCTTGTTATTGAAATGTGTGTTTTGTAACTATTCATCAGTTGAAATTTGGGTTACTCAGAATCTCTTGCATTAGGCAATTTACCACAAATCAATAATTGTTTCACATTACTCTTCTGAAATAAGTTCACAAGTCCTTAAATACGATTACTAAATTTCAAATTTCTATGTAAGGCGTTCAGACATTTTCACTTTATCCTAGAATGAAATCAAAAGCTGAACAAGCAATCAAATTTCTTATGTCTATCTGTCCAAAAGAAACACAAAGACAAGAGGCAAAGAATTATTGTACTAAATTTACAGAACAACTGAGAAAATCAGGTCACCTGCATATAGACCTGTGAGCCAATATGTCCATCAATATCAGTGCAACAGCAGAGAGGCTGAGATTCTAGTTGGTGAATTGCTCAGGTATCAGTACTTCAAGTTTATGAGTTAAGCTATGCAGTGCAATTCCCAAGCCTCTGCGAAATTTCTCTCTACAGGTTCAAAATGTCAAGTGAAATGGTATAAAATGCTTTCTCTTTTTTTTTGTTTTTTTTTTCTTTATTTTTTAAAAAAACAAAGATAAAAGAACAAATTTTAAGCATTTTTGCATAAATGTATACGAATACATTTTTGTCAGTGCTTGTCTTTTTTTTTTTTTTTTTTTTTTTTAAGGTTTGATATTCTGCATTAAGGTCTTACTAATTACAATGAGCATAAAGTACATGTAAAATAGGATGTAACCCAAAATTAGTCAAAGTATTCTTGGTGTGTAATGATGGAGTATAATTTTTTTTTTTCTTGAACTTCACACAGTCTGTGAGTTGGGGTTGGGGATTTAGCTCAGTGGTAAGAGCACTTGCCTAGCAAGCTTGAGGTTCTGGGTTTGGTCCTCAGCTCTGACAAAAAAAAAAAAAAAAAAAAAAAAAAAAAACCAAGGTAACTGGCACACACAACCTTTAGTGAAGTTCAACTCACAGACTGTGTAAAATGCTTTCTTATCCTCAGAGACCAATGAAAAAAAACTCATTTTAAATAATCTGTATTGTTTTACATTTAAGAGAATTCCTTAATCAGATCGAGGCAGTCCATGTCCATGGCGAGGAAATCTCCAGTGTATGCAGATTATTACACTTATATAGAATTCATCAGTTTAAATCAAAAGGTCAGCTATACTTTTGTGAATATTGAAAAAGTAACTATGAGTTGATATGAAATGTTTAAAGAAGAGATAACAAGACATTAAAGAAACAATTAAATGTCTTTTTTTAACACGTGTTTTAACAATGTGTTTTTTAACACATTGAAAAAAATCATTAGATTTTTTTAAAAAGATTTTTCTTTAATGATATAGTTAGTTAAGTATAGATGTGTAACAAAATTTGAATTATAAATTTTTATAAAGAGGAATTATAAATTTTAGTCCACAGTATTAAAGAGGCACTTCAGACTAAGAATATTGATGCTCTTAATATCATAGTGTTTTCTCTTCCATGGACATACAAAAAGGCTGTTTCCTAATGGGAGATAGGAATACTAAAATATCATCAAATGCACAAGTCAAGTTCTACCCTTCCAAAATATGCACTACTCACTAACATTTTCCAGCTATGCCCAAACTTCCAATCTGATACCACTGTCTCATTACTACATAATCAGCTCATAAGGCTGTGGGAGTCATTTCACATATAGAGCTTTATATATGGTACAAGTTATTGTAGAGACAAACTAATAATTAAAACAAAATATGTCAATTAATTTGACAAGATAATAGTGGCATAATGAGATAATGGAAGCAAACTGGTAAACAAATGATGCTAGAATACCTAGCAAAAGTTAAAAACATCATCAGATCCTGAGCCTATCAACAACAAAACTGGAAAATCTGAATTAATTTGACAATTTTTTAGACAGATACCAGGTACCAAACATACAATCAGGATCAAACACACCATCTAAACAGTCCCAAAACCCCTAAAGAAATAGAGACAGTCATCAAAAGTCTCCATACCAAGAAAAGCCCAGGATCAAATGGATTTAGTGAAGAATTTTATAAGTCCTTCAAAGAAAACCTAATACCAATATGCTTCAAAACATTTCACAAAATAAAAACAGAAGGAACACTGCATAATTTTTCTATGAAGCCAAAATTATGCTTACACCTAAACCAAAGACCCAACAAAGAAAGAGAACTTCACACTAATCATCCTTACGAACATCAATGCAAAAATACTCAATAAACAATTTCAGCAAAGTGACTGAATATAAAATTAACTTAAACAAATCAGTACTCTTCCTCTACTCAAAGGATAAACAGGTTAAGAAAGAGATTAGGGAACAACATTCTTCACAATAGCCACAAACAATATAAAAATACCTTGGTGTGATTCTAAACAAGAAAGTGACAAATCTGTATGAGAAGGACTTTAAGTATATAAAGAAACTGAAGGAGATCTTAGAAGACAGAAAGATCTTCCATGCTCATTGATTGGCAGAATTAATATAGTAAAAATGTCCATCTTGTCAAAAGCAATCTACAGATTTAATGCAATCTCCATCAAAATTCCAACTCGATTCTTCATTGAGTTGGAAATTATAATTTGCAGATTCATTTGGAAGAACAAAAAACCCAGGATATCAAAAATTATTCTCAACAAAAAAGACTTCTGGGGGGATCATGATCCCCAACTTCAAGCTGTATTACGGATCAATCATGATAAAACTATATGTTATTGGTACAGAGACAGACAGGTAGAACAATGGAATAGAATGGAATACTCAGAAATGAACTCCCATACCTTATGACAAAAAATCTAAAACCAAACCATGTAAAAAAAACAGCATTTTCAACAAATGATACTCATTAAACTGTAGGTCAGCATAGAAAGAATGTAAATTGACTCATTCTTATTACCTTGTACAATGGTAAAGTCCAAGGAGATCAAGGACATCTGTATAAAACAGGACACACTGAAGCTATTAGAAAAGTAAGTGGGGAATAGCTTAGTACTCATAGGCAAAGGGGAAATTTTCCTGAACAGAACATGGATGGCTTTTGCTGTAAAATCAATAATTGACAAATGGGACCTTATGAAATTGCAAACCGTGTGCAATACAAAGAACATTGTCAATAAGATAAAATAGCAACCAACAAATTGAGAAAAGATCTTTACCAATTCTGCATTCAATAGAGTGCTAATATTCATTATAAACGAAGAACTGAAAATGTTAGACCCAAGACAAACAAATAACCCATTGAAAAAATGGCGGACAGAACTAGACAAAGAATTCTCAACTGAAAAATATAGAATGGTTGAGAAGCACCAAAAGAAATATTCAAAATTCTTAATTATCAGTGAAATGAAAATCAAAGAAACCCTGAGATTCTACCTCACACCAGCCAGAATGGCTAAGATCAAAAATTCAGGTGACAGCAGATGTTGGGAAGAATGTTGATAAAGAAGAACACTCCCGCATTGTTGGTGGGATTGTAAGCTTGTACAACCACTCTGGAAATCAGTCTGGCAGTTCTTCAGAAAATTGGACATAGTATTACGGGAGGACCCAGCTATAACACTCCTGGACATATACCCAAAATATGTTCCAACATATAAAAAGATACATGCTACACTATGTTCATAGCAGCTTTGTTTATAATAACCAGAACCTGGAAAGAACCCAGATGTCCCTCAACAGAGGAACGGATACAGAAAACATGGTAATTTTCTATTCAGCTATTAAAAACAATGACTTTTAAAAGAAATTTATGTAAATGAAAGAAATTATAAAATATCATTCTGAGTAAGGCCACAGCATTCACAAAGCACACTCTCCAATAAATGGTTGTAGCCCAAAAACCCCAATTACCCAAATACAATCCTCAGACCACATGGAGCTTTCAACTTTCAAGAAGTTGAAAGAACAAAGAAGAGATTCTTCAGACCTTCTTTTAAAAGGACCAAATTATTCACAGGACAAAATAGAGAAACAACATTTGGAACAGAGACTGAAGGGAGGACAATTTAGAGTTTGCAGGGATTCATCCCATAAAATACCACCAAGTCTAGACATTACTGTTGATGCTCAGAAATACATGCTGACAGGTGCCTGACATAATGGTCTCCTGAAAAGCTCTGCCAGAGCCCGAAAAACAGAGTTCAACACTATCAAACAACCATTGAACTGAGAATGTCGTCTTCAAAGGAGAACTATAAAAAGCAAAGTGAAGGAGCTGAAGGGGTTTGCAACCCAAATGGTAGAAAACAATATCAATCGACCATACTCCCCAGTTCCCAGAGACTAAACCACCAACCAAAGAGTACACATGGAGGGATCCATGGTTCCAGCAACATATGTAGCAGGAGATGGGTGGTCTTATCAGGCATCAAGGAGAGTAGTTCTTAGCTCTGTGAAGGCTCAATATTCCATTGTAGAAGAATGCCAAGGCAGGGTGATGTGAGGGAGTGGGTTGTTGGCTAAACACTCTCATAGAGTCAGGGGGAGGGAAGATCGAATAGGGGGATTTCAGACAGAAAATCTAGAAAGGGGATAACATTAGAAATGATAGTAAAGAAATCCTATAAAAATTAAAAAAAAAGAAAATTCAAGCCAACCAGCTATTTGTGTGAATGATCAATTGAATTGGCCAAACTAAGGAAGAAAATTTCAAGACAAATTCTCAATAAATCTTTATTGTTGCTAGTGACGGTGACTTACTTTGGAGATTTTTGATAGTTTCATACAAAATTGAACCTAATCGAGAACATTCATAGACAGTGCACAATTTGAGCAGCAAGAAAAAAATTAGAAAAATTAATTAAACAGAAAGACATTTTGAACTATATAGTATGTCTCCTCATTCATTTAGAGAATGAATTATTGCCAATGCTCATTATAATTTTAATTAAATATGACAGTATAATATTTAATTGAGAGAAAAATTTAAATGATTGTTACTTCATGATATAAGTGTTAAGTAAACATAGCATTCTGAAAGTATTCACCTCATTGAAAAAGTATTATCCATCTATGAAGAAATATTTTGTAGATTGAAGATTGATAGGAAAGTAGTTTTACTTTAAAATGTTGTTTCTGCCATTTTTATATTTATACACTTGTTTAGACATAATAAGTAGTCTAAAATGTTTACTCTATATCAGCATACAGTTCTCCATTTAGAATAAATTAATATGGCTGACCCAGTGGCTATGTTTCCCTAACTATTATTGAGACTGAGTGAAATGAGGTTGATAAAATAGAACAAAATGTTCCACCATCTCTAAAGTGCCATCTAAGAATGATTGACTTGAAGATGTGAGAGCAAGTCTTTTATGTTTTTCTAGATATCAAAAACTAGTAAAGGTGAGATTTTTTTTATGAGAAAAGAGAAGCAAGACTGAGAATAAACTTG
This sequence comes from Micromys minutus, assembly GCF_963924665.1. Classification (NCBI taxonomy): domain Eukaryota; kingdom Metazoa; phylum Chordata; class Mammalia; order Rodentia; family Muridae; genus Micromys; species Micromys minutus. Next base: position 24,484,478 of record NC_137959.1, read on the forward strand.
TTAACTTTCTTCCCCTAAGGGTTATTGTGTACAAGTAACAAGAGACACAGTGCAAACAATATTGCTTTCTCCCACATGTCCCCAAGTATTGCAATGCCATGCAATTCACAGAACCATGTTATTAGCTTTTATTAAATACTGTCTTCATCTTCTGTTTGTACTACTTGAGATTTCCTTCCCTGTTGCTATTGTGTGAGTCTAGAATATCCCCCTAAGTTTCATGAGTTAAAAATCTCTCTTTATGCTTGCTCTCCATAATAATACAGGAACACAGAATAATATGGCAAGAAATAAGGCTATTATGCACATTTCATATGGATCAACTGGCGTAGAAATAGTTATGACACCCATTGTTAACAGTAAGTTTTAGTCAACATTTAAAAATTATCTATCATATATATGAAATATATAATATCTATATCTCTATATGTGTGTATATAATTTATCTGGCATTTATCTATTTATCTATCATCTATTCATCAACTAGTATCAATTTATTCATTACTAACTCTATTTATCATCTATTGATGTATCATTTAATTATCATCTAACTATCAATTTTTATTTATCATCTATCAATCAACTCTCATATATCTTTTATCTCTAGATTATCTAATTATTATCTATTTGTCTCTTTCTAACATATATCTACCTACCTATAATCTATTAATCAATAAGTCATCTATCTGTCTGTAAGCTATCTAATCATCTATCTATCTATCTATCTATCTATCTATCTATCTATTTAACTATCTATCTATATCTACCTGTATCTATCTAAATATCAATCTATCTATCATCTATCTATAACTTTGTCTTTGTTGCTGATCCCAAACAAACTTGCTATGTAGCTGAAGATGACCTTGAATTTTTGATCATCTTATCATTACCTCTTTAGTGTTAGCAATACAAACATACACTGCTCTGAGAATTTTGTGTAGTGCTGGTATTAAAACCAGAGAATAGTGATCAGTGCTACCACTCCTACAAGGTACCTGCTTTTTTTTATCCATTTTTAACTTTTGTTTACCCTTCCTTTATTTTCTAGTGTAGAAGAAAATGCTATTTTGTAAAATAGATTTGCTATCTTAACTTTGCCTGAGATCCTCTCAAAATGTTAAAGTTAAAATTTGTCTTAAATAATAAAATATGCTACAAAATGAAAAAAGTAAAATAATAATAAATATATAATAGTAATTAATAATAATTATGGGTACTGTTAATGAATCTGTTCACAAAACAATTGAGGTCATCAATATAAAATATTTTTTCTCAATAAAAAAACTAAAAGAATAATTCATTCTTAACACATACAAGTACAACTTTAGAACATTTAAGATTTTATTTAAAAATAATTTTATCAATCCTGATGAATTTTAAATAAATTATATGTTATTGAAATGACAAAACATTAAAGAATGAATTGTTCATCATATATAAAGAAGTCTATATGCACCACAATGTTCATAGTGGCTCTATTTATAATAGCCAGAAGCTGGAAGGAACCCAGATGTACTTCAGAAGATGAATGGATACAAAAATTGTGGTACATATACACAATGAAATACTACTCAGCCACCAGAAACAACGACTTAACCAAATTCTTAAGAAAATGGCTGCATCTAGAGAATATCATCCTGAGTGAGATAACCCAGTCACAAAAGAACAGACATAATATGTAGTCACTGATAGCGGGATGCTAACCCCACAGGCTTGCACTTCCCCAGAAACAACTCACAGACTGTATGAAGTCCAAGAAATTAAGAAAACTAAACAAAACAAAAAAAAATTTACAAAACAAGAAAACTTTAACTATTTCCATGTTACATTTTGTTTTACATGTACTTTATGCTCATTGTAACTATTAAGTTTTCAAGGCATACTATCAAACCTTGAAAAAAATAAAGTACTGACTAAAAAATATATTCATATAGTTTTATGTAAAAATTATGTTAAAATCTGAAAAAAGTACTGACAAAAATGTATAATTTTAAGCAAAAATGTTTAAAATCTGTACATTTATCTTTGTTTTGTAAAATAAAGTTGTTTAAAAAAAAGAAGTCTAAACAAAATGAATAAATTATGGGAATCACTAGATAGATGATTGTTCTCCAACCTCCTTAGTCTACGTCACTCCCTTATATGAATCAGATATTTCTGTGTCCATCTCTGCTGCCCTCCAAAGTACCCATCCTTGTCTAAAGATATTTACATAAAGACCCTACTCAGCCAGTAAAATTTAGGGAGTTTCACATCTCTAAAACTTTTCTATATTCTTTGCGTCCTAGAGGAAATTTCTTGATTTTTAAATCCCATATTTCCCACATATTACCTCTAAATTTCTTGGATGGAAAGCCTTTGCTACATCCCTGTTGCTTCTATTTAATAATAAAACTACCAAAGTCACAGTTTCAGCAAGTTAGATAATGGGATTATTGGTGTAAAATATTCAGGAAATACCTTGTATAGACACTTATTAAAAATACTACTAGTTTGTTGATAATTCTAACAGCAGATCCCAGCTATGACTTAAACAATGAGTCCCACCACAGAGGAAAAATCTTTGGTCACTGATTTTACAGGATATTTGATCACATGAGGATCCCAGTTAACAAAGTAACAAAACTAGAGAGAGACTGACAGAAAACAGATGCCTACTCTCCAGAGAAAAGAAAGAACAGAAGGGAAAAGAACAAGAGACAGAGACAGGGAGAGCAACACAGCTAGAAATGGGGAGAGAGCACTATTATTAGGACAGTCATACAAAGAAAATGTACAGAGAACAAGTTAGACACAGATGAAGACAGGAAAATCCACATTATATGAAGGATCCAGAAATTAGAACATATTGCCAAAGTTAAAAAAACAAAGGCCAAGTAAGCAATTCAGTAAGAAACTGAGAAAAGCCAGACTGGATTTTTCAATTTGGAGAGGAGTCTTGAAACAGAATAACTGATTTGACCAGACATTAAATAGTACTTTCAGAGTTCACAACGAACTAGGAAAGGATGAACTTATTCACCAATAGGTCTCAGAGGCTTAAAACAATCCAGGCCTACATAAAATTATGCAGAGGAGGGAATTTCTGTTCTGCGAGGACATTACGTTAGGAGAAGTGTTCATAGTAAGGAACAGAAATGTGTACCCAAAGCAGTAAGGAATAGACTTGTTAATACTTCATTAAAGAAGGAGGAAGTTCATTCCAGCTCAGTTCAAACCTGTGATGATGATGACTCTAGTCAGCAGATGAGCCTTGTGAGAGACCAAACTCAGAATCATTTATATGCTCCATGATGAAATTCTGAGCTTTAAAACCTGTGAGACATGCTTTTAAATGTTCTAAAATTATTTAATTTACTTGGGTTTTAGCATTGCAAGCAAAGATATCATGGTGTAAGCTACCAAGACATGTAATACAACCAGAGGACAAACACTTAGGCACTCAGTCACGGAGCCCGATTCATGTATTTCTTTCTTAAAAGTCATAAAACCCATAAATCAACCTAAATAAAAACATCTAAAAATTAATTGAATAAGAGCACAAATTTGCTTTGTTCATACTTCAAATTTTTACAATTGCATTGTTTGCTATATTAGAAAGTGTTACTATATTTAAGACACCTCAAAAATCTTGCATTGTGTATAATACATAGTCATACTATGAGCATAATTTATTTTCATTCATATATATTGAATGTTACGGGCCTACTGAAGTGAAGCATAGCTGTAGTTTAATCTAACAGTGATGAATTACTGGAGTGAAATCATGTAAACAGGGAAATTGAAATTAAATTCATCACACCACGGAAAACACTTCCTACTCATGTAAATTAGCAGCTTTTCCACTAAAATCAATTTGTTTTGGTAAATTATGCAAAAATCCTCAAAGGGCCTAGGTAAGTAATTTATTATACTCTTGGCTGTTTCATAATGTTAGGAAATAAAATGGATTCGCACAATATTAAAGGCATAAGCTGGGAACTTTAGAGACAATTTTCGTTTATTACAACTAATCTAACTTGACTGTAGTATTGGAACACCCACATTATGTGGGACATAGAATCATTTTTCCTGATACTTAATAAATTCTCAATTGTAAATGAAACAAAATATACAAAAGGAAATATAATTCTTTCTTTCTCTGGTTACTTAGTATTTCCTGATCCCATGACCCCATGTCAGTAAGTTCCAAACAATGGCACTTAGATTCTGTAGTTCTAAGAAAGAATGTATCTATCACTGTCAGCATCAATAACTGAATAACTTTTGTCAGGATATTGTGTATCTTGGTTTGCAATTCAAACCACCATGCTTGTTTTGAAATAATTTTAATTTGAGCTATCCACAAACCAATGGTGCAGTTTGTAATTAATAAACTCTTACCTGAATCAGGCTGTCTCATATACAGTTTTCTTAATGCCTTCTGAGACTGAGGTCATAGATACCATTGCTCTTCTAAGTTATTGTAATATGCGGTGACCCAATATTGTATGTTGTGGTCTGAATGAGAAAAACACCATAGTGTCATAAGTCCAAATATTTTCCATTACCAAAACAAATTGATTTACTGGAAATGTTTGTTAGGATTAGGAGGCATGTCCTAGTTATAAGATGTATGTTACTAAAGACCCCCAGAGTTCCTCTTTTTCTCTCTGCCTCTTACTTGCACATCCAGCTATAAGCTCTCACAGTATATGTTGCACATTTTATGACATCATCTGAAATGATAAGAGAAAATTAAACACATTGTATTATATATTTCCTCAGTCATGATGTCCTCTCATAGCAACAGAAAAGCCATTTTCTATAAACTAAGACATTACTTACCATCTTTGTCTGCATTGCTGATAAAAAGGATTGTCATGAAATGAATGTAAAATATTCTTAATAAATTGCAGTATTTTAACCAATGGTCCTTACATGGTGGTGTTGTCTTGTGAAGAGGGTGAAGAATGTTAGACGGTGGGAATCAACTGGTGAAAGTCGGTCCCTGACTTGAGGCTTGGGGGTAATAACCTGGCCTCACTCTAACTTCTTTACCCTCAGATATGAGCAAGCATTCTCCTACACTGAGTCTATAACCAGAGCTCCTCTGACAGTCATGCCTTCCTTAAAATCATAGCCCATCAAAATAGTTAATCCATCCTCTTTTAATTTGTTAGTATTTTTATCGTATTTACTCATAATATGCAATAAAGTAACAAACAAATGAGAAGACCTTTGCCATGTCACTCCACTGCATGAACATTTATGCTGAACAGCAAATCAGATACTGAATGATTATAGCATAGGAACTGCGTCATCACATTAAGCCTTGTTATCTTACTTACTCCTGTAGGTCCTTTGCTCCTGACATGTAAACACTTTCCCTATTCCAAAGTATGTCATCAATGTTGTGAAACACATAAGTGTCACCGTTTGTTCATCAAAATGTGGTATCCTTTATTTATTACTTAACTTTTGGAGTCACTAAATGCAGCCTGCTTTAGATTTTCCACTAGGTTATTTAAAGTAACAGTTCAATGAGCAGGAGTCTAAAACTTAAGCAACAGCAGAAAGCTAGCTGAGGACCAGACCAGTCTTTCCTGTCTCCCTGTCTCTTCTTTTTTCTTCTTTTCTCATCTTATCATATTATTAAATAATCCTTACTCTGTGGTAAAAAGTAATAAACATTTCAAAAATGGTTATTGTAAACATTTTAGTCAATTCATTAATTAAGATCTATGTTAATATATTCTTTGGATAATGGGTAGAAGACATGCTTTTCTGAATATATTAAAGAAAACAAGTGATTTATAGAATTAAATGACCAGAATAAATGGCTCAGAGATTTGAATATGCAGTATTAATGGGGATCTATAAAATTCTCAAGTAATAGGGTTAAGACTCTTGATTGATCAACACCTAACATCAGTAAACAATGTTCATGTGCATTTCAGATTCACATTGTGGGTTAGTAGCATAACACTATAGATTTTTCAGTGACTTTTGTTTTATCCACATTCTTTTACCAGCTTAGCAAAAAAAAAAAAAAAAAAAAAAAAAAAGACCATGCAACAATAACACATTATTTTATTTCAAATAATGTGTTGGTAGATATCCACCTAGATCATATCAATATTTTTAATGTTTTGCACATTCATGCACAGACATATGCACAAACTCATTCACACACATACAAGGTCACACATAGAAGACTAAAACACTAATGTGGTACTCTAGTAGATTTAAATAATCCAGTATTAAAAATAAAACATACAAGGGCTTTTATTCTTTCTACTGCTGTTGTTATGTGTTTATAAAATTCATTGTTAAATTTTCTGGGTGGTACATAATCATGTTCTTTGCAATGTTTGCAATTTTATTATACTTATCTTGAAATATGTTTAAAATATTAACATTTAATTTTCAAGTAATCACTTTGTCTGACATACACATATAACAAATCACATAATAAAATTCCATGAATAGAAACATGATTTGATTGCCTTATGTAAAATTACATTTTAAAAATTAAAATGGACTCACATTTGAAGTTTCTTATTAAGCAATATTAATAACAGATTTCCAGCCTGTACAGCATATTGACAGCGATCATGGCAGCTAGAAAACACTTTTAAAATGAAAAGTAAAAGTCTCATTTGGATCCCAAAACTGCTGATATTGACAGTTAGGACGTTGTTCTATTTAGGTACCCTGGGAAGATTTCTAAAGCCCAAACCTATACTTTCCTGCCTCCCTCCGGTTTCTTCAGCTTCTCTCATTAATCTTGCAGTAAATGATGCTAATATGGTAGTTGCAGGGAGCATCAGATTCTGCTTATTCTCTGCTTGTGATCCCAGTGGGTGTGAGGTAGTAGCAATTAAGACTGTGTATGTGTGGTGTTTTGAGGCGCCACAAAGATAGACTAATTAGATTGCAAACAGTCCTAGTGACATTTCCAGTGGTGCTTTTGATGGGCCTGGTCCAAGGTGATGGAGTCTAAGGATATTGATGGATAGATGATCTCAAAATAAAGGAACTGGGTACAAGAAATAAGGAGAAAACATCTGATGCCTCTAACAATGAATGACTATAATCACTGTTATAAAATTCCATGATGAAGAGTCTTTTGAAGAACATTGCAATGTATATCACCTGGATACTTGTGATGCTTTAAAGTGCTAACAAGAACTAAAAATTATATCAATATTTATTGTGACTATAAACCATTAATAAATATTCATGGTGTTTGGTTCTTTCTCTGGGAATTACACAGGGTTTAACCCATGGAGCAATAGTGTGAGCCTGTAAATCATCTACACTTGAACTCTGTGTTTAAGTTTGATGTTTAAGAATTGAACAGAAGCCATTGTGACTAATTTTTCTCACTGTGTCCTTAAGGATTCACAGTTATGCGGTGACACAATTCAAACAACTGAGTCATTCATACTGACCCTTTAATTCTTAGATATATATTGTGCTTCTCTTCTCAAAAGCCTTTTCTTTTAGAAATCAACATGTCATTTAAACTTTGATTCCCACAGACTTTGAAATGTGAGATTGAAGGAGCAAATAATGTCAAGAAAGAACCCTGGAAGCAATGGAAATAAAGCTCAGTCATGTTTGATAAAACTTCCAATAAACAAAAAATTGATGGATTAGGAAAAAATATTTTCAAACGTATAAATAGAAACACAGAGCACAACCATTCTCATAAGTTACAGTGCAAACTGAAAACTACTTGTTAAAGATTTTCAAGTTAATATATATATAACATATACACATGCCTATGTATGTAAGTTATATATATATGTGTATGTACATGTGTTATGTATATGATATGTCTATATTATATATATATATATATATATATATATATATATATATATATGGAGAGACATAGAGAGACAGAGAGAGACACGGGGAGAGAGAGAGAGAGAGAGAGAGAGAGAGAGAGAGAGAGAGAGAGAGAGAGGGAGGGAGGACTCTGTGGGAAGAATAGAATGCAAATCTTTTCACCCATTGAGCCACTTCATCCTTCAGCTTCTCATTTGATGTGTGCTGGTTCTTTCCTTTAACTGGGTCAAGGCCAGCCTGTATCCACTTATTGATACTTAGTAATTTCATAAAAATACTTACCATTTCAAATATGCAAAGGGAAGAATTGAACATGAACAAGAAAGATAAAACATCAAATATGCAAAGGGAAGTATTGAACATGAATGAGAAAGATAAAACATCAAATATGTTAAAGAGATGTGGTTATTAAAATGGAAGACACAGTGTTAAAGCGCCATGTTCATAGTGTCTACTCAGTGTTTACTGATCTTCCTAAAATATATGTGAGATATTGAATAGTATGTCACAAATTTGTTTTGAGAAATTTACCTCAGATCTAAGAAACTTAAAATTTGGCATTTGACAAAATGTTTGAAAATATTTTTTTCTTAAATTATTTTGTCAACTGTCATACTTTTAGGCTCTTAGGTCTAAGGAAAACTTCTCACAAAGGACTTGTGATATTTGCATCAATGGGAGAAGAGGTCGTTGGTCTTGTGAAGGCTTGATTCTCCAGAGAAGTGAAATGGAAGGACCTGGAGGCAGGAGGGAGTGTATGGGTGAGTGGGTAAGGGAGCACCCTCATAAATGCAGGGGGATGAGTCCAGATAGAAGGATTCTGGAGAGGAAACCAGGAATGGGGATTACATTTGAAATGTAAATAAAAAATATCTAATAAACAAAGAAAATAGAATATATATATATATAAAGTTTAGAAAACTAAAATTACAGCATAATTTGAAACAAAAACTAATACACCTAAATAAATTTATGTTTGCTTAAGGGATAAAAGAAATGTTTTAGTGTATTTTTTTTAGAAAGTTCTATTGCTAAACTATTTTATCTCAGTTTTAAATATTTTAGTGTTAGATGTTGCTGAAACTTTTGTCCTTAGATATATGTTCTAGGACTTAGTCCAGATTTCCCTCTAATATACAGTTCTGCATATTCCTTGCCTACTCAAATAGATGCAGCTGAAATATGAGCAAGATCTAACAATATCCTCAACATTAGAATGTTTAAGACTAGAAGTAGAGACAGGGCTCAGCGATTAAGAGCCCCTGCTGCTCTTGTCTCTACAAAGATCAGGGATTAGTACAGGAATTTATTCTAACTTGTATCTAACATGATACAAGTTAGAATCATCAGAGAGGAAGAAGCTCAGCTTAGAAAACGCTACCATGAGATTCATCTTGAAGGTAATTTCTCAATTAGTGATCAATGGGGGAGGGCCCAGCTCATGGCAGATGGTACCATCCCTAGGCTAGTGGTCCTGGTTTCAATATGAAAGCAGGCTGAGGAAGCCGTCAAAGCAAGCCAGTCAGCAGCATTCATTCATGGCAATTGCATAGCTCTTGCTTCCAGGTCCCAGTCCTGACTGAATTCCTGTCCTAATTTCCTTCAATGATGGATGATGATCTGGAAATATAAGGCAAATCAACCTGTTTCTCTCCAACTTGTTTTTGGGTCACAGTGTTTAGTTGCAGCAATAGAAACTCTAAGGCACACACACATGCACACATACTAACCCAAACCACAATACATACAAAGTAAACATTTATTTTTTTTATTCCATTTAAAACATTCTATCATCTAACTTTATCAATTCCTTCATTTCAATTTCATGTATATATATATATATATATATATATATATATATATATATATATATATATATTTCTCTGTATAGTTGATTGTATTATTTTATTATTTTAAAGGCTGTCGAGTCTTTTAGGTTTTGGGCCTTATTAAACATGAATCACTAGCTGAAAGCTCTTCTTAATCCCACTGGCTTTCTTTACTCTATGGTCTTTCCACTAAAATGTGTTTCTAAGCCACATGATCCAACTGACAGCAATGACAGTCTCATCACAGTAGCTTCTGTCTTATTTATGGTCTTTAATGCTGTGATAAAACATGATATTCACAATCAACTTTCGGGGATAAATGAGTTATTAAGTACATTATTCAGAAATGTCAGGCAGACAGAACCCTGGAGGTAGAAGCTGATGCGTGCTTATATAGAAATGTTGCTTGCTGTCTTGCTTCCCATGACTTTTCACCCTGGTTTATAAAATCCTGCAGCTCCTGCTTAGGGTGGCAGTACCCACCAAGATCTGGATTCTCTTACATTAATAATTAATGAAGACAAGCTTGTCTACATGCTAATCATGGGGGGGCACATTTTATGTTGAGATTCTTCCATCTCAAGTTGACATAAAAATTAGCCAGCCACCTCTCATGCTGTAAGAGAATGAAATCTCTTTCATCTTGTGAAATTTTCCCTCCGTTAGGTAGTTTCTGCGGTGACATTGAATCTCGGTAATGCAAACTACATACATATCAGAGGCAAACTCACTGAGCAGATCTTCTTCAGAATAACTTTGGAATCCTATGCGTTTTATGAGTGATACTCTTTTCTCTAATTCTTCCTGTTCACATTTAACTTTATTGCAATTATTTCCTTCATCTGAGATAGACTTTTGATTTTGGTACAGAGGACACAAGACTTTCGTCTAATACCAGGTTGGCTAAAGAAGTCGTTCACACAGTACTCCTCCCTTTCCTGTCTTCCTCCCAAATCTGTGCTTTTCCTTCTGAAATTGGACTTGCTTTCTCTTTCATGAGTCTTTTCTGCCCTTGAAGTAATAACCTCTGTGCCACCGCATTCATGAGACTTCCCGTTTTTATCATCTGCCGAACTGAGCTCGTTTTCAGAGCATAGCAGCATGTGGCTTGTTTGCAGAGTAAATTTTCATTGTGTATGCCTATGTATACATTTATTAATTTATAAGATCAATAGGAATATGAGATGTATTCTTGGGATATATTTAAATTTTCTCTTTGGAGGTAGAATTGCTTTATCAGCAGTTTACTATAATTGTAATAATTGCATGCGACATGCTGGATATATTTTCTGTCCTATTTTCTAAATCCCTGGGTGAAAATAGGAGCCATTACATTTTAAACAAACACAAAATATATAGACACTTCCTTCTATAGGCAGAACTCCCTGCTACAAGTATATAGAGTATACTTTTTATGAAGCAAGCATCACTGTCCTATTTATTCTGGAAATCCATGGGAAGCATTTTCCTCTTGCAGTTTAAAGTTTAATCTAAATTACAAAGCAGTAAACTTTGTAACTAACATTCGCGATTTTACCTTGAGTGTTAACAAAATACAATTCTGAGATTCAACATAAGTTATGATAAGAATTGGGGGATGCACATGTGAGTTAAGATAGGAAAATTATGAAAAATTAAAAGATTTATTTTGATGTTTCCTGGCATTGCTCTGATTAATAAACAACTCATTTTTTTCTGTAATCTTTTCTTAGTGTTCACTCCCTTTACACAGTGTAGTCATGGAAGTCAGCCTACCTAATCAGTGAGCAGATTTTATGACAATACCTCTTCTGCTAATAGTATATATATATATATATATATATATATATATATATATATATATATATATAATCTAACAAGAATTTATAAGAGACTAAATCAAAAGGCACTGAGCCTTGAGTGATGGATCAGTGTGTAAGGATATTTTGTCACAGGTCCCATCATGTTAGAGTTTCAAGACTTACAGTGTTAGAGAAATTGCAGGATGCCCTGAGTTCTACACAAGTATGTGTGTATGCACACACATAAGTATGCACACACATAAATAATAAATTTAATTAAAAAATCTTTTAAAGACTCATAGCATTTTAAAAGCTAAGAGGCAGAGAATCTTAATGAAAGATTCTTTAACCGGAATTCTCTAATCATGTTTCATTCACTGACAGCTCAAAGTCAAAATATTTAAGAGAGATAAAATAAAATTCATAAATAAGAGCATCCATGGAAAGCACCTACAATTCTTGATGTTAATGTGCATTGTGAATGTTCATATGCAGCCTGGTTTGTCACTTTTCCAATTTGACCAAAAAAAGAACAATTTATACACACATATGCATCCCTCTACCATACATAGACTAAACTTACAAATACAAAATAGATATTCTCAAAATGTATATTGGGAGCTTCTATTTTAGAAAAATAGGAACTTTTTCCAGAGTGTCATCATACTCAAATTATTTTCTAATAAAGCTAATAAAATGTTCAAAATAACAACCCAAAACTAAACGTCTTATTTAGAAATGGGTATTTGAAGATCTTTAATAAGTTTAGGAAATGTGTCTGCATTCAAGGGGAAAATGACATCAACACAAACAACTAGGAAATTGGGGGTTGGGAGAACAGAACAGTGCAGATTGTACAGATATCTGAAAGTTCAGGTTTGGTGGGCATTGATTTGTAACCAGGCATGATTCTTCTCTGTGACATGCTGCCTCCCAGAGCATGTGACAAGGCATGGTGACACCCGTTTGCCTTACTGAGGGGTTGGTGTATGACTTGTGTTTAGTGGGTAGAGGCTGAGGACACAGTCAAGTGTCCTGTGCTGCAAAGGTCAAATATGCCACTGACCTTTGCGCAAAAGCCATGAAAAGCCTATTGTCCTAAACTGTCAATTGCCACAAGCTAGAGAAACTTTGCTTTAGAATATGGAATCTGTGATTGGTACTCCACCCCCAGCTGTGAGCTTGGGTTAAATCAACATGTAAAATTTTAAAAATCAGATCAATGAACCTATGCTTTCAATTAGTCAAAGGAAGTCAGGACTTGCGTCTCTTTTATTGGAAAGACATGTTCACTTTTTATGTGACAAAGTACATGCGATTAGCATGTAAAAAATACAATGTATTCTTTGACTCAGCACTGCAGAGATAAAGTCCATGTTGACTTGATTTATTTTTTTTAGCCTTGTGGTGAAGCAGATTGTGGTGAAAGAGCCTGGGAAGAGGAAACTGCTCCCCTAATCTTGCCCAAGAGATCAAGAAGAGGCAAAGAACATTAGCCAACTGGAACTGATGCCTTCTCAAGGACACATTCCTAAGCCTAAATTGCTTGACTTATGTGTAATTGAAAGTATGATTTGAATGCAAAGTAAAAGAGTTAATGTAATGTGAAGGTGGTGGTGGTGGAGTGGTTGCAGGATAAAAACGAATGCTATTTTAAAATTTAAAACCCCACAGAATTATAAGTAAACATTGGCCAAATGACTTTCAAGATTTTTCAAATAATTGATGATACTAATTTACCTCATTTCACTTATAGTACATGAAAGGCCTTCACTGTGTGTGGGTGGCATCATGATTATTCTACCTAATAATCAAGAAGATTTGTCTAATATATAGCATGTGTGTGTGTGTGTGTGTGTGTTTGTGCGTGTATTTATATGAATCACATGATGAGACTCTGTATAACATCTAAGCAAAGAGATCTGTCGCCGCTTTAGAGTATCTAATGTCTGACTAACTCCTGCATTATGGACATAAAGTGACCAAGAAAAAAAAGTGCTGCACAATACTATCGTGGCCACAAGATGGCAGTGGGGAGACGGTGTCTGATTGTGGTGTCTAGTTTGGGGAATTTTATTTATTTATTTATTTATTTATTTATTTATTTTTTGGTTATTCAATTTATGTCTGTCTATCAGAAGAGGATAAAAGAGGATTTCAGAGGCAGTGAGAGAGGAAACAACATTACTGGGACATTTTTATTTTTTATAAGAAACAAAAGGCAGAGGTGTTTCCTATGTGACATGGTCCTTTTATTTGTTCATGTGAAAATGTGTTCATATAATCACAGTGCTATAGTATTAAATGCATCTGTGTATTTTAGCAGATCCCTTAAGCAATCCCTGTTACTTTTCTTTCTGTGTATGCCAATTTGACATGCTGCCTTGGATTTTACTGCTGAGTACGGTCACATTTCTTTTATCAGTCACAAAGGAATCAGTGATTTTTTTTTTTTTTCATTTCTTTACGGAAATGGATTGTTCATGGTGACTTAGTGTGTGAGGATTGGGATCAAAATTTTGTATTTTAATTAGACATTGACTTTATAATAATAGATTTTTGCGCATGATTGAATGAAGACTATTATTTTAGCTCCAAAATAATCTAACAACTTGTTTTTTTATACAGTTTATGAAGTATTTAGTTATCATGGGTATTTTATAGTAAACTGTTGATAACAAACCTAGTTTACTATAGGTCTGGTGAAGATAACTGATGCTATGATTCATAAGTGCAGACACCATGTGATGCCCAAGTGACTTTATAAATGACACCAATCTGTGAGGCCAAGATCACTTCAAAAGTGCAGCCATCATGCTGTGCCCAGGTGACAGCACCTTGAGGCACAGATCCCTATTGTGTGGCTCTTCTGTTCTTTCCTTCCAGTCTTCCCTGGTGGGTTCTGACCTACAGAAAGGGTGATATGACTCTCCTATTGAGGAGAGAACACACAACAGTGGCATATTATCAGGACCTTGACCAATCATGAGTCTGCATTAAGTACCATTGTTGGCAAGAGGAGGTTCCTTTGATGAATGTTCACAGCAGCTATTCTGTCACTGCAAACAGTTATTTAAGAGATGTTTGACATGTTCATTTTACCAGTTACTAAAATACAAGCAATGGATTGAACCTTATGGTCTATGGCCTCTCTATCTCTGGATATTGAACCACCTCTATGGTAGTGGATATGAAATGCCCCTACAGAACAGGCATCAGATTCAATCAGAATGCAGTTGATTACCTCCATGAGAGCCATACTACTGTTACAGGAGACACGTGTTAACAGTCAGGTTAGTATCTCTCAAAGCCTGTATCATCAAATATTGAGTATGGGTACATATGCACTAAGTCTTAGAGGAGGCATAAGGGGATGTGATTGTTCAGGAGTGTTAGACATCATGGTAAAATTATTAGAACTACCTGGAGCTTCTCTTCTCTCCTAGACTGGACAAGGTTGAAGCACCTGAAGGCCAAGAGAGAAGGATAAATGACTGATGGTTAATTTTGAAGACAATGAATTGCATAATAGATGTTAAACGGCAGAGGTAATGTTATTTTATCCTAAATATTTGAATACTTATGTTTGTGAGTCTACAGCCCCTTCAGTGCTGACCTGAATAAGTTCAACATTTAAAGAAATGAGCAATAACACATGTGATTCTGATGGGTTGTTGAAAAAATATGGGTAACAATGATATGAGACAGCCCGTATAATTTGAAGCCATTTCTAGAAGTTTTCTCACATCACTTATCAGAGGAGAATCTCAGCGCCCTGCATACTGAATACAATTTTTGATCAAAGCTTCCCCAAAACAAAGGGTCCATGTGATAGCAAATGAAGATAGTCAATGGGAAGAAATAGATGTTGGAGTTGATTGTAAACACCCTTCTCATATACAAAGAAGATATTTCATAGGCTATTTTCTTACATCACGGGAAAAAATAGGGAAGAATTTTGGACAACTAAGAAACTCAAGAGGATAGCATTGAGTACAAGAAGAAGGAACAATTGGTGGAGTAGGAGAAGTGAAAATTCAAGCCACAAATGCTATGAGGGAAGTAGACACATAAAGCCACTGACTGACTCAAGGAGAGCTATGGCTCTGCAAACAGATTGAACTACCAATGTACCCTGTGAAAAGCAGAATCCATGTCTTTAGACTTCCATCTCCATATGTGTGTGTATGTGTGTGAGTGTGTGTGTGTGTGTGTGTGTGTGTGTGTGTGTGTGTGCCAGGTACCTCTCTGACACTAAACACCTTTGTTTAAACAAAGTTTTTACCATTTCTAACATCAGGATTTCATGAGTAATTGGGCCCTTTTGTGGGATGGGCATGCCTTAGGGACATCTATTTATCACTGGTCACCTATTTCATTCAATATTTCAGCTACCAACAACTTCAACCTCCTGGTTCCAGTCATTTTTAGAAGTCACCATATGTATCCAATTTACAAGACTTGAGAAGCATGATGGGTAATTGAGTGACTGTGGGAAATGAGGAACTGAGTGGGATGTATATACTCTGCCCTATTTTGTCAAATGTCTTAATGACAAAAACTAATTACATCTAATTCCGTGTATGTGTACATGGGGAAGTTACTCACCCTGGTGTCCTGTGCCCCACTTCCCGCCGGCAGGAATGGCATGCAACAACAGGATTCTTCTGCGAACTACTTTTATTGTACAATACTCTTGAGCAGGGGACTCCAAATGGAAGAAAAATGCACTGCTTATATATGCCCAGGAGACTCGTGTCGCTACCTGATTGGTGCGCCCTCCAGTAACTCATTAGCATGCTCCAAGAGCAGGCTGTGACATATGTGGCTCTCTACACCCTGGCCTGTAGAACTTCAGCCTATAGACCAACTGGAAATAGCAATGAAAGATGAGATACAGCACTTTAATACATAGGTGTGAGCAGAAATGAAGACAACACCTGCCTTCCACCTCCTGTAAGTTACTGCATGGATCTTAACCTGTAAGGTACTTGGGCTTGTGTAATACAGTAAGGTTGGGTTTTTGATTTTATTATAAAAGTTTAGACATTTTTATAACTGTTATCTCTAAACTTACCTGTCAATAAACAATGCCTTGGTGTTATGTGACTTTCTTTAGCAATACCCTGGCAATGGGCTGATATAAAAGATAGTACTATCAGGATTGAAATAAGAGTTAACAGTGGCATCTATCCATTTATATTTTAAAATTCTTGCTTTATTTCTACCATATGTAATTCATTTCATTATAGGAATCTTTATTATTTGTCATAAAATATAAAATTACCTTCTTAACTATATTTACTTTTTTTAAATGCTAATCTATTTCAAGAAAACAGTAAATATTAGCCATATATTAGCTTCCATAAGGTTGTCTGGAAATAACTCAACTCTGGCTAGGAGATGTTCACAGCACCATGATTTGGCACAAAAGTCACCTGGGGACTTTATACCCAGGCTAGGTTGGCATCCAATATCCATTAAGTTATAATCACTTAGAGGTAGAGTCCTGTCACTGAGTGCTTTCAATGCTCTACCGTGTTTTTAATGTGTGGCTATAGCTGAGAACCTTTGTGTTGCAGGATGCAGATTTTAAAGAGTGAGGAGCAGACATTCTGTCTCAGGTACACATTATGTATAAAGATAGCCACAAACAAGTAAATGTAATGCTATAGTCACATTGATTGTTTCATATGGCAAGGTTTTCTTTTACCAAGAAAAATAAATAATATTTCAGCCTAAAGGACCCACTGCGCCCAGAAATTTGGAGAGTTGCTTTACTGAGCAATTCCTACTGGGACCAAGTTAGGTTCAGCCCTTTAGTTTAATTGCTCAGCTCTGCAAGCTCCTTGATTCCTGGATGCAACAGTTCCAACTTAATAAAATAAAGGAAGAGCAGATATTGACATATATGCCCCCCAAAGATCTGCCCAGTTGCAAATGTTGGGCAATGGCTTGTTCCTGCTTTATTTGTTTCTGATGATTATAATTGAACGTTGAATCATAGAGGCTATATGTGAGATTTCAATTCACTTTTTTTGTAGTATATATAGATTTTGAAAACTAATTTTTCTTCCCCCTGAGCTGACAGATCAGCTAGAAAGCAACCTTCTTAACAGCCTTACCCAGAGAAGAAACCAGCTTGAGTATGCACAGAGAACACATGGCTGACCTAGTAATGAGGCCAGCACAATTGCATTGATTTTCTTTTTTGACCTTCCTTTCTATTTAACTCTCTGTCAATACTGGAGAGTGGAAGCTGTAAAATATAATTTTTCAGTAGCTCAAAAAATAATATAAATTGTTCAACAAGGATGCTGGGATGCTATTTTGACATAGAATGAGTCAAATGACTTTTCTTACATCTTCAGCAGATTCAAACACATATGTTGTTGTTTAATTTTCATGACTTTTATTGGTTATTTTATTAATTTATATTTCAAATGTTTTCCCTTTTCTAGTTTCCCCTCCCCAGAAACCCCATCCTATCCTCCCTTCCCTTGCCTCTATGAGGATACTCCCATACTCACTTACTCCTGCCCTATTGCCCTAGCTATCACCCATGTTAGTGTATCAAACCTTCACATGAGCAACAGCCTCCCCGCCCATTGATACCTGATAAGGCCATCCTCTGCTACATATGAAGCTGGAGCTATGGGTTCCTCTATGTGTTCTCTTTGGTGGTTTAGTCCCTGGGATCTTTGATGAGGTCTGTTTGGTTGATATTGTTATTTTTCCATTTGGGTTTGCAAATTCCTCAGCTCCTTCAGTCCTCTGCCCATCTCTTCCATTTGGGCCCATGCTCAGTTTAATATTGGGCTGCAAGTGTCTGCATCTGTATCAGTCAGGCTCTGGCAGAGCTTCTCAGGAGACAGCTATATAAGGCTTCTGTCAGCAAGCACTTCTATTGAGTCTGCATATGTGATGGATCCCCACTTTGGGCAGTCTCTGGATGGCCTTACCTTCAGGCTCTGCTCCACTCATTGTCCTTGCATTATCTTTAGACAGGAGAAATTCTGGATGGGTGGGTGTCCCCATCTCTCAACTGGGGGCTGTGCCTAACCTCTGGTTATGGTCTGTACAGGTTGTCTCTCTATTTTGTTTAATATTTTAGCTAATGTAAACACAGCTGAGTGCTGGAAGCCTCTTGTTTTCCTGGCCTCTGAGACTTTCTGGTGGCTACCGCCAGTTCCATATCCCCCACTGTTACACCCTTGTCCTTTTTCCTTTATAGCTTTTAGAATTTTTTCTTTGTTTTGAATATTTGGGTTTTGACTATTATGTCAGGAGGAGTTTCTTTTCTGGTCCAATCTATTTAGAGTTCTGAAGGCTTCTTGTATTTTCAAGGGTGGAGGAGTTTTTTTTTTTTTTTTTTTTTTTTTTTTTTTTTTTTTTTTTTTTTTTTTAATGATTTTGTTGAAGATATTTACTGTGCCTTTTAGTTGGGAGTCTTTTCCCTCTTCTATACCTATTAGTTTTAGGTTTGGTCTTCTCATTGTGTCCTGGATATCCTGGGTGTTTTAGGTTAGGAGCTTTTTGCTTTTTGCATTTTCTTTGACTGTTGTGTCAATGTTTTCTATCTTGTTTTCTGCCGCTAAGATCCTCTCTTCCATCTCTTGTAGTCTGTTGGTGATGCTTGCATCTGTGACTCCTGATTTCTTTCTTAGGTTTTCTTTCTCCAGGGTTGTCTCTTTTTGTGTTTTCTTTATTGTTTCTATGTCCATTTTAAATTTCTTCATTTGTTTGGTTGTGTTTTCCTGTAGTTCTTTGGGAGATTTTTGCATTTCCTCTTTAAGGGCTTCTATTTGTTTATATGTGTTCTTCTGTAATTGTTCATAGAAGTTATCCACACGCTCCTTGAATATCTCCATCATCATCATAAAGTATGATTTCAAGTCTAAGTCTTGTTTTTCTGATGTGTTTTTCATTCCATTGGTTGCTGTGGTGCAAAAGCTGGGTTCTAATGTTGCCAAGCTGTCTTGGTTTCCATTCCATAGGTTCCTTTGCTTTCCTCTTGCCATAGTTTTTTCTTTGATTATAGGTAATATTGTTGTCTCTAACTGGAGCCTCTCTCTTCTGTGGGTCTGAGGGTCTGTGGGCTCAGGAAAAAAAAAATACTTCTTGGTGTTTGGCTCATTGTTGGCAGGCATTGAGTTCTGATGGCAGTGATT
This sequence comes from Micromys minutus, assembly GCF_963924665.1. NCBI lineage: Eukaryota > Metazoa > Chordata > Mammalia > Rodentia > Muridae > Micromys > Micromys minutus. The sequence continues at coordinate 24,504,098 of NC_137959.1, forward strand.
CTGTTCTGTCATTGTGGACTCTGGTGGGAGAGCTGTTGTGAGGCTGTTCTGGGGTATCAGCTATTTGAAGGCAAGTCCTGAGTCTTAATGGCAATCACCTGAACCTCTTGCTGGGCTGGAAAGCACCTGATCCAAGATTATACCACATTATTTGTACTCGAAAGCTCCAGGCCTTTCCTCACAGGACAGCCTCTTCAACAGGCAGTAAGGAGGCAAAAGTCTGCGAATTGAAACATTTTTATCTCCTTGTAAAATGCTTAAGTCCAAGTGGATCAAAGATCTCCACATATAACCAGGAACACTGAAACTATTAGAAAAATAAGTGGGAAAGAGCTTAGAATATATCGGCACAGGGAGAAAAATTTCCTGAACAGAACACTAATGGTTTATGCTCTAAGAACAAGAATCAACAAATGGGACCTCAGGAAACTGCAAAGCATCTGCAAGGCTAAGGACACTGTCAAGAAGGTAAAATGGCAGCCAAAAGATTAGGGAAAAAACTTTAACAATCATATATATGATAGAGGGCTAATATACAATATATATAAAGAACTCAGGAAGCTAGACTCTATAGAATCAAATAATCCTATTGAAAATGAGGTAAAGAGCTAAACAAAGAAATGTCAACTGAGGAATATATAATGGCTGTGAGGTACCTCAAGCATCCCTAGTCATCAAGGAAATTCAAAATAAAACAACCCAGAGATTCTACCTCATACCAGTTAGAGTGGCTAAAATTGACCAGGAACAGCAGAGATCCAGGGACATAGGCCTGGTAGGTGGCGTTCTGACTAGCCAGGGAACAGAGATGTCTGTGCCAAGCACTCAGAAAGTGTCACCCCCCGATTGGTTCAGGGGAGCAGGAACCCTGCCTTAGGGTGTCTGTTTCCAGCTGGTGGCCAGTGGGTGCAGAACAGGAACTCAGACAATCTGCCACCAGAAACAGCAGAGATCCAGGGACACAGGCCTGGTGAAACAGCACTCCAAGTAGTCAGGGAGCAGAAAGGTCCATACTGAGCACTCAGAAAGTGCACCCCCCCATAGATTCAGGGGAGCAGGAACCCTGGCAGAGGATGTCTGTTTCCAGCTGGCAGCCCATGCATGCAAAAAAGGTACTCAGGCCATCTGCCACCAGGAACAGTGTGGATCCAGGGAGACAGGCCTGGTGAGGTGGTGCTCCAAGTAGCTGGGGAACAGAGAGGTCTAAGCCGAGTGCTCAGAAAATGCCTGCCAATTGGTTCAGGGGAGCAAGAACCCTGCATTAGGGTGTCTGTTTCCAGCTATAGGCCCATGCATGCTGAACAGGTGCTCAGGACATCTGACACCAGGAAGAGTGGTGATCCAGAAACACAGGCTAGGTACAAGGGTGAGATGAGAACCAATCACAAACAACAAGATGGCAAGAGGAAAGTGAAAGAACATACCCCAGGGAAACCATGAAACCCTGGCAACACCAGAACACAGCTCTTCCATCACAGCAAACAGAAGAATGCCAAACACTCCAGAAAAAGAAGACTCAGACCCGAAATCATACATCAAGATGATGATAGAGATCATTAAACAAGAATGGGAGGAAAAGCATAAAGAAATAGTAGTTTTTGAAGAGGAAAGAAAAAACCTCTCAAAAAACTCAAAGAACCAGAGGAAAACAGAACCAAGGAGATGAAGGAATGGAAGAAGTAATTTAAAATGGAAATGGACACAATAAAGAAAACACTAAAAGAGACAGCCCTAGAGGTAAAAAACCTAAAAGTAAAATCTGGAGACACAGATGCAAGCATCTCCAACAGACTAAAAGAGATGGTAGAGAAAATCTAGAGGGTAGAAGACAACATTGAAAACAAAGAGAAAACAATCAGAGAAGATGCAAAAAAAACCAAAAAGCTCCTAATCCAAAATGTTCAGGAGATCCAGGACACAATGAGAAGATCAAACCTAAGGATAATAGGAATAGAAGAGGGTGAAGAATATCAAATAAGAGGCACAGTAAATATCTTCAACAAAAACATAGATGTAAACTTCAATACAATTAAGAATGAGATGACCATGAGCATAAAAGAAGCCTACAAAACTTCAAATAGATTGGACCAGAAAGGAAATTCCTCCCAACATATAATAGTCAAAACGCCAAGTGCCCAAAACAAAGAAAGAATACTAAAAGCAGTAAGGGAAAAAAGGTCATGTAACATATAAAGTTAGACCAATCAGAATCACAACCGATTTATCAACAGAGAATATTAAAAGTAGAAGTTTCTGTACAGATATAATACAGCCACTAAGAGAATACAAGTTTCAGAACAAGCTGTTATACCCAGCAAAACTCTCAATCACCATAGATGGAGAGACCAAGATATTCCAAGACAAAACTAAGTTTACACAATATCTGAACACAAACCCAGCACTACAACAAATTGTAGGTAGAAAACCCAATACAAGGAGAAAGCCTACATCCTAGTAAAAACAAGAAAATACCTAAGCAAGAAAACCAAAAGAAGAAAGACACACAGGCACAATTGTACATCCAAAAGCAAAAATAGCAGAAAACAACAACCAGTATTCCTTGATATCTGTTAACATAAATGGACTCAATTCCCCAATAAAAAAGACATAGGCAATCATAATACATAATAAAACCCAGCAATCATAATACATAAATAAAACCCAGCATTTTGCTGCATACAAGAAACTCACGTCAGAGACAAAGACAGACAATATCTCAGAGTAAAAGTTTGGGAAAAAAAAACTTCTAAGCAAACTGCCCCAAGAAACAAGCTGGAGTGGCCATTCTAATATCAAATAAAGTAGATTTTCAACCAAAAGTTAAAAAAAAAAAGATAAGGAAGGACACGTTTTACATATTACAGGGAAAATATGTCCAATGGAACTCTCAATCCCTAACATATATGCTTAAAATACAAGAGCACCCATATTCATAAAAGAAGCCATACTAAAGCTAAAAAACAATACATTGCACCGTACAAAATAATAGTAGGAGACCTCAAAACCCCATGTTCACCAATGGACAGATCATGGAAACAGAAACTGAACAAGGACACAGTAAAACTAGCAGAGGTTATGAACCAATTGGAATAGATAGATATCTACAGAACATATCATCCTAAAACAGAAGAATATACTTTCTTCTCAGCACCTCATGGCACCTTCTCCAAAATTGATCTCATAATCTGTCATAAAACAGCCTCTATAGATAGAAGATGATTGAAGTACTCCCATGCATCCTATCATATCACCATGGTCTAAAGCTGGTCTTCAATAACAACAAGAAAACAAAAAGCCCATATACACATGGAAACTAAAGAATGGTCTATTTAACAATAGCAGGGTCAAAGAAGAAAAAAAGAAAGAAATTAAGGATTTTTTAGAATTAAATTAAAACGAAAATACAACACACCCAATCCTATGGGATGCAATAAAACAGTACTGAGAGTAAAACTCATAGCTCTGAGTGCTTCCAAAAAGAAACTAGAGAAAGCATACACTAGCAATTTGACATCACAGTTGAAAGCTCTCAAACAAAAGGAAGCAGATACACACAAGAAGAGAATATAGCAAGAAATAATCAAACTCAGAGCAGAAATTGAACAAATACAAACAAAAAGAACCATTGAAAGAGTCAACAAAAAAAAAAGAGCTTTTTTTTTTTTTTTTTTTTTTTTTTTTTAGAAAACTGACAAAATTGATAAATGCTTACACAGCCTAACTAGAGGGCAAAAAGAGAGTATCCAAATTAACAAAATGAGAAATGAAAGTGGAGACATGATAACTGAAACTGAGGAAATTCTAGAAATCACCAGATCCTACTATAAAAACCTATACTCAACAAAGCTGAAAAATGCGGAGGAAATGAATGAATTTTTAGACAGATACCAGATACCAAAGTTAAACCAGGACCAGATAAACCATTTAATAATCTCATAACACCTAATGAAATGAAGGCAGTCATCAAAAGCCTCACAACCAAAAAAAGCCCAGGTCCAGTGTAGAATTTTATCAGACATTTATTGATAAACTAATACCAATACTCTCCATACTATTCCACAAAGTAGAATCTGATGAAATACTATGCAACTCATTTATTGAGGCCACAATAACCCTCATTCCTAAACCACAAAAAAATCACTACAAGAAAAGCAAACTTCAGACCAATCTCACTTATGAACATTGATGCAAAAGTACTCAACAAAATCCTTGCAAACTTATTCCAAGAACACATCAAAATGATCATTAAACATGATCAAGTTGGCTTTATCCATGGGATGCAGGGATGCTTTAATATATGGAAATCCATCAACATATTCCACCATATAAAAAAACTCAAAGAAAAAAAAAAAAAAACACATGGTCATCTCAGTAGATGCAGAGAAAGCACTTAAAAAAATTCAGCAACCCTTCCTGTTAAAAGTCTTGGAAAGTACAAGAATCCAAGGCCCATAACTAAACATAATAATAGCAATATACAACCAACAAACAGCCTACACCAAACTTAACAGTAAGAAACATGAAGCAATCACACTAAAATCTGGGACTTGACAAGGATGCCCACTCTCTCTCTATTCAACATAATACTGGAAGTCCTGGCTGGAGCAATTAGACAGCAAAAGAAAATCAAAGGGATACAAATTGAAAACGAAGTAAAAACATCATTGTTTGCATATTACATGGTAGTGTACTTAATTGACTCCAAAAATTCCAGCAGAGAACTTCTACAGCTGATAATAAAGTTCAGCAAAGTGGCTGAATATGAAATTAACTTAAAAAAGTCAGTAGCCTTCCTCTACTTAAAGGACAAAAGTGGAGAAAGAAAATAAGGAAAAGATAACCATCACAATAGTCACAAACAATATGAAATACCTTGGTGTGATGCTAACTAAGCAAGTGAAAGACCTGTATGACACGAACTTCAAACCTCTAAAGGAGTAAATAGAGGAAGATCTCATAAAATGGAAAGATCTCCAATGCTCACGAATTGGAAGGATAAACATTGTAAAACTGGCCATATTACCAAAAGCAATCAACAGATTCAATGCAATCCCCATCAAAATTCCAACCCAATTATTCATTGAGTTGGAAAGAGCAATGTACAATTTAATCTGTAATAACAAAAAACCTAGAATAGCGAAATCCATCCTCAACAACAAGAAAACATCTGCAGGAATCACTATCCCTGACCTCAAGTTATATTACAAGGCAACTGTGCTAAAAACTGCATGGTCCTTGTATAGAGATAGGCACATGGATCAATGGAATAGAATAGAAGATCCGGAAATGAGCCCTCACATATTTGGTCACTTGTTTTTTGACAAAAACATTAACTCAGGATGTAGAAGAATAAAAATAAACCCTTTCTTATCTCTTTGCACAAAGTTCAAGTGCAAGTGGATCAAAGATTTCCACACTAAACTAGGTACACTGGAATTATCAGAAGAGAAAGTAGGGAAAACCTTAGAACACACAGGCACAGGAGAAAATTTCCTGAACAGAATATCAGTGGCTCATTCTCTAAGGTCAAATATTGACAAATGGGACTTAATGAGATTGCAAAGTTTCTGTAAAGCTAAGGACACAGTCAAGAAAACAAAACGGCCATCAATAGAGTGGGAAAAGATCTTTACTACCACCACATCAGATAGACACCTAATATCCAAGGTATACAAAGAACTCAAGAAGGTAAATATGAGAGAATCAAACAACCCTATTAAAAAACGGGGTACAAAGCTAAACAAAAAGTTCTCAATTGAGGAATATAGAATGGATAAGAAGCATCTAAGGAAGTGCTCAACACGATTAGCCATTAGGGAAATATAAATCAAAACAACCCTGAGGTTCCACCTCACAACAGTCAGAATGGCTAAGATCAAAAATTCAGATTATAGCAAATGCTGGCAAGGATGCAGAGAAAGAGGAACACTTCTCCACTGTTAGTGGGGTTTTAATCTGGTCCAACAACTCTGTAAATCAGTCTGTCGATTCCTCAGAAAATTGGATATAGTACTAGCTGAGGACCCAATTATTTCAGTTTTTGGCAAATATTCCAGAAAAGCTCCAACATACAACAAAGGTACATGCACCAAGATGTTCATTGCAGCCCTATTTATAATAGCAGGAGCTGGAAAGAACCCAGATGTCCTTCAGTAGATGAATGGATATAAAAAATTGTGGTATATGTACTCAATGGAGTACTACTCGGCTATCAGAATTCATGACTTTATGAAATTCTTAAAGAAATGGATGCATTTATAGAATATCGTTCTGAGCGAGATAACACAGTCACAAAAGCACAGACATAATATGCAGTCACTGAAAATTGCATACTAACCCAAGAAGCTCTAAACACCCCAAACACAACTCACAGATTATATGAAGTTCAGGGGAAAAAATGAAAATAAAAAACCCTCATGTTTAATCTTTATACCCCAAGAAATCTTTGACTAATTTCAGGTTACATTTTTTTACATGTACTTTATGCTCTTTGTAACTAGAAGATTTTAATGCACACTATCAAACCTCTATAAAACCAAAATACTGACAAAAGTGTATTCATATACTTTTATGCAAAAATGATTAAATCTGTACATGTATCTTAGTCTTTTACAATAAAGTATTTTAATAAAAAAGCAAAAAGAAATATCAGTTTTACTTTAAATTGAATTGTTTTCCTAATCATTCTAAACTTTTAATTTATATTGTATAAAATACAAACCAGGTATATTTTCTTGTATATTTTCATAATTCTGAAAAATTATTTCTAATATCATTGGCTCAGAATTTTAGCATCTTCTACACACTGAATCCTGACTTGTTTTCAAGTAGACTTTTTTTTAACAGTTGAATACTTTTAATATATTTTCTTATATAACACTTCAGATGGGACCCTTGCTGCTATTTTGATTGTAATATGTGATTTTGGAATTGTAACCTTCCCCCATCTTAAGAATATTAAGTTTTCATCTTTGCTTCATTAAATATGATATTAGTTGTGGGAAAAAAGAGTGGCTAAGATTAAAAATACAGGTGATAGCAGATGCTGGCAAGGATGTAGAGAGAGAGGAACACTCCTCCATTGTTGGTGGGGTTGTAAACTAGTACAACCACTCTGCAAATCAGTCTGGTATTTCCTCAAAAAAACTGGACATAGTGTTACCTGAAAGCCCAGCTATTCCATTCCTGGGCATATACCTCAAAGATGCTCTAACTTATAACAAGGGCAAATGCCCCTCCATGTGCAGAGCAGTCTTATTTATAATAGCCAGCAGTTGGAAAGAACTGGGATGTTCTTGAACAGAGGAATGGATACAAAAATTGTAATGCATTTACAAAATGGAGCACGACACAGCTATTAGAAACAATGACTTCATGAAATTTGTAGGCAAATGGATCGAACTAGAGACTATCATCATGAGTGAGGTAACTGAGTCACAAAAGAACAGACGTGACATTCACTCGCTGATAAGTGGATATTAGCCCCAGAAATCTTGAAATACCCAATACCCAAGAAACAATTCACAGACATTGTGACACTCAAAAAGAAGGAAACCAAAATGGGGATGCCTCAGTTCTTCTCAGAATGAAAAACAAAATCCTCACAGGAAGAAAGGCAATGTCAAATACAGGAACAGGGATTAAAGAAATGATCAGTCTGAAGCCTCTTCACCTGTGGATTCACCAAATATGCAGCCACCAAATCCAAGTACTATATCTGATTTCAAGAAGTACTTACTGAAAGGAACAAGTTAGAGATGCTTCCTCTGGAACTACGTTAGTCATATAGATAAAGCTGTGCATGCTTGCAGTTAATCATCAAAACTCAAATGGGCAACCCTAATGAGAGTGCTTAAGAAAGAACTGGAGGAGCTGAAAGGGTTTGCAACCTAATGGGAAGAACAACATTTTCAACCAATCAAACCCTCCACAAGTCCCATGGACTAAAACACCAATCTGTGTGCACACATTGAGAGACCTATTGATCCATTTGCACATGCAGCTGAAGATAACAGTGTCTGGCCTCAATGAAAAAAGAAGCTTTTGTTCTAGGTAGGACACGTTTTCCAATGTATGGAAATGTCAAGGCAATAGGGTGAGGAGAGTGATCAGGAGGGTGTGCACCTTTGTGAAGGCAAATGGAGGGGGAGATGGGAGCAGTGTGGGGGGAAAGTGATAACATATTAAATGTAAATACAGAGTATCTAATTACTCAATTCTTAAAGGGAAGATTAGTAAGTGTGATATATTATGAGCTGAAACTGGTAAGGTAGATGGACATAATTACACTGTTCACTTCACATACGTTTTAAAAGTTTATTTGTGAGAGTAAAGTCTTATTGGTCATTAGTTATAGCATAGGCATTGGTGAGAAAATGGTCAATCATATATGTCACTGTTTAAAGATCAACAACTGGATTATTAACATGGTTATACAGCAGACATATCTCAAATACTAAGAGCAGAGGTGAATATTTTAGAAATAGGCCAGCTGAGGGGAAAAGTATCTTCATAGTATGAGTTAACATTAAAGCATACTGGGCTTATATATACATTTCTGCTACTAGACTCAACTTAATCTCAATATTCACTTCATCATTCTGTGCATATATGTGTGCATGTTTTCAAGTGTTAGTGTATTGAAGATAGATGAATTATTTGCAGAGGGCCAGGAACTTTGAGAATGCTAATATGGTACTTTAAAAAGTACATATGTCTAAATGACCCCCTTTCTTCTCTTCTGGGTCTGTTAATTTCTGATTAATTATCCCTGTGGTGTAACCATTATCCATTAATCTATATGCCTGTCTTTTTCGAATAAGAACCTTTTACATCAGAAATATAAATCATAGTCCTGTATATATTTACCTTTCCAACGTATATACAGAATTTCTAAATGTGTTTGTATACCCGAATAAAACTGGGCAAGCATATCAATTCATGATGCTGTGAAAGAGAATATGTAATATTTTTTATCGTTCTACGTAGGCTGCTTTTTATATGTCGGCTCTTAGATGGTGTTTGGATGATGAATGCTTTCAGCATTTTGGAAAGCATCTAAGAACTTTTAATATTGTGCAATTTTTTTTATCAGTGCAATACTAACCTATTTTAGGAAAATAAAAATAAAATACAATATGAAAGGTTTGGTGATTTGAATGAGCATATCCCTTAAGCCTCAAATATTTCCATGAGTGTTGGAAAGGAATAGGAGGCGTGTCTTTGTTCGAAGGAGGCATGTCCTTGTTTGGAAGATGTATAGTCTACTTGGAAGAAGCATCTACCTAGGGATGGATTTTGAGTTTCAGAAACCCAGTCCAGGCCCATTGCTTGACTCATTGAATGCTGCCTGAGGATCAGGATGCAAATCTTGGCTACTTCTCCAGCACCTTGTCTACCTGCCTACTGTTACACTAGCAGCCACAATATTAATGAGCTAACCCTCTGAAACTGTAGCAAGCCCCCAATTAAATTAAATAGAACAAATTATTTATGCTATAAGTGGTTTTGGCTATGGTGTCACTCCACAGTAATAAAACAGTTACTGAAATGTGTGATAAAACACTGTTGTTTGACTGCATACAAGAATGGAAAATACTGCAAGCAAGAAGATCTATTTTTTTCTTCATGTGTCAATTACCAACCAAAATAAAAATGACATTAGACTGCTCTCCATTCACTCATAGTTTAGGCATGTCACTGAACCTCTTTTCCCTGGGGTTCTTTTCCATTTTTGACCCTGCACTTCTTTCAGACCAAAACATTCCTGGGTCAAAGTTTTTGACATGGGGTTGGCGACCCCACCCCTGCACTGATGCCTTGTCATTCTACTGGAGGTAGACAGTACAAGTTCACTACCCGCACTGTAGGACACTGTATCTAAGGTCCCTTCCTTTGAGTCTTGATGATTTCTCACCTCCCAGGTCTCTGGTACATTTTCATCCACAAAGCAGAAGCAAAGGAACCTAGATGAGGCCAGGAAACCCCAAATCTTAAGGTACAGGTAACATATTTCCACCAGCAAGGCTCCACCTGCAAATAGTTCCATAACTTTTACAAATGGTCCCATAACCTGAAGGCCAAGTGCTCAAATTTATTAGGATATTAGGGTCATTCCTATTTAAACAACCACTCTCTTTAAACAGGAGACTAGTTTATTTCTTTATTGAATGTTTGTACAGCCTTTCTTGGTAGATACACAAAAAGCTTCACCAATTTTTAAATACAAGACTTAAAGTTTACATAGTGACAGATCACATCTACTCACCTAGATATAGGACTAATAATAGATTTTAAATAGTGCCTTCTGTGAATAAACTTTCAGCAGTAGTTGCTGTTAAGACTGCTCTTTTCCTACTTACAAACTTGATTAAAAAAGAACATTAAATATTTTCATATTTGCACTGGGAGCATTTATTAAAATTCTAGTTATGACTTTTAACGACTTTTTTCTGTGTCTTTAGTGGCTATTGTGATGTATAACCTACCTTCCCAATCCTCTTCAAACATAAGTACTTATCACCCATATGCTCAGATTATTGTTCTTGGCTCTTAACTCATTTCTGTAATGGAATCAACAGAGAAAATCTATTTTACCAAAGAGTCTGATCTCTCCAGGTTGGCCAATATTTGACAATAACAAATCCTAACTGGTGAAATAGGGGCAAGTATCAATAGTTAACTCTTTTCTTATCCTTCATGAATTTCTCTTAGAATATTCTGATGAAAAAACCATTTAAGTGTTGTTAGAAGCATCTGCTAGAATAAATGTATCATGAAAGTGTGTTTTATACACACACACACACACTAGAATTTCATTCAAATAGAACAAAAACTAAAATTATGGAATTCACAGGAATATGAATGGAAGTGGAACACATTATATATAGTGAGGTAAATCAGGCTCAGAATAACATACACTGAAGGCACTCTTTCAGCTAATCCTGACTTACAAATGTTAAACATGTGAGTTGTTATGGGAGTATTGTGCTTAAAGTCCACTAAATGGGAAAGAAGTTGATGGATTTGGAAGAGGAGACTGAAAGTAAAGAGGGCAATGTAACCCAGGACATATTAGAAGAGAGAAGGATGAATTTGAGATTAAAGCTGGGTAATGAGAAGCAGTGAATCACAGCAAGTAAAATGTACATGAAAATTCTTTAGAGGAGCTTTTACTATGTATGAATGTTAAAAATAAAACAAATCATTATTAGTGGTATCAATAAAAAGAAAACACTCTATGGGTACTGAGCCAAAGCATAGGTTTGTTCTCTTTCAACAATATTCTCCTATTTACATATTTTCTGATCAAACCAAGGTTTCTAATATTACACTTAACGTATAGTTGTCATGTTTTCATTCTCAGTGCTGGGCAGTGGTTTTCCATCAACATACAACCTTGTATGTATGTTCATTTGAATGCTTATTGGTTTATGCATTGTTTGTGGTTTTCATAAGTAGGAAGGTTATTAGTAGATAACAAGTGGAGCAGTTAGAGTCCTGCATTCTTTCCCGTCAGGGTAGATCAATGACATTCCATCATGCTTGCAGGGGTGATGTTGGTGGCATTAAGAGACACACTATTCTCTGGAAGATCCTTTCATATCTAAGTGAAGCATGAAGGTCATGACTACTTAACAACGCCTCTCATTTGTGCAGTAAGGGATTATAACACATACACCATTTTCATTCTGAATGACACATTCTGCATCTCTTTCCGGGAACATTCACCCAAAGATTTCTATTTGTCTAAATTTTATCGTGTTAAGTTTTATATTTGTGCTTCCTCATGTATACAGGTTAATAAAGCATTGATTAAATGAATTATTTTTAGTAAGACAAAATTCTGAGATTTCAGTGTAAGCTAAAACTCAATATTTTACAGCTGGTATTTCCTTTTTAGAGTATCAGTACAGGAAATATAGAACGCTTAACCATTGAGAGCTTTGATTTTCTTGTTAAATGTTTGTCAGTTGAAGCATTATGTATGTCAATTAACTGATCCTGTCAAAATAAAATGTATCAGGTCATAAAAAACATAAAGAAGGGACAATTTTATAACATAAAATTAATAGAGAACTATCATGTGTTTGGTGTATTTAATATGTGTACTGTTTCTTTAAACCATGTATTTGTGTAAGAAAAATTACTTTTATTGGTTTCAGGGTGATAAATTCCTGGGTAAGTCATGACATGTGCTAAGTAAGTGTTTATTTTTATTACTTTTTATTTTGTTATAGTTTTTTATTTGTTTAGATGGCATATAAAAGCACAAACCAATCCGGTCCATCTTCATGTAACATACATATAACATAAAACAATATAATTTTTTTCTAACCTGTGGAAGTCAGAGGTTGTTATGTGCAGTTTGATGTATTCCTCAATTACATTCTAGATCTGAACACACACAAAGACAGAGATACATGAAAAAATACACACAGACATAGACACATGGCCTTGGACAGAGAGACACACAATACAGTGTGCATTTTACTATATGAGTATAATCAATGTTTTGTGTTTCTGTAAAAATTAACTTAGATGAACAAGGCTTAGTTATTGTTCACTTAAGGGCTAAAGTAAATGTTTTCTCTTCTGGTGTCAGAGAGCATCCACTTCTGCTTCAGTCATAAACTACAGCAGGAGGAGTTACATCTTTGGATTATAAAAAACCAAGAAGATCTCACTCTGTGTCCTATTAACACTTGCTCCTGGAGCTCTGACAGTAGATCTTAGTAGAAACTGAAAACCTCAGAATCTGTATGAGAGAAGCAACAGACAGAGTCTGTGATCACTTTCTCAGCCTGAGTCTGTCCTTCATCTACTATAACTCAGGGTAGATGTATGCAAAAGCTGTCATTGATAACCTACCTGAAGACCCAGATACTTAGTACTTGAAGCACTGCCACCAATTTTGATGATTTAATATGGAAATACTAATCTCAGGTCAATACTCTAGCTCCAGAATGAGCAAGCATCATGACTTTAACTCATTTGCTGAGATAATAACATCATGTTCCATTTTTATACTTGGATGTTTATATTTTAAATCAATGCTTGTCTGTGTTTCTTCTATGGAATTTGCTATTTTTATAATATTCTCCAACTAAGATCAAGGTACAGATATGGTAGTAAATACAGCAAAATGATAATTTTGCGCTTGGTGGATTTTTGCTCAGGAAGTGAACATTAGAATATATACACATGAAGACAAATTTACATATATTAATATAAAAGACACAAATTCCAAAGCAATAAAAACTACATAGGTGAAGGAGCAAGAAGCCTCTGTAAACCAGTCAGTATAAAACTTACAGATTTAGAATTGAATATAATTATTACATCCTGCCATAAACTCAAAACATCAAAACAATGAAACCAAAGGATAGTGACATTCATCTGACAACTGAGTTGAGGAAGATGATGGCCATATTTCCTTCTATATATCTGTGAACACAGTTTCATGGGGCAAGCTTATAGGATATAGGAATGCAATAGTGCACAGAACAGAGCAAATTGGTTATTTCACAGGATGTGTTGCGTTTCAGACACAAATGGAAACATGAATGATACTAGTCTATCAATGAATGTTTCTATTTGATTTCCTCAGCACATAAGTCTGTGCAGATCTTGCAGTTATAGGTTTTATTTCTTACTTCATTAGTGTGTCATTCCCTGGCAGTGCACTCTGAGAGGCCATAGCGACAATGATGTATTTCATCCTTAGAGGAAATTGCATATCTCAGCACAGGGAAATAGAGGATTTATGAATCATCGTTCCTGGTGGTCTATTATAATGATATCAGTAACTGTCAATAATCCATTAGCATGTGAGCTCTCAAATTAAGGCAATAATTACCTGTCACTCCCTCACTAACATGCCTGCAGTTAGATTCTTTATCTGATGACATTTCCATCTGGTAAAGACAGAGAAGCTATGAAATCAAAGAGAGAACAAACTAAATAGTTACCACTTAATACTGAGATGTTAAACATTAAAGACATCAGAATGCAAATGCAAAATATTTCTATCTAAAGGTTGCTTTGTTGTAAAAATGAATGAGTTTATATTCAAAATTAGTTCTAAGACAAGTGTATAATACTATTACGTAGAAAAGGTATTGATAACCTCATATGCATGATAAAGTCTGCACCAAACATTCTCAGCAAATAATCTATCATATTGAACATAAATTAGGAAAAATGTATAATTTTAGGTCATCATTCAATTTTACCTCAATGGTAAAGTCTAAATAATATTTTTGTAATATTTGAACATGAGATTTAGCTGGTTTTGTATAAGTTCTATGCCCTGTCTGTGTATCCATAAAAAGCACATCAAAGTCCTCTTATCTGAGTCTTCAGTATATAAATTTCAAAATTTTGAATTTAAAAGGTTTTCCATTTTATTATTTTAAATATTAACCTGATAACTAAGAAAAGTAATCTCTCGGGGGTGTCATTAATTTACATTTTTCACTGAATAAATTATAAATATGGATGGAGTCTGAAGCCAAGGTCACCTGACAACAATATGTGTTTCTCAAATTGAACTCAAGGTAGACAGCTTGTATTTCTCCATCTAATACCATGGGATAGCAATAATGTTCACTTGAGACTTTAGTAGTTTCATTACATGGTATGTTCAAGTATGGTTTCTTTGAGTTTTCTTACTACCACAGTTATCACTTTCCTGGTTCTTTTCCGAAAAGTCTGCCTGCATTTATGTTTTTCTCTGAATTCTTAGGTATTGTCTATACATTGTTAAAACACATTCTGACCATAACACCCTTATACTACTCTAGCAATTCCTTCCAAAATTGATCACACAATCCTCTTGAATTCTCATACATATGAATAGGTGTATAAAAGCTACTGATTCCACTTTGTACTTGCATCACAAAGGCATGGTGTCCACAACTGATCATACATAAACTCTCAGAGGCCTCATACTGAAGAAAACACTGCCTCAGTAGCCATTGATGGCCTATAGCTCTTTCAACAGGGTTTGTCCCTTGCAAGCCCTGCCCTCCACCATGGTGGAATGTTGACTGATATGTGAGCCTTCTGAAACTTATTTTTTTTTTGAAAGTTTATGTTCTGTAAATGTCAATATTGTTTTTATTTTCTCAGAGGAAGTTATTAAATTAGAGATGTAACAAACATATGCAAATACATGGCATAGGCTGTGCCTAGAACATTTCTAACTAACTAACTCTAGTACTTAGATCTAGAAGCTTCTAGCCTCTATATAATCTAATCTTCTGTATGCCTGGATCTTGAAGCCTTCAGTGTCTAGTTTTCATCTGCTAGCATAGGGATAGAACACTTCAGCTTTACTACTGAATCAACTCACTCTCTCTGGATTGTTCTGAACTCTGACTGGCTCTTTCAGTTCAGCTGTTCTGTCTCAAACTCCTGATTTGAATTGATTACAACTGGCTTCTCACAGATTTTGAGTAGAACTGAATGGAACGAAACTGAAATTGAAGTCAATTATTTCTATTTTCCTCTCTGTTCTTTAAGTAGTCTCTCTTTCCAGTCTTTTCTCATGAAAGCTGGGCATATCAAATCTATTATTGTTTTATTCTCTCAAATCTTTCTCTGTTTCACCATGTGGTCTTCTTCTCAATTAGATCTTGTTGTGAGGGATTAAAGGTGTGCACTAAAGGTTTGTCTGTATTCTAGCCAAAGGAAGCAAAGGTTGATATTTCAGTTGGATCATGTCTTTGGATGTAGACCCTTTTGAAAGCAGACATTGCTAAATTAAAATTCCTGTACAATTAATGGAACATTAGTGTTAAGTCCAGAATACCCTATTTTGTATCACTCCTCTTGGTAATCTTTATAGACGTTTGGAACATTATTGGAGTAGTTCCTACAGCATTTGTGCTTGCCATCTGAAGATATTTTATGGAGAGTTTAATTTGGCTAGATAAGTTTATGTCAATTTGATATAATCTTAAAATCATCTGACAGAAAGGACCCTCTATTAAGAAAAATGAATTCTACTAGGCACTGGGGCACACCTTTAATACCAGCACTAGTAAGGCAGAGGCAGGCAGGGATCTCTGATATAGAGGTCAGCTTGATAAACAGAGTGAATTCCAAGGCAGTAAGGGGCAATACAGAGAAACCGTAATGAAGGCATTAATGCTATATTTATTTGTTGAAGAACTCTGAGTAACTCTATTTAAGTATTTGGTACTCCAAGTCTCAGCACTGGACTATCATAGATAATATAATAATTTACTTATAATATATAGATAGATAAAGTACAAAGGCTATTTCTTTATCATTACTCCCATATATACATACACATACACACACATGTCTAAGTATGTATATAAGTATATATATATATATATATATATATATATATATATATATATATATAGATAGATTATAAATATCATATAGTGATTTAAAGCTTTCGCAAAAAATATACTTATAATATATTTATAATTTTCTGTGCCATTTATATGTAAATGCACACAACCAAACCATAGACTTTAGGTTAATGAATAAATGTATGCTGCTAATTGACTGATGCATATCTACTATGACTCCAATAATTTTGTAACATAAATTGTGTGTTTGTCTATATAACAAATAAACATTTGAGGTTTGTCATTGTCTCTAATTTCACAGATGTTGTTGAGTTCACTTATTTTAATCCCCCTTAGTTGATACTGATTCCATTCTATACCTTGCCTTTTTCATCATAACTCATTCTTGGCTGATTTGATTTTCTTCAGAAGCAGGCTGTACTTTTAATGAAAATAATGAGTAGACCCAGTCTTCTGCAGGACTAAAGAACTGTATGCTGATTGTATTTTTTCTGATCTCTATATCTTTGAACCTCATCTCAAATGAATTTGGGAATGTTCATGTAAAAGCTTCAATGTTCCTGGGGTAGGGCAAAAATCCCATCATTAGGAGATCTAGTTCTCTTTATTTTGGAGTACTGAAGCAACAAAAGAACCTAAACTGTTTTTGAAGGATGTTAAGCCAAATTAAATTTCTATTTTTTTTCTAAAAGCTGGTTATAGCATGTTAAGTGCTGTAAAGTAGAATTCTGTGCAGCTGCTTTAGTTCTAAGTCCTAAAAATTTTTCTGAGTGGCAGGATGATTTTATTAGTATACTTATCTGACCTCACCTACATGGATTTTATGGTAGCAAACCTCTAATTATACATACTGGGAAAAGTGGTGATGTAGAAGTTAGAGCGGTTATATTGCCTCAGGACATGGTCGGAGTCTCTATATGAAATCTTAATACTACAGATAAAAGATCCAAAACATAGAACAGACATTTGATGATGACATATAATCTGAAATGTGCTATTTGATGGAGACAGTTCCTGTAATATATAACCACTGAAACTGATAGTACTGTTAATTCCAGATGAGAGCATAAGTTTGAAAACAGGACAGTTTTGCTTTTATTGGAGAAAGAGAATATGTAAGAAAATAATCCCAAGATTCACTGGCAGATTTTGTCATTGGAATTATCAAATTTGATGATTTCCCTGTTACCTATATATATCACAAGTTAAACTGCTGAACATGCTCACCCCTTTCTAGTTTTTTATGAACTCTGGCTGGTTGTTCAATTCAGCTGTTCTGCTTCAAAACTGTTTTCCAGGCTGACTGATTCAATCTGTTATGTCTTGGCTTCTCACCGAATTGCTTGACATTAAGCTAATTTGTTTTAATCTTCTGGCTCCTTCTCATTCTTATGTGTTAACTACCTCACAAAATGCATGATCTCACAAACAAACTCACTGCCTTGAATTGATTGCTTGAACTATATGGAATGAAACTATGCCCACTCTCTGACTTCAAGTGCATACAACTGCACTGTACTTAACTGCACCAAACTGCACCAAAATGAACTGAACTGACCTCCACTGCAATGCCTGGACACCTCTGAACTGCAGTCACTGATCCATTAATTGACGTACAGTTTCTCCCTCTGCGGTTCTTAAATACCTTCTCTTTCTTGTCTGTTTTCATGAAAGGTGGGTGTATCCTATCTCTGATATATTCTGCCAATTCTTTCTCTGATTGGTAACTTCGTCTGCCCCTCAATAATACTTCATTTTCAAAAATGGCTGCTTCCTTCTACAACAAACGTTATATTCACTGTTAGGGAATAAAGGTGTGTACTAAGGGCTTGTCTGTATTCTAGATGGACCATATAGACTAGATCATACAGACATAGAAGCTCTATGCATGGCACAGAACAGGGCTTGGCCCATATGCTACCTGGACCAGCACTTCACAAAGGTTTAAAGACTGGTGAGAAGGGGATCTGATGGGTTCAGTGCAGAATTTTGTCAGACATTTATTGTGGACTTAACACCAATACTCTCCAAACTAAGGGAAAAGATACCTTTCACAATAGTCACAAAAACTATGGAATAGTTTGGTGTGACTCTAACTAAGCAAGTGAAGGACCTGTATGACAAGAACTTCAAACCTCTAAAGAAAGAAATTGAGGAGGATCTCAGAAAATGGAAAGATCTCCAGTGCTCATGGATTGGAAGGATCAAAAATTTAAAAATGGTCATCCTACCAAAAGCAAGCTACAGATTCAATGCAATCCCCATCAAATTAAAACACAGTTCTTCATTGAGTTGGAAAGATCAATGTGTAAATTTCATCTGGAATAAGAAAAGACCTAGAATAGGGAAATCCATCCTCAACAACAAGAAAACATCTGCGGGAATCACTATCCCTAACCTCAAGCTATATTACAAGGCAATTGTACTGAAAACTGCATAGTACTGGTACAGAAATAGGCACATGGATCAATGGAATAGAATAGAAGATCCAGAAATGAGCCCTCATGTATATGGTCACCGGTTTTTGACAATGGATCCATAAACATTCAATGGAAAAAGAACAGCCTATTCAACAAATGGTGCTGGTCCAACTGGCACTCAGCATGCAAAAGAATGAAAATAGACCCTTTTTATCTCCTAGTACAAAGCTCAAGTGTAAGTGGATCAAAGATCTCCACATTAAACCAGATACACTTAAACTATTAGATGAGAAAGTAGGGAAAACCTTAGAACACATAGGCACAGGAGAAAATTTTCTGAACATAACACCAATGGCTCAAGCTTTAAGATGAAAGATTAACAAATGGGACTTAATGAGATTGCAAAGTTTCTGTAAGGCAAAGGACATTGTCAAGAAAACAAAATAGCAGCCAACAGAATGGGAAAAGATCTTTACCGACTCCACATCAGATAGAGGCCTAATATCCAAGGTATATAAAGAACTCAAAAAGCTAAACACCAGAGAATCAAAAAACCCTATTAAAAAATGGGGTACAGAGCTAAACAAAACGTTCTCAAATGAGGAATATCGAATGGCTGGGAATCATCTGAGGAAGTGTTCAACATCCTTAGCCATCAGGGAAATGCAAATCAAAACAACCCTGAGATTCCACCTCACACCAGTCAGATTGGCCAAGATCCAAATCTCAGATGACGACAGATCTGGCGAGGTTTCAGAGAAAGAGGAACACTTCTCCACTGTTGGTGGGGTTGTAAACTGATACAACCACCTTGGAAATCAGTCTGGGGATTCCTTAGAAAATTGGACATAGTAATACCTGAAGACCCAGCTATTCCACTTCTGGGCATATTCGCCAGAGACACTCCAATATACAACAAAGATATATGCACCACAATATTCATAGCTGCTCTATTTATAATACCAGAAGCTGAAAGAACCCAGATGTCCTTCAATAGAGGAATGGATACAAAAATTGTTGTACATTTACACAATGGAGTACTACTCAGCCACCAGAAACAATGAGTTAACCAAATTCTTAAGAAAATGGTTTCATCTAGAGAATATTATCAGAAGTGAGATAACCCAGTCACAAAAGAACAGACATAATATGCAGTCACTGATAGTGGGATGCTAACACCAGAGACTAGGACTACCCCAGAAACAACTCACAGACTGTGTGAAGTTCAAGAAATAAAGAAAATAAACAAAACAAAACAACAACAAAAAAAATGTCATGCTCAATCCTTAGACACCAAGAAGACATTGACTAATTCCTGGTTACACTCTGTTTCACATGCACTTTTTGCTCATTGTAACTAGTAAGACCTTAATGCAGAGTATCAACCTTAAAAAAAAATACAAACACTTACACAATTGTATTTATATACATTTATGCAAAAATGTTTATTTTTTTTCTTTTATCTTTGTTTTTTATAATATAGTTCAAAAAATGAAATTTGGACAATCTGCAAAGTGAAAAATAAAAAGCTCTATGCATATGATCCTTCTCTCAGAGTAGGCGTGTTTCTTAATAAAAAATCCTCTACATAATCACACACACACACATACACACACACACACACACACACACACACACACACATGCACACACACATACACACACATTTTTTCATGAATTTATGATAAAATGTAAGCTGCCCGTGGCCAGTGAACTTGTAAACCAGAGACAGTATAGTATTTAGTCCCAAGTTCTTTGTCTCCAAGATCTATCACTTTTCTGTTCCTAAATTATTCCCTTATAATACTGAAAGAAGTAGTGTGGTCTGAGAAGTCATGATGTTTCTGTAATGGTATCTAGAAATATTTCTGTACTCCAAATAGAACAATTAAAGCGATGGTTATGTTTGCAGCAATAAAATGTTTGTATGCTTGTGTGTGTGTGTGTGTGTGTGTGTGTGTGTGTGTGTGTGTGTGTGTGTGTGTGTTTGCCTCATGCTGTGATGCTTTTCTCTTGAAGGATTCATCATTTTCTTAGCATCATATTCTAATATTCTAACACCATCTACCATAGCTAAAATCTGCTGTTCTTCTATATTGTTTTTGTAATTTCATCTCTCCCTTCCCTGTCCCTCCTTCTTTGCCCAATTTTCTTGTTTCTGACCTACACATTTCTGGACAGCATGTATGTAAGATGAAGTGTATAGAATAAAATTTATCTGGCAGATTGAGGATAACAAATTAACAGTTCAGTTGTAGGATAGCTTATTTGGCTTCTATGTTTATCTTACCCATGAATAATGTTGATTTTTTTTGACCTTTCTCATAATCGGTGATGGCTTCATCTGCCACAAAACACTAAGTTTAAATCACTTTAACTAACTCCAAAATAAAGAGTGAAAGAAAGAAAAAATAAAAAGAAAGAGAAACTATTTTCTGTTGTTAGCAGTCCAACTTATGTTCACTGTAATTATCACCAAGAATAATTTCACTCTTCAATTATTTTCATTCCATTTTGTTTGACTCTTTTATATCTTATGAGACTTAAATTCAATAAATGTTAATCTACCATCATAGATAAACTGTTCCCCTTGGACTTCTCTAAGAAAATCACTCCAGATGATAATGTAATAACCATGATATCTGTAAAAGGCAGGCAGTAATAAAACAATGTTTTCATTAGAGGATATAATAAATATTGGTGAAAAGGAAATTGTGAGTAAAATGAATAAAGGAAAAAGTGCTTTCATGTCCGAATGAATGGAGAGCTTTTGTCAGTAAGCAGTAAGGGAGTCACTGCTATGAATCAAATCTCAGTTCCTACATGTATACATTCTATCAGACAACCGGGTCATGCCCATATGCAAGACTACATCCACAGGTGGTGTAAGTTCTCTTATAAAGTTTCTAAATGTTTTTTTTCATCCTCCATCATGTGTTTTTGCTTTTGGTATGAGAATCTTTACTGTGTGGTTCTGGTCATTTGTTTCCAGGCATGCTGTTTTTCTGCATGTGAATTAGACCTATGCTACTATACTAGCTTAAAAGGAGTAATCAGCATTTCGAGAAACCATTTTTTTGCAGCTAAAATGAGTTTATTATGGGTTTATTTTTCATTGCCTATCAAACAGATGTTGCCTGTTCTCAGAGGGATTTTCTGTACTTCCCAGTCACTCTGGCTGGGTGGATTGCCAGATGTTCCAGCACTCTGCAGAGCTGCTCATGAATGCCAGGGAGGTGAGTGGATCTGCTTCAGCTATCGAAGGGAAACCAAACTGTACTGAATGCTGTCAGGACATGAGGTAGCTGTGGCTTCGAAATGAAAAAACTGTGAACAAGTACAAAACAGATGCAGACGAGTTCCTACTGCTGTGGAAGCAGCTTGCTGCTGAGGAGAGAGCATCAGAATTGGAGTCAAACCAACCTGCTAAAATTCCAACCTTGCTGTGACATCCTCTGACAGTGGAAGCCTTCGCCTCAACTCTAAAATGCATACTTTAACATTTTTGGAATAAAGTTGTTTTATGTGGATTAATATACCCTAAAACAGAGTAGTTGACCAATAACTATTACATATTCACTCACTCCTTGAATCCTGTTAAACTAAATGAACAGACCAAGAATATACTTAATTGCACTCCTCCCCCACCAAACACATTGTGTATGTGTGTGTGTGTGTTTGTGTG
Organism: Micromys minutus; assembly: GCF_963924665.1. Lineage (NCBI taxonomy): Eukaryota > Metazoa > Chordata > Mammalia > Rodentia > Muridae > Micromys > Micromys minutus. The sequence goes on from NC_137959.1 coordinate 24,526,551, forward strand.
TGTGTTTGTGTATGTGTGTGTGCATGTATCAGACAGATCTTCTGACATAGAGAGTGGCAAATACAATCTTCTGCGTTCTTGGGCCTCATAGATCAGAATCTAAAGTGTTTCCAATATAGTCACTCTGGCATCAAATGTCCATATTCTTGAGGACATGTACCTCAGGAGCCTCCCCTTGATAGGGGATTAGGATGCTGTGTTGAAGATAAAGTGAGAAAGTCAATCCATTTTTAGGCAATATGACTTTTCTTGCAGGTATTGAATGTACATTATTTAGTCTTTAGTCATACCAAGGGACAAATGGAATATAAAAATTTTCAGGTTCAACCCTAGTTTGGGATATAAACTAAAAGGCAAATAAAGATCTACATGTGTCTGTCCTTATAGCTTTCTCCAATTTATGTCATAGTAGTAAGAATATTTTATATAATATTTAATTAAGTTGTTATATTAATAGTTCTACCCGAATCAGACATAAATCATTGTCATGGTTTGTATATCGGAGCTTACATTCAATGATTCCCCATGAGGTAAGACTTGTCATTATGCATTTGATTTAAATATAAGTCAAGGAAACAATGGAGATATAATGTATTTTGAAGCTCGAAATTGAACAAAGTCTTTAACTTCCAAGTTTTGCCTTGCTAAATCCCAAAGACACTACTTACACATTTCTTCCAGCACTTACTACATAGTACTTCCCCTAAATCTTCAATATTATTTTAAGTGTTTAGCAGAGTTGTGTACCTTCTCTCTTTGTTTCTTTACTGTTTAACATATTTAAGTTGAATAAACACTAAATCAGTTCATATGAATAAAACTTTAAATATATTGGAAGGATACATAAATGTATGATAAGTTATTATTAATGCTGACAGACGTATTATAAATATCACTGTCTGGTAGTCTGAAGGAGGCAAATTTTTGACTAACACATCTGACTTGATTCAGAGAGATTTCAATACTAGTAATCTGTCTTCTCAATCATTTTCACAGCAGCAGCATTGCTCTTGGATTTACAGTGGAGGCTAAGTATACAAATTTCTACCTCTTTGGATAAAATTGAAATATTTTGAAGACTATAAACAGACAAAGTATATGCAGCCATTTATGTGTTTGCTTTGAAGTGCATAACTGCATCGAGAGACCCATGGCTCCAGGCGCATATGTAGTAGGGGATGGTCTTGTCTTGCATCAATAGGAGCTGCCTTTGGTTCTGTGAACGCTGGATTACACAGTGTAGGGGAATGCCAGAGTGGTGAGATCGGAGTGGGTGGGAGGGAGAACATCTTCATAGAAGCAGTGGTAGAAGAAGGAAAAGGGGGAACCAGTAAAGGGGATAACATTTGAAATGTAAATTCATAAAATATCCAATAAAAAAGGGAAAAAAAGCCACATCAGCAGAGCATTAGTCAATGTTTTGAGAGAGCAGAGCTTAGCTAACATTGTGTATGTATGCAAATGATTACCCAGAGTCCTGTAAAGATGATATGGTATATGGATAAAAAAGAGAATCTTGTCTCCCCCAGGTAAACACAAATTCAAAAAGTTCATAAGCATTAAAAATCAAACCATCTGAGACAATACAGAATTTTGATCATTACCATCTTCCTGCTACCCCATTAAGTAAAAGCTGCAACATCTGTTCTCCATGTAGGTAGCAAGCACTTCTCAGGTTGGGCAATTGACTCCCCACAAGCAGAGCAATTCAAGTGCCTGGTTTCTCAGTAGAAGCATCTTTGTTCAAATATGTTTGATGTGTTGAAGTAAATTTACTTACTTTCCATTCTCACTAGGTGAGATTTCCTTTTATTTTAATTTATTAGTGTCTTCAACTGGGTTAATAAACACATAGTCTATTTCTCCATTTTACTGATTGTTTCATTAGTTAAAAGGAAAAATAAAACATTTTGAATGTTTCTGTTCAAAAGAATTCCACATTTTACTGAGTTCTCAGATGTCTTATGCCATTATGTCTATTTTTACACTATATGACTGTCAAGGAACAAAATGTCCAAGGGTAAAAAATATTCTTTACTTAAAGAAATTAGTACTTAAGTAGCCTCCTCAGTTAACACAGGTGATTCAAGCCTACTCTTTGTCAACCTATTCAGTGTTCACAATAGTTGCAATTTTAGAAATTATTATAACTGCTGTTGGTTCCTCTGGTCAGTGATTATCACATTTTTTGTTGGAAAGGAATTCAAATGAAGTCCTTTTCTTACACAAGCCTTATATGAGGAATTTTCCTTGCCAGCATATGAGAGTTCTGGACTGGACTGCATCTCATATTTTATTGTTGTTTTTCGTAATCGTCTTGGGGTGTTCATTACTGCTAGCTTGAAGTCCTAGCAAGGCAGGTATATTTTAATTCTACCATCAGTACAGTTGGAACTCCATGTACAAAAGGGAATAGAAGAATATTTTTCCTAAAGGAAATAACTGCTTTTCGGGAGTTTATGTTTTAAAAAGTTAATCCTGAAACCTGTAGGATTTGACATTAGCAGAGCACTTTGAAATCCACTATGTAAAGGTTTAGCTTCCTCTCCCTTTTCCAGTTGCCTTCCTACAACATATGCAATAACTACATCGAATTCAGTGAAGTAGTACCATAGGTTATTGATGATATAATATTGATTACAGTGTAAATATCAACCATCAAAGTCCCATTTTATAGGAGTTTATTATCCAACCTTCTATTCCTGTCTCTCATACCCATTTTTTATATTTAGACAATGCTATCCTCTACCTTAATATTAAAAATTATGTTTTATCCACTGATACTTGAAGTTATGTGTTACTGCACAAATTAAATACTGCCTCTTAAAAGAAAATGCAATTGGAGTTTTCCTTGGCCTCTTGGTTACAAGGGGTATCCAAGAGTTGCATGTGTCTGTCTTCATTGTTCTGTTGTTTTTATCTAGGTAAGTGGAGAGAAAATACTTGACATGGTCCATGTGTGAGGTAGAATGTCCATATATACTGGGGACCTCAAACAATATATGTACTCTTTTTATTTCCTTCACTTTTTTGTGTTAACACAAAACAGTTCCCACTGTTCAGAAAGCCAGGGAAACTGATCTGAAAGGACCCTGTTGTCTGTAATTTGGAAGGAAGCCTTGTATGTGCACAGATAAAAAATCTTAATATCTACAAAAAGCCTTACCTTTATTTTTTTCTTCATTGAATTACATAGGCAAATTGTGGTTGGATATTATTGATAAAATGAAAAAAAAAATTAGAACACTATTTATTTTGCAATACCAACTGACCTATACTATATCTGAAGATATAAAAGAGTCTATGTCCAGAAGTGCATCATTTTATATATAATAACAAAACTTTCCCAACACTCAGCCAACTTGCTTATAGAAGGCAAAAGCACATAACAAAGCAGTCATAGGATGGAGAGGCTTCTCTTTTAATTGCAAATGTAAATGTTGCCAGGTGTTCATTTCCCTTGTTCTAATAAATAAATGATTAGAAAACATGATTGATATGAGACTTTGCTGCCTAGCTGTGAGGAGGGTTCTTGGACAACAATGTGGGGGATTGATTTAGAGGGCAGAATGTGAGCTGGCTTGGGAGATTTCAAGGTGTTTCTTACAGAAAGAGCACATATATTGATACCGAGGATGAGAGTTCCAGAACAAAATTTTGGACCTGAAAAGGTGGCAAATGTTCCTGTGACTATTGGACATGGAAGTAAGATGTGTCATTCGAAGTGAGTGCTCTCAAAATAATGTGACTTAGCTTTGTCTCAGATCTGGCCAGATTTTATTCTCAAACCTGTCACTTCTAGGATAAGTGGACTTTGACAAATGAACTAGTGTTGGTCTTAGTAAATCACATCTGTTATTTTAAAATATAATGTATACACCCTTGGTTTTTCAAATGCATAAATTTATGTCACACAATAAGTAAAGTTATATTCAAACAACGGTTGTACCATGACTAGAATCATAGTCAAGGTATAAAACACTTCTCAGTATTTCTTTGTAGCTCTCCCAGATACTTTTCTGATGAGAACACTCACAAGAGATATGATTCTTTTCATAATTGAAGCACTGAAGTTTATATTTTTATGATGTAAAAGCTATATATATTTGATTATTTCTTTCATTGTTGATTTTCCACTTCTATTTTTTCCCATATGGGGACATACACACACACACACATATATATATATATATATATATGTGTGTGTGTGTGTGTGTGTGTGTGTGTGTGTGTGTGTGTGTGTGTGTATAAACTTGGTCAATCTACATAGTAAAGGGTTCAGGGATAATGATTTGTTACTGGATGACTGATTGTTGTGCTCTTCTCTGGGGAGAATTAACTGCCACACTTTATGTATTCTTTAGTTACTTACAGTCCTTTCTCTAGTGGAATTTGTAGTCTTTTCTCACCTCTTACAAGTCTATTATCAGCCTCATCATTTAGCACTTGTTTATGTATCGATGACAGTGAGACTTTATATTTGAACCTTCTGACATTACTAAAAATCACAATCTCATAGTAAGCTATCTGATCTTCCTGCTTGCCTCTAATTCCGTATTCTTTTCCTCCTCATTCCCAGATAAGGGTATTGTTTTCTATATATGTATTGGGACTGGGCTCTACAACGCTGCATTCTGATTGGTTGTGGTTTCCTGTAATGGTCTCCATCAGTTACAAAGTTGTTTCCTTTTATGAGGGTTGAGATCTTTCCTTATACTTATCTGTAGATATAAGTTTAAATATTTAAATATAGTTATGTTTTAAGGGATAATTTATTATTGTGGTGGCTGTAGATTATTCTCTAAAACTTCACTAGCCTTGAGTAGCTTTTCACATGTCTAGTGCCAGACGTGATTTCTTTTGTGTTAAGTAATTTACTACCAAGGTACTTGCACCACTCCTTTTCTGTGCTAGTGATTATTTCGATATGTAGACATCATAGTTCTATAGAACCATTGGTTGTTTCCCTTCTCTGGTTACATCCAAGGTGCCTTTTGATATGAGAGGAGAAAGAATTATATTTTATACAAACTCTAGAAGTTATTTATATAACTAGAAGTTACTATCTACTGAACAATGGCTACATTGTCCCTGTTCTTGCTTACACCCCTGAAAACCCAGGGTGAACTAGAACTCACTAATGCATGCTATTCTTGAATTTTAATTTTAGTTTTGCCTAGTGTAAAATCTTCTTATATATTTATAACTTGGTCTCTTTTTATCCGTATAACTTTAAATAGTTTCTTTTATTCTCTATTGTGATTCTAAGTTTGACTTAGTTACATTGAAGGGTAAAAACTTTTGATTAGTTGCAGTCCAAATTTTCTGTTTTTACTTGAAGAATTGTATGGTATAAGAAGTAATCGACCACATATTTTGCACTCCAGTAAGATATAACTGAAAAGAAAACTGAAGAAAACAATTCCATCTGCAATAACAGCAAAACAATAAAATGCTGCAGAACAAACACTACCAGGAAAATGATCACAATGACAATCGCCATTCACTGTACAAAGTAATCACAGACACAGAAAAAGAGAAATATATAAAAGAGTATGTTGTGTTGTAAATGCACACATTAGAATTATCTAGAGTTCTGAGGGTGTGTACAGTCATACTGGGAATAGACATTTCTGGCCCAAAACCAGACCTGGCCCAGTTCCATCAGGATTGGAGGCCTGCCTGCACGTTGCTGAGTACCCTGAAGATCCGCAGGAGGGTTCTCACTCCTAAGCACAGGGGTAAGTCCACACTCACTCTCCACTTCCTATCACAGAAAGGAACTCTCAAGGCACAGGTAATAGTGCTGCCTGGGAGCAGATATTTCTAGCCCAAGGTCAAAGCAGGTCCAGTTGCATCAAGAATGGGCATTGCCACCAGAATTCACAGTCTACACAGAGAGCCAGACACCCAGGAGAAATCTCTCAGGAGACCACAGGCTCAGGGATTCACAAGCTCCAGGAAGAGAGAACAAGATCACCTAGCATAACCAGTAACAAGATGGCAAGAGGCAAGCATAAGAATCTAAGAAACAGAAAACAAGTCAACTGGGCAACATCATAACCCAGTTTCCCACCTTAGAAAATAGTGGATATCCCATCTCAAAAGAAAAAGAAGATTTAGGTTTAAATATCATAGTTCATGATGAAAAAGATCCTGAAAATCACATAAATAGCACACTTAAAGAAGTACAGGAAAGCCAGGAGAAAAAACACAAACAAGTTGAAGCCCTTAAAGAGAAAACACACACACACACACAAAAAAAAAAAAAAAAAAAAAAAAAAAAAAAAAAAAACATAAAAATCATTTACAGAGCTACAGGAAAGCACAAAGAACCAGGTGAAGGAACTAAAAACAGAAATAGAAACAATGAAGAAATCACAAAAGGAGACAACCCTGAAGTTGAAAAACCTAGGAAAGACATCAGAAGTCATAGACCCAAGCATCACCAACAGAATACAAGAGATGGAAGAGAGAATCACAGGGGCAGAAGATACCCTAGAAAACATGACACAACAGTCAGCGAAAATGCAAAAATCAAAAAGCTTCTAACCCAAAACATCCAGGAAATCCAGGACACAATGAGAAAACCAAACCTAAGGATAATTGGTTTAGAAAGGAGTGAAGACTCCCAATTAAAGGCCCAGTAAATGTCTTCATCAAGAACATACAAGAAGTCCACATAACCCTAAATAGATTGGACCAAAAAAGAAATTTTTACTGACATATAATAGTCAAAAGAACAAATGTTCAAAACAAAGAAAGAAGACTAAAAGCTGTAAGGGAAAACAGGAGAGGTAACATAAAAAGGCAGAACAATCAGAATTACACCAGACTTTTCACAAAAGAATATTTAAGCAGAAGATCCAGTACTGACATCTTAAAAATCATGAGAACACAAATGCCAGTAAAAGTTATTGTATTCAGAAGATGCCGCAATTACCATAGATGGAGAGACCAATATATTCCATAACAAGACCAAATTTGCACAATATCTGTCCACAAATCCAGCACTACAAAGGATAATAGATGGAAAACTCCACCACAAAGAGAGAAACCACGCTAGGAAAAGCAAGGAATTACTATTCTTGCAACAAACCCTAAAAATGAAAAGCACACATACAAAATTCTATCTCTAAAAAAATATAGGAGGAAAAAACTATCACTATTCATTAATATCTGTGAACATCAATGGACTCAATTCCCCAATAAAAATGTAGACTATCAGAGTGGATAAGTTAACAAGATGCAGCATTTTGCTGCATACAGGAAACTCATATATCTGCAACAAATATAGACACTACTTCAGAAGAAAAGTTTGGGAAAAAAACTTTCCAAGCAAATGGTATCAAGGAACAAGTGGAATACCTATCCTAATATCAAATAAAGTAGATTTTCAACCAAAAGACATTATAAAAAAATAAGGAAAGACATTTTTTTTACTCATTAAAGGAAAAATCTGTCAAGATGAACTCTCAATCATGAACATCTATGCTCCAAATACATTAAAAAAATAAAAACAAAAACAAAACAAATCTTACCACAAACAAAATAAAACCTCTCCTAAACCTGAAAGCATATATACACCACACAAAATAATACTGAGAAACTCCTACACTCCATTCTCATCAATGGAAAAACCATGGAAGCAGAAACTGAACAGAGACACTGTGAAATTAACAGAAGTTATTATCCAAATGAAGTTAACAGATATCTATAAAATAATTTATCCTGAAATAAAAGAATATATCTTCATCTCAGTACCTCATGGCACCTTCTCCAAAAATGACCATATAGTTGGTCACAAAATAGGACTCAAAAGATACAAGAACATCTAAATTATTCCAAGCATCCTATCAAATCACCATGACCTAAGACTGGTCTTCAGTAACAACAAAACAACAAAATCACACATACACATGTAAGCTAAACAATGCTCTACTCAATGATAGCTTGGTCAAGGAAGAAATAAAGAAAGAAATCAAACACTTTTTAGAATTTAACAAAAATAAAGACACACATACCCAAATTTATGGAATATAATGAAAGCAGTACTAAGAGCACAAACTCAAACTTTGTGCTCCTCCAATTTAAAAAAAAAAAAAAAAAAAAAAAAAAAAAACTGGAGAAAGCATACACTAACAACATGGTAGCACAGTTGAAAGCTCTAGAACCAAAGTAAGCAGATACACTGAAGAGGAGTAGATGGCAGGAAATAATCCAATTCAGAGGTAAAATCAACCAAATAGAAACAAAAAGAACTATACAAAGAATCAACAAAACCAAGAGTTGGTTCTTTGAGAAAAATCAAAAGATCAATAAACACTTAGAAAGACAAACTAGAGGGCACAGAAAGAGTATCCAAATTAACAAAATCAGAAATAAAAAGGGGCACATAACCACAGAAACTGAGGAAATTCAGAAAATCATGAGACCCTACTACCAAAGCTTATACTCAACAAAACTGGAAAATCTAGAGAAAATGAACAAATCTCTAGAGAGATACAAGTACCAAAGTTAAATCAGGATCAGATAAACAATCTAAAAAAATCCAAAACACCTAAAGAAATAGCCTCACAATTGGAAATGATGGCTGCCTGAGGGAGGGATAGTAAATTTTAATGTTAAACTGTACAAGTTTTCCCATGTTCTATTGTACGGTCCCACAACCATGTGCACAAAGACAGCAAGAAATAGACTTAGTGGGTTTAAAAAAGACTTCATTGAACTATAAGGAGAAAGTATTGATGGGGTCATAGAAGGAGGAAATGAAAGAATGGCATTGGAGTAGATTTGATCCAAACACAGTCTATTTTAAAACAATTTAGATTTTTCTAGCAAAAATAATGATACAGAAAAGCATAATGCTAGAGCTATAACCACAATTTCTAAATAATTTTAAAGCCTATAGTAATTTCCATCATTAGGTAGTGAGACACAACAATCTTTGGGTTTAGACTCCATCTTTAAAAATCTTGTTGAACATTAATCTCAAGTAAACTAACATGAGGCTATTTCATGTTGGAGGCTACCCCCAATAAAACCTGCATCTAGCACCTGTTTTCAGGTTATTCCCAAAAAAATCTACACCCCCATGTTAAAAGACTACCCTTGGTACTTCACTTCCTAAGAACAACCTATCAGGAGGAAAGCAGAAATTAAGTTTAAGGTTTGGCTCCCAGCACCAGTCAATTATGTTAAAGGCCATAATGGCCCCTGAATCAGATGTGTTCCAGGCTAGATACTACTTTCTTGTCTGAAAAATGCTTGCCTAAAACTAGACTGAGGGCTCCACATTCCTGCTGTGTCAGGGTTGGTGGGGAACAAAAGCTTGAGCATGATTAGAGAGACCCTTATACAATTGCAAGGATTCAGCTCCTTGGTGGTCTTTTGGGGTTCACAAACATTTCCTAGCACAACAGTAGATGATTAAACTGTATATTACTGGCAGAAAGGCAATTTAATCTAACAGAGAGATGATGCATACACTCAAACCCAACAATCAAAGGTAAGAATTTTAAAAAGAATATTCCTTTCACAATATATTTGAAAACTTAAATAAACAAAAATATAATAGGATTTCTATACAGTTGACTTAATGCTATAATCAACTGATACAAAATGTAAATTTTAGTTTATTAATCTATGACATAAAATATTTTAGCAAGTAACAGTTCAATAACTTATATGATTATAAAATATTCTATATCTATATGATCACTTATCCCTCTATTAATTAATAGACTCAGAAGTACTCAATTGATATTACAAGATTTTATTTTACTTTTTAAAATTTTAATTTTGACATTATTATTGCTTTCTTGGTATGAAAACTACCATGTCTTTCCTTGCAAGTGATATTAGAATAGCTCTTTTTTCATATTTTCTGTTTGCTTGATAATTTTTATCTTTTTTTTAAGGAGAGTGATTTAAAGAACAATGTGTATACTGAAGAAACCTACAGCCATTATAAATATTTGCTGATCTCCCAAGGGAGTTAAGTTCACAGATCACTTTTATATAGAATAAATATAATAAACATAAAGCTTAAAATATAAAGGATATAAAATTATGTGGAACTATGTTGTAATTTACTCTGCTTGTTCTTTTCTTTCTGTAACCTTGAATCTCACTGGATCTGTACTGTTAAAGCAATTGTTAATTACTTTATTTGACTGACTTTGTTTTGACACCATGAATCTAGTATTTTCCTGGATGTTAAAAATTGTATTTAGTTGATTTGGGTTTTGTTTTAATGTCTCTTGTACGAAATTTCAAATAATCCAAATCAACTTCAAATATTAATGATTACACAGATATATTTTCAAGGTAGGTCTGATTTTACACAATAATACATATTTGCCATCCAATATGATATTAATGTTAGTTATATTGCATCCATATTATATAACCACACAATAACCATTAATAAAAGTATATTAAAGACAAAAGAGTTGTCAGTCCTCAGCACTGGAAAGAAACGGGAAAAGCCAATGGCATATGAGAAATTTGAAGTACTTCAAACTAATGCATATTGTATGTATTAAACACAAATCAGCTGCAACCAGACTAACCTAAAAATGTGAAAACCTGCATCTCCAATCACCTTACCTGATACATCATGCTTGGCTTAAAAATATTTAGACAAGAAGAACTTACATTACCAAGAGGCACTTGCTGACAGGAACCTGGTATTACTGCTCTTTGGAGGCTCTCAGCAACTGACCAATACAGATGCAGATGCTTAGAGTCAAACACCAGACTGAGATCAGGGACCCAGATGGGAGAGCAGGTGAAAGGACTGGAGGAGATGAGGGAGATTGCGAACCCACAGGAAGAAGAACAACAGATGACCATACAACCCAATGCTCCAGGGGCCTAAACCACCAACCAGTAGAGGGAGGGATCCATGGCTCCAGAGACATTGGTAGGAGAGAATGGCTTTGTCTGATATCAGTGGGATGGAAGGCCCTTGTAGGGGATGATGGAGTGGAGGTGCAGGAGATGGTGGGTATACAGGCAGAACCCTCAAAAAGGAGGAAAAAGAGGAATGTTGTAGAATGAAGTCTTGTGAAGAAGTAACTGGGAAGTGGGTAGTGGGGTATCATTTGAGATGTAAATAAATGGAATGATTAATTAAAAAATTAAAAGAATATGCAAAAAAGTGAAAAAAAATTCAGTAGACAAACATCAGAACCTGATTTAGAAGCAACACAGAGTTTGGTTGGAATAAGGAGATGGTGGGAAATAGGTTAAACATGTTAATTGATTTAAAAAATACAAAACAAAACACAGTACCAGATGTGTTTATAAGTTTAGGCCTGAAAGCTAGAAAGCACAGGGAAGATTTTGATGCATCAGTGGACAGCTAGAAAAAGATTCAACAAGCTTGATGATGTGCCAATAGAAATTTTATTAATTTACTTGCAAGGAGAAAAGCAGGGCAGCAAAAATGAATAATAAAAAGAAAATACCCTGGCATTATAGAAGAATATCCAATAGCTTAATATACATGCAATTAAAGTGTCCACATTCAAACTCTCAAAGTCACAAAGTCACAAAGTCACAGAAAACCCAAAAGGAAATCTCAAAAGATAATATAAATTTAGCGAAAGGATCATATGGATACAATGATAAAATCTTATCAAAAATAGGCTACATAGTAATGAACAAATTATGTAATGTACTGAAAGGAAAATATAGCCATCTATACATTCTATATACATTGATCATCTTGGAACAACTTGTAGATAGATTTATAAATACAGCAGCTCTATAAATACTGTCCCTTTAAATTAAAATATGTATAATTCACATAACTACCTTTATCTGTTGGCACTTTTACTTGGAAATCTTTTGGTGTAGTTCTAGTTTGAAGTTCATCATCACCATGATTGGAAAGCACATCTTTCTCTAAGAGACCAAATAACTGAAAATAAATTTACTGTACTTATGTCACAGGAAATAATGTGTGTGTAAGGCCCTTATTGAATGAATGAAGAAATGAATGAATGAATGAATGAATCACTGTAAGTTATTGCCATATCAGTTTTTATTACTAGTGGTTACATTTATATCCATCATATAAAATTTTAATGAATAAAATCTACATACTTCACTTTGATCATGAATTAAAGCCAAAGGGAATTTTTCACTTACTAGATAAAAAATTATAACACTGCAGCTAAATCAGACTCAAATAAATGAGGCAATTTGTTCTAAGATAGCTAGTGATCAATTGCAGAGGGAAATTGTGACCCCAGATTTTATTTTCTGGCTTGTCACAGAAGCAGTAGATTTGGAATGGTTAAATCAGATGTTGCATTATATTACCTCAATGAGGGAAGTCGCATGAGGAATTTGAGCAAGAACTTGAAGCAAAAGCCCTGTATGATGTTTGCTGACTTGTTGGACATGGGCATGCTCAGTTAGGTTCCTTACAAAAGTCATGATTGCATGATGCACAGTGGGCTGGACCTCTGGCATTGATTAATAGGCAAGACAAGCCACAACAGATGTGCCCACTGACATAGGCATTCCACAAGTGAAGCTCCCTTCTCAAGTGTTTCTGGGCTGTGTCATGTTGACTACTATCGAAAATGAGGCCACCTGTAACTCCAGCTCTCTGTAGCTGGAGGAAGAACAAAAATTAGTTCAACATCATTAGGACACATAGAAAGCCTCTGTCTCAAAACAATATGTAATAAAAGCATAAATGTACCAAAATATAACTTATCAATCTTTATTTTAAAATATAAACCAACATAGTAAAATAAGCCAATTTAATATTCTACTTAGTTACAATAATCTCATAACATTTTGGAACAACAAAATTATAAAATATTTCAAAAACTCTTTGATAGCTCCCAAAGTAAATGGCAAGCCTATTTGGAAGTCATCGCCAATGCCTCTTATGCCACAACTCGATTTAACCTCCAATCTACATGAATGTCTCTGTTATTGATAATTCACATAAATAAATAATATAACCTTTCATGTATAAAGTTTCTAAATACATTCAAGTTGTGGTATGTGCAAATATTTAATTTCTTTTATTTATAAGTATGAATAAATAACTGTATAGATGAAGATATGTTTTTCTATCCTCTATTTTCTTCATCTACTTTTAATGTATATTATGTTTTTTAGGACAGTGTGCTGTTTTTATTTCCTTTTTCAAGTTTCTCATGTAGCATGTTTAACCTTTAGGTCTTTCTTAGCACTGTGTTTACTGAGTTCTATGAGTTTGTTGATTTCTGTTTTTTATTTAATTTGTCTATAAGAATTTTCACAACATGAATGTGAGGCCCAGTTCCTTGGAGCCATTTTTAACATATGGGCATCTAAATTAAATTCCACATATTTGGAGTTACTGTTGCTTATTCTTTGTTACAGTCTATTAAATCAGAAATATATTTTTATTACTGGAGATGTTAAATGTATCAGAAATTGTTTACTAATCTTTAAAACAATATACCATATACTATAACTAACTGCAGAAATGGTTTCTGTGGTAAACATAAACCTTAGATGGACCTTGGATTCCTGATCTTTCCAAGACTTTTGTCACAAAGGGGTGTTGAATTTTGTTGAATGCTTTTTCAGCAGCTAGTGAGATGATCATGTGGTTTTGTTATTTGAGTTTGTTTATATGTTGGATTTCCATATGTTGAACCATCATTGCATCCCTGGGATAAAGCCTACATTGTCATGGTGGATGATTGTTCTGATGTTTTCTTGGATTCAATTTGCAAGGCTTTTTATTGAGTATTTTTGCATCGATGCTCAAGAGAGAAATTGGTCTGAAGTTCTCTTTCTTTGTAGTGACTTCCTGTGGTTTAGGTATGAGAGTAATTGTGGCTTCAAAGAACGATTTGGGTAGGATTCCTTCTGTTTCTATTTTGTGGGATAGTTTGGAGAGTGTAGATATTAGGTCTTCTATAAAAGTCTGATAGAATTGTCCACTAAACCCATCTGGTACTCGTCATTTTTTTTTTTTTTTTTTGGTCTGGAGTCTTTTGATGACTGCTTGTATTTCTTTAGGTGTTATAGGACTGTTTAGATGCTTTATCTGATCCTCATTTAACTTTGGTATCTGGTATCTGTCTAGAAATTTTTCCATTTCCTCCAGATTTTTCAATTTTGTTGAGTATAGGCTCTTGAAGTAGGATCTGATGATTTCTTGAATTTCCTCAGTTTCTGTTGTTATGTATCCCCTTTCCTTTCTGATTTTGTTAATTTGGATACTCTCTCTTTGCCCTCTAGTTAGTCTGGCTAAGGGCTTATTGATCTTTTTGATTTTCTCAAAAAAAAATAGCTCTTGGTTTTATTGATTTTTTGTATGGTTCTTTTTGTCTCTATTTGGTTGGTTTCTGCTCTAAGTTTAATTGTTTCCTGTTGTGTACTCCTCTTGGGTATATCTGCATCTTTTGGTTTTAAGGCTTTCAGTTTTGCCTTCAAGGTAGACTTAGTTGTAGTAGCTACAAGCTGGAAACAATCCAAATGTCCTATGACAGAAAAATGGATACAGAAAATGCTACCAACGTTGCATGAGACACAAATCAAATGCTTTGGTGGGCAGTTTGCTTTCTTTATTATTACTACTGAAAGGAAGAACACAGCAGAGGCTCCCTCACAACGACAAACAACACCCCAATTTCTATTTTCATAGAGAGATGGTTTATTAAGTGTGGAAGAAAAGGAAATGTAGCTGATTTCTGTAGGCCTAAGGTTTTCCAACTACTTTTAGTAAGGGTTCACTCTCTTCTCTACCCAGTAGACATGATGGAAAAGAAAGGTATTAGAGTATGGGAGAACTGAACTTGTTTCAGCAATAGATCTTTGTAGGGGGGGGAGCTTGAATTGATTTGTCAGCAGTTAGTCCTCAAGCAAACACCAAATAAGATTCAGCAGCTTCAGGCCTGTCTTCTAGGCAGGCAGACAATAGGCACACACCAGCTCTTGCAGTCCAGTTCTTTCAGCCATCAGCCATCAGGCATCTGCACTTCAATCATGAAGAAATCTCCAGGCTAACTAAGGAGCCAGCTGCCATGGAAACCTCTCTAGGCATTCTTGGGGAAGTTTCTCTCAGTACTATAAGTTGAGCTCAACAATGCTATTTAAAGAACTTCAGGACAATTCCCCTTATAAATATTGATTCAAAAATACTTAATAAAATTTTTGCACACCGAATTCAAGAAAACATCAAAGCGATCATTCATCATGATTAGGTAAGATTCATTCCAGGGATGCAGGGATGGTTCCTTATGTGGAAATCCAACAACACAATCCACTATATAGACAAACTCAAAGAAAAAGCATTTAAGAGAAAGCATTTAACAAAATATAAAACTCCTCATGATAAAAGTTTTGGACAGATCATGAATTCAGAGCCCATACCTAAACATAGTAAATCCAACATATAGCAAACCAGTAACCAGAATCAAACTCTAAATGGAGAGAACCTTGAAACAATCCCACTAAAATCAGGGACTAGACAAGGCTGCCAACTCAATATATTACTGAAAGTTTTTGCTGAAAAATTAGAAAACAAAAGGAGGTCAAAGGGATACAATCTGGAAAGGAAGAAATCAAAATATCACTATTTGCAGATGACATTATAATATAATTAAGTGATCCCAAAAATTTCGCCAGAGAACTCCTCATTCTGATAAACAGCTTCAGTAAAGTGGCTGGATATAAAATTAACACAAACAAATCAGCTGCCTTCCTCTACTCAAAGGATAAACAGGCTGAGAGAAAAAATTAAATAAACAACACCCTTGAAAATAGTCACAAATATATAAAATATCTTGGTGTGACACTAACCAAGGAAGTGAAAGACCTGTATGACAAGAACTTTAAGTCTCTGAAGAAGAAAATCAGAGAAGATCTCAGAATATGGAAAGATCTCCCATGCTAATGGATTGGCAGGATTAATATGGTAAAAATACCGATCTTGTCAAAAGCAATCCACAGATTCAATGCAATCCACATCAAAATTCCAACTCAATTCTTAATAGAGTTGGAAAGAGCAATTTGAAAATTTATTTGGAAATTGAAGAAAGGACTGAAGGAACTGAAGGGTTTTTAAAGCCCACAGGAAGAACAACAATATCAATCAACTAGTGCCCCAAGGTCTCCCAGGGTCTAAATCACCAACCAAAGAGTAAACATTGAGTGACACATGGCTCCATCCACACATGTAGAAGAAGATTGGCCTTGTTAGGAAGAAAGACCCTTGTTTCTGGGAAGGCTCAATGCCCCAGTGTAGGGGAATGTCACAGTGGAGAGGCAAGAGTGAGTGAGTGAGTAGGTGGGTGGGTGGGTGAATGGGGGAGAACCCCCATTAAAGCCTGGAAGGGGAGGGGGACGAGAAATTTCTGGAAGGGAAACCAGAAAGAGGATAAAATTTGAAATGTAAATAAAGAAAATTTCTATGAAAAGTTAAGGAAAAAAAGAAAAAACATGACATGCATGTCTTTAGAGTAAAATAGGGATTGGGGGCAATCTAAACCGATTCTCAGGCTCATTTTCATCTGTGGTGTTATATTTATACTCCATCAAGAATACATTCAGGTA
This sequence comes from Micromys minutus, assembly GCF_963924665.1. NCBI lineage: Eukaryota > Metazoa > Chordata > Mammalia > Rodentia > Muridae > Micromys > Micromys minutus. The sequence continues at coordinate 24,543,132 of NC_137959.1, forward strand.
TTTGCTATATCAAAACATCTTTTCACCTGTGTATACTTCAGAAAAAATGAAAACACTCTTTCATGTGTTTGATTTGTCCAGACATCCTTTCACCTGTGTGCCCCAGCAAAACAACCTTTGACATAACTAACTTCCCAAGGAATCTAGAACTTTCCACTTCAGATTTCTGACTCAGGCAGGAGACAACAGAAAATGACCCTGCAGGTGTGAGTTTTAAAAGGTAAAAGAGGAGGTTTCTGTTAGAATGGGCTTAGATGTGGTTGTATATTCTGATTGGGAATGTTACTTAGGGTAGCTAAAGTGGATTTTTGATTTCTGAACTTCAATACTTTGGTAGCTGGAACATTTTGGTCAACCTCAGAAGGAGATAGTGGCCAAATAAAGGAATAGATTGTGGGTGTTATATTTAGAAATATGATATAATAAACATGATGTAATATAATATAATATAGTATAATATATTATAATATAATATACTGATATCATGTACTATAAAAGTATTTTTCAAAGCAGAAGAATTGGGAGAAAAGGCAAGACCTGCCAAAGACATTCTTGCCATGCTTGGGCTGGCTAGTGTCTTTTCAACTACTATATCAAGAATAAACAAGTTCTGTTTCCATACGATCAGGAAAAATCATAAATACAGTGGTATAGTCTATGTCCATGAGACCATCCCAACACTATGCATTTCTAACATGACTGAGGAAGCTTGCGATATTAAATTTGTTCTGTATGATCAGAGATTCCTGGAACAGATTAATTTCTTTAAAAAATGTAACATTCATTTCATTTTATTGTCAGTGAGGTCTAAACCTGAAGTATTTTCAATTAACAATCTCAGATTACTTATTACCCTAAACTAGAAAATCAATGTACCTTATAAACTAATGTTTATTATGTATTATATTTTATGAGTGTAATTAACATCCTTGGAGATGATTTTTATTCATCCTAATAAATTGACACATACAATTATTGTCCTGTTACAGATAAAATAAATAAAACAAAATATTTTGGAATGACTTAGGCAAGAAATGAAATAATCCTTATAAACAGCTGGTCATGCACCAAGCAGCAGTTATTGTGTAAGTTTTGCCATCTAATATGTACTAAATGTTTTTAAGAAAAATTTCATTATTGCCCCTTTGGGCTTGTACATTAAAAGATAGAGAAGATAAATGATGTGTCCATGGTTATTCATGTAGTAAATTAGAGAGAAATTTAATCCAGCAGTATGGACACTCTGGCAAGGAATCACATCCAAAGACCTACTTCTGTGTGATCTGGCATTAATACACACATGCCCTTAGTACACAGAGTTAATCCCAAACAAAGGAATATAACTAAGGAGCAAAGAGATGAATCAGGGAAAGATTTGAGAGAATGAGTTAGAGGAAGAATGCACCCAGTTCTCACCAGAAACTATTTAAGAGCAGCACAGGGAAAGAGATACAGTCAGTTGTGTGTTAGTTTGCAGATCATTGTGGAGGAAATTTCATTATGAGGACTTAATTTTGATTCAATGAATGGAGTACAGTGAAGCTGAGATAGTTCATGAGCTCGTGCAGAGGCAGTTAAAGCCAAAAAACAATAAAGAGCCAGAAAATTAGGATAACAACAACAAAAATTACATGAGTTTGAGTCTGGACACAACAATTCAGTGAGAGGCTAGAGGAGCCAGACTGAATCTATCAGCTTGGTGAGGAGTTTGAGGTAGAACAGCAGAAACCATACAGCCATCCAGCATTCAAAAAGACCTAGAAAGGTTGAACTGATTTAACAGTAAGTATCTGAAACAATAAATACAACTGGTGATTTACATTTAGACCAAATGAGAGAGCAATGTTTGAGTGATAGAAAAATATGATTGTGAAATGTCAGTTGAGAAGCCCAATGCAAAAATATACTAGTAGTGACTCAAAAATAAACACCTTACTTCAAATTTTTAAAAACTCAAGAAATTCACAAACATTAGACATAATTTTTACTTTGTCGTGTTTTTTGAAGTTTAAAGACTCTCTACAATGACAGAGAAAATAATCATTCTTGAAATATGATAATCATTTGAAAAAAAACTGATTCATATATTTTGTTGAAGAAAATAAATCAAGAAAACTCAAGTGATTTCTGAAATACCCTCGCAGGGGTGAGACCCTCACTCAAGTCTTGGGATAACATGACCCCGCAAGAATTCATGAGAGACCATTCTTGCTGCAATTACACGAGGTTTATTGATGAACCAGTGCACTGGGGTCAAGACTCATAACCCACACAGGGATAGAGGTGTCTGACCGGAGTGGCTGATAGAAGGGGTTTTTAAAGAAAAAAACCACAACCAAACTGGAGAGGGATTATATTATTGGAAAATGACAAAAATACCAGTGTAGTATCTCAAGGGAAGCACCCAGTTTCTCAAGAATGTTTATAAGGTATTATTTTAACTTCTATGATTTTATGGACAGTCAGCTCCTGAAACAGAGTCACTGAACCTGCTATCCTACATTTCTGGCTCTACTCTACCTGCTAGGTGTCTTCTACTTTTCCTGTTAGGGGATCAGGATTTATCCTGGTCTTTCAATTTGCTTCTTTGTTCCTCTTTGTGTCAAATGTTCAAGATAATTTTAGGTTTGTCTTTTTTTGTTTCTGTCAGTCCATGATATACTCTTTAAAGATTAGAAGGGGTGATTGTCCCTTTGCTCTTCTGTATTTCCAGAGTAAGAAGGAAGGCCTGCTTCTTTTAACTTATTAATGATTCTTTAGATATGTCAGTTGTTGTCAATAAAGAAATGTATATCTAATTAGTATTTAGTAATTAGTATTACAAATATATATGTAGAAAATATGTGCTCACATATATTATATAAGCATATATACATACTAATATATGTATATATTCATATGAAAAATTGTAAAGCTGGGATTGCTTTGTAATTATTCCACTTCTTGCGACATATTAAAATTCTTCTCCTCTGAGACCTCCTGAGCCAAGCTGTCTGCCATGTTCCTACTACTGTGAGATATGGCCCATTAAGGTTCAATTAAAGCATTCCACTGCTTTTTTAACCCAAAAATCTCAAAATCTGAATTCCTCCAAACAAAAGAACGTCACCTCTATAATAGTAATGCCCAAGTCCATGTTACCCATTTTTTTTTTTTTTAGGATTTTCATTACTCCAAAGAGATGGCATGACCCAAGCAACTCTTATAAAGAACCTTTAATTTGACCACCTTATAGTTTCAGAAGTTCTATCCATGATGAGACTATCAAGGCAGACATTGTGCTGGAGGTGCCAAACATTCCGAATCTTGATTCAAAAGCAGCTAAGAGGATACAATCTTCAGAAGGTGAAGAAGGGGAGCCTCTTCCACACTGTGCAGAGCCTGAGAACTCAGAGGCTTCACTTCCTCTCTACAAAGTATCACACTTTCTCCAACTAGGCCCCAGCTATTCCAACGAGGCCACACCTCCTAATAGTGCCACTTCCCATGGGCTAAGCATCTTCAAACCACAACAACTTCTTATCACAGAGTCTCTTAATGGCTCTCATGAGGAAGGCTGTTATTGTTGTTGTTGTTTGTTAGTTTTTCTGTTTTAGTTTCTAAAATTATTTTGACCACCACATTGCTCTTATGAATATTGGCATCTCAATAGTACTAGATCAGAAGCTCAAAGATAAAAAAAAAATATTTTTTGATAATTCGTACTGATGATATTGACAAGGCTAACATGAATTCCCTCATTAACTCTGCTGCTGAAGTACCTTTCAGATCTGCGGGAGAACGTCCTGATAAGCATTGCTGCTCTCCATCTTTGCTCCAGTTGCTTCTGTTGCTTCAGTAGCACTTGAGTTCCTTTTTTCTTTTTCAAGTACTGTGTGTTGTTACTCGGATGGATAAAAGAGAACCTCTATCACTACCAGAGCTTTTGTTAAGCTTTCTGATCTTTTATCTCCTCCTGGAGTTTCCCATATTTGCATAATTGTTTGGACTCTGCTGTGTCTATTGCATCTTTTTTCTTTTCTGAAAGTGGAAGATCAGGGGCAGATGCCCATGTGCCCACTCTCTCCAGAGGCAGCCCTTGGTACCTTTGTGCCCCTGTGGCTTCTGTTGTACTCATCTGCCCAAGAAGCCTGGCTTTTCAAAGACCCATTTGGTGTTTAATTGTACTCTCAGCTCCTCCAAGCAGGCTCACACACCTGCTATCCACATCACTGTCTCTTTTCATCTCTCTAGAAATATCCACCTTTGATTACATGAGAATCTTCTGTAACTGTGCTGTTCATGTGGGAAGCTACAGAAGTCTTCCATTATAATAGGTTTGACCTGAGAAAAAGGCTATTTGGGGGCACAAGCATAAAGACAACAAGAGAATAAAAGGAAGGGGGATGTTTTGTCTCTGTATCTTCCACAGACAGAACTGGATCCATTTAAGGATTAACAGATCACAAGCAGCTGTGAATTGTGACATTAACCTGCACATAATTTTTCAAACACTGATATACTATTATATTATATTCTTCTTGTCTTTTATTGTTTTTTTTAACTTACATTTTCAATGTTATCTCTTTGCCTGGCTTCCCCTCTGCAAATGCCCTATCCTATCCCTCTGGCCCTGCTTCTCTGAGGGTGCTCCCTCACTCAAATACCCACCCATTCCCTTCTGCCTCCCTAACCTGCCTTTTCCCTATACTAGGACATCAAGCCTTCAAAGGACCAAGGGCCTCTCCTCCCATTGATGCCTGACAAAGGCCAAGCTCAAGAAGAAGAAAGAACAAAATGTAGATGCCCCAGTCTTAAAAGGGGGAACAAAATACTCACAGGAGGAAGTACAGAGACAAAATGTGGAGCAGAGATTGAGGGAAAGGCCATGAAGAGACTGCCTCACCTGGAAATTCCTCTCAGATACAGTCACCCAACCCAGACCAATTTCTTTATAGATACATTGATTCAGAGTTGGCAAAATTTCCATATATCGTTCAGAGACTTATTTATTAAATGGTTATTGGAAGGACTGAATTGACCTGGGTCAGGTAAGCCAGGTTACTCAAGGAAAGAATGAGAATCCTAGAAGTTTTCTCAAAATACTCATGAAGTCCTATAGAACCTTTACACCCTTTGATCCTGAAGCTGAAGAAAAACAATCAGCTAAAAACATGGCTTTTGTAAAATAGGCAACCTCTGACTGATAAAACCTCCAACATTTTGAGGAGTTTGAAGGTAAACAATTGACAGAGCTCATGGCTATAGTAGAAAAAGCTTAAAAAATAGAGACACTCCTGGGCAGTTAACAAAACAGGGATGGGCCAAAATATTGCTATAGAACAACAGGGAACTGGGAAAAAAATGCTTCTCTCACAACCCCCATTGCTTTGAGCTGGTGCCAAAGTCTGGTAAAGAGACATCATTATAGGATTAGAACCTCAGTAGAAGGGACCTTATACTATGATCTTAACAATGACAAAGGTTGTAAGCGTGAATAGGCTCTGAAAGTGAATACATCACTCCCACTGACACATCTCCACTGATAACCAATCATTCTCAGACAATAATATCAGCCTGTAGAAACCTTTCCAGGATCTGACATGGTTCCTTACTCTAGAGGGGATTGAAATGAGTGAATTGGCCAGAGCCAGGCTGACTCTCCTACAAGCTGCAAGCTACCAGTTCAGGTGATCAGGCCTGATTTTCTACTTTCCAGAACTGGGCAAGCAAGTTACTAGGACAACCATAGGCTTAGGTCAAGAGATACCTATCCAGAGCCAAGTAGTCAAAAGCTACTCCATCTTAGCATGCAGCAAAATAGTTAGTCAAGTATGCTTGAAGAAACCCCTACCCAATCATAGTATCACTCAGAGCCCCTGAGACAGAACCCACTCAAAAGGTATAGATCTGCTTCCCATCCCTAATATTCTTCTGTTAAGCTTTAAAATTAAATCTGCAGATTCACTTGGGGGTCCTTCCATCCCAAAATAATCGGGGCCCTGTATACAGGAATAAATGGTCTAGCTTTGGCATATTATTTGAGTCTGATTTATCATTCCTGATTGATTCGCAGACCCTAATCGAATCATTGTAAACATCTGTGTTCTTCCTATCCACAGAAGGAAGTTCCACAGCCATGTGGTCATACTTGCATCCCGTCATACAATTCTAGTTTATTGGGCATTTTTGATAAGAATTATCTCTAATATACCTGCCACACTCACATTTTAATATCTTTCCCGGCAATCAAAATCCACTTCAAAGCTTTGTGGTTAATGTATGCCCACAAAACAAAACAAAACAAACACACACATACACTTATTTTTGTTGTTTTTTTTTCCTTTTCTTTTGTTACCTATATCAGGCTTTAAAGAACACTGTTACTCTAAAAAGACCATATGGACATTTCATGTGCCTTTGATAGCATGGGCATATAGGTGCTCACAGGTTCTACCCAACATATCATTTAAAACATATCATTCCAGTTTTATGTTTATGCTTTTTAAAATAATTATTTATTTATTTTATATATGTGAGCACACTGTCTTCAGACACACTAGAAAAGCACATCAAATTAATTGCAGATGGCCATGAGCCACCAAGAAGTTGTTGGGAATTCAACTCAGGACCTCTGGGAGAGCAGTCAGTGCTCTCAACCACTCAGTCATCACTTTAGCCCATCCTCCCAGATTTATGAAAAAAGAATTTAAACTGGGTGACAAGAGAGCTCACCAAACCACAGTTCCAGGTCTTCTACAGCTCTGTGGGATGATGGAAACATCTCCTGTGGTTTGTATTTCCATGTTCAGATTTCTTTTTGGTGACTGTGCAAAGCCATCAAAGCAATGGCTGTTATACTTTAATACAATTCTTTTCTTTTTATTTTCAACCCAGATGTAAAGCATCTTATTTCCCCTTTGGCACTTGTTTTTCTCTTGTTCTTTCAGTCTCTAATTAGGCCATCTGTTTCAAAATTAGTCCGCCATTGGGAATGGATTTAGTTTGTTTATATTTGCTTGTCTCTTTGCTTTATTTCTACCACTGACATTTTCAATATGGCTCTTACTTTTGCTAACCTGAGATCATTTATTTCGTTTCCAGATGAAGAGAACATTCTTTTAAAATTATCCTTCTCTTAAAACAAACAATCAAAACCTGAAATGAGTTCTCCATTTTCTATGACTTTCTTTTTCAGAATATTATAAATATCTGAGGGAGAAGAGATACAGGTAGAGGTTTCACATACAGCATCATGGGAATGTACAGGCAGTAAACTCTTTGTATTACTTAAAAGTAGTATTATCACTTCCTCCACTTAAATACTTAGAGTGAGATGTAAGAGTCCTTTAATGCAGCCATGCAGTTAAACATCTTAACATCTCTGAAACACTGATGTTATGCTAATGTCCCAGAGACTCTCTGGACACTGAAGACATTTCTCCTACTTCATTCTTTCTCTCTCTGTAAAGACACACAATGTGTGTATGGGGTTTTGTGAAACATCTGTGCTCACAATTTTATGGGTTCAGTATTGTCCTAAGCTGCTTTACAAAATTTTGAGTTTAATTTTTGAAAGCATAGTTTATAATGATAGAATATAGTAACATAAATAGGTACGTACTTCATAAATACCAACTTAAACTACCACACAAATCTTTCATAATAAATAAAATGGCAATATTCTGGTATTATCAATGATGACATCCTTATATTATTTATTCTTGTGTATAGTGACGAGCTCTTGAGAAAGTGTCACTTGCACTGAAGTTTTGGGCCATGTTAATTAAATATAAAGACCATGAGACATGTGCTTTCAAAAATTACAATAAATCTAAATATCCCATGTCTTTTTATTTTTTTTTCTGAGACCATAAATGTTCAGAATCTGGCTTCTAGCTATACCTACTACTTTAGAAACTTGGACTGTTATTTTCTCTAAAACTTTGATGTGAATGAATGGTTTGTCTTTGCTGATGGCATGAACATAACACACTATTAGTTTTTGATTCTTTGTATAAATAGAAGTTCATGTCCTTATCCTAGTTATATTAGCGCTAAATTGGTCAGTGGTTCTTTCCCAACTTTCCTCTATTTTTTAAAATTATTTTATTGGCTATTCTCTGTATTTATATTTCAAATGTTATTTCCTTTTATCCTGCTCCCATCCCTCCTCCCCCTCCACTTGTTTCCATGAAGGTGCTCCCTCTCCCAATCGCCCTCTCCAAGTCAGTGCCTTGGCATTTTCCTACACTGGGAAAACATGCCTTCACTGGACCAAAAGCTTCTTCTCCCACTGATGCCAAATAATGCTATCCTCTGCTACATATGCAGCTAGAGCCATGAGTCTCTTCATGTGTGCTCACTGGTTGTTGTTTAAATCGATGGGAGTTCGGGGGGGTTTGGTTGGCTGATAATGGTGTTCTTTCCATGAGGTTGCAAACCCTTTCAGCTACTACAGTCTTTTCTCTAGCTCCTTCATTGTGGTCACTGATTTAAGTCTGATGGTTAGTTGTAAGCATTCTCAGCTGTATCTGTATGACTCTGGCAAAGCCTATGAGGAGGCATCCATATCAGATCCCTGTCAGTAAACACTTCTTAGCATTAGCAATAGTGTTTCGATTTGGTGACTGCATATGTGGTGGATCCCCAGGTGAAGCAGTTTCTGATTGATCCTTTTCTTCAATCACTGCTTCTCTATTTGGCCTTGTATTTTTCTCATGGTGTTTTGTTCTCCCTTCTCGGAAGGATTGAGGCATCCACATTTTGGCCTTAATTCTTTTTTGAGCTGCATAAGGTCTGTGAATTGTTTCTTGCTTTCCCCCCTTTCATTGACCTGTTTTCCACAGTTCCAGGCAGGTCAAAACAGATGTGGATATTCACTGTTCTTAAAACTCCATTACTTAACTACCTTACTTAATTTACAGAGACATTTTAAGTACAAACATCTTTTTCATCCACAAAGGCAAGCAATAATTTACAGAAAACCTATCTATTCTTTCCTAATTTTAGTAATTATGGCTATTTCTTCAGTTTTAGATAATCTTTAGCCTCTTCTCCAGAAACAATGGGTTCCTTTGTTGTCTGGTGTTCTGAGTTATATCACATTTTAGAACATATAAAAACAAAATGTCAATGGGTTTCTTCTTAAGTTCATCAGGCTGCCCTAACCCTAATGAGTTTCACTGAAATAACAGGAAATGGTGAGGGGTTTATAACTTAAAACATCTGTAAATACTGAATGATGCACATATGCATCGGGTATACCAGCTCTCAGTTGTACCTCAAAATGCTGTAATTAAGTTATAAATTAAGGAAGACCCAGGAGAGTCCAGGATAATGAATACTCTGCCAGGTGTGTGAGACAAGAACATTGTATATTTATTATCTATTTGAATGGTGTCTAAATGTTTTCACACCTGACACCCTTTGCACTGTGCTGCTATTATTAAGCCCACACCTTTGCACCTATGTATCTTGGTTAAACCAGGAGTGCAGCCTCAAGGTCTTTGTGACCTGAACTCTTGGATATGGATCCACCATTCAGCACTCATGTAATTCACGAGTGAGGAAGCACAGGATGCTGAAAAGGCTCTATAGTGACTGAAAAGAGAAGGATGTTTGATCACATTTAGTGGCTACAAACAACTGCGGACTGGCAGGAGCATGATTGTGAAGCTCGCTGCTCACTCACATTGCTCTTCAACAGCCTTAAGAGTAATGTGTCTACATGAACAAAAGCATTATCTAGCTGCACAGTGCCCCCGTATAGTGGCTCATTTCTTCCCTACTCAAATTTTTTTGTTGCAGACTTTGTCCCAAGTGTAGGTTTCCCAAACTAACAATGTTCATAGAGTTGTTCTGCCAAGTTACCCACCTAAAGAATACGCCAACCTATGGCATATGTAGTGAAAGCTTATGTATCTTGATCTTGTTTTTGAAACTTGTGTGACTTATTTAATCAGGCCTTAGAATGTCACGAGATAATTCCATTACTAATTTATAGCAGACAGGACAATTGAACATTAAGGAAGAAAATACTTCACAGGCATTCACAGTTAAATGTTCAAGGTTTACTTAATGTCTATGCTCTTTCCTAAGCATGGCTTCAGATGTCAAAAGATCTGCCAGATGTCATGTAATATCTGCACTTGGAATACAGACCCAGGAAGTTCTGAGTCCAAAACTATCTTGAGCTCAGTTTGCTACTGTTAGTCTAGGCAATTAGAAAATTTTTTTTTTTCTAAAGCAGATGCAGATATCTAAAATAAACAAGGATTCCTACTCATCTAGTAATCATTCTCTTGGGTATAGTTTCTAAACTTACGTTTACTATCAAAAGCACTGGAAGTTTGCAATATATATATATATATATATATATATATATATATATATATATATATATATATTAGTACATATTATTCTTATTGGGCAACCATATTAGTTTTAGTACTGAGTATGAATTCTTAGTTATATTACCATACTCTCTAGTCACAATATTTTTAAGTGTCAGCATTAATAATTGCAAATTTTATGCATAAAACAAATTGTTAAACTGTACTTATTACTCTTTAAAATTTATTTCAAACAAAAGCAAGTGAAAATTAATGTCACCTTAATTATTTAAAAGTATGCTTTTATGAATTCCAATAGTAGATAAAAATATAACAGGACTGCGGGATGTTCAATGCCTTGTTGTGTTGTCATTGTTGTTGTCATTGTTGATATTTAAGCTTCTATTGCTAGTCATTTAAAAAATGTGGCATCAGTACTGAGCCTATCTTCCCTAACCTACCTTGAAAGTTTGAAAAATTAATTTAAGACAGTTTTACTAACACATATGCTTTAGTATTTGAGAAACTTACTTTAATGCTGATAGATACATATAGAGACATAGAGCATGGAAATCTTAAAAAAAAATAGTAAAGAACTTGCAATAAAAAGTTAATGTTCCAAAATTTCAGCACCTAAAATATATTTAGACTATTATATTCACATCAAAATTACCTTGCAAAGCAGTTGATCGTGAACATTATAAAATGAAACTACTTGTGATACAAATAAAGGTTTCATCATCTCTAAAAAGATGTTCACTTGCTATAAAGAGAATAATGAGAGATGAGCTTTCTCTTGTCTTTGATTTCAAATGATTCACTTAATATCTTTCTCAATGTTCTACAGTACTTAGGGGATGCAAAGAACTTTCCAGAAAAACCTGATTCTCCTAAGAACTGTGTGTTACAGGCAACAAGGGGATTAGCACTCCCATTTTGCAGATGCAGAAAATGATGCTCAAAGGATCTAGGGGAATGTATCGAAGTTTGAAGACAGTTTTAATCTATCTTAAATAGTGATGGTATAAATCACCTTCATATATTCCAACTTGCTGGTTCTGTCTGTTTGTATTCTGCTCGAGATTGATAGGCCAGTCCTTAGCTTTGTTTACTTGTGAATCATTGTTCCATTTGTGATGCAATTTAGGGAAGGATCAATAGAAGCTCCTTAGTGCAGCACACGGGACAGGGAAAGAGGTGAGACTAGTATGTGGACAGGAGAAGGCTTCCTTTATTATATATTTTTAATGCACACAAAAATTCCTCATGGAAATCATCCATATATAGAATCTCCAAACAGGTGAGTTGAAAGAGTCAATGGACCTCAAAATCAGATAGTCAGAATTGCTCTAATTAATAGAGGTAAGTTTAGTGGTAAGGAGAATGGTGACAGTCTGTCTTTCTGCTGGTCAGAAAGAAAAACGCAATCAGGTTCTGAGTCAAGTAGACACATGGTCAGTTACAGACACTTTGTCATACGCATGATAGCCATCTGTAATGTAATATCTATTTTGCATTTGATAAAATATGAGCATATTATGTATATCTTCATCAATTATGTTCTGTAGCTTACACACATTTTCTAAGTTTGTTTTCTTAATTGGTTATTTTATTTGTATTTCATGTTATCTCACTTCTAGTTTTGCCTCCACAAGCCCCTTATCTAATCACCCCATCACCTCTGCTTCTAGGAGGGTACTCCCCAACCCACTCATCCACAACCACCTCAGTACTCTAGTATTCTCTTACACTAGGGCATCAAGCCTCCAAGGGATTAAGGGCCTCCCTTCCCATTGATGCCATATAAGGTAATCCTTTGCTACATGGATCAAGCCATGGGTCCCTTCACATTTACTCTTTGGTTTGTGGTGTAATCCCTTGGAGCTCTCGGGGGCTGGGTCCTGCTTGAATGATATTGTTCTTCTTCCTATGAGGTTGTAAAACCCATTCAGCTCCTTTAGTTTCTCCCCAAACTCTTCCAATGGGGTCCTGTGCTCAGTCCTATGGTTGGCTATGAGGATCCATATCTTTATCTATCAGGCTCTGGCACAGCCTCTCAGGGGACAGCTATATCAGGCTCCTGTCAGCAAGAGCTTCTTGGCATCAATAATCACCAATAATTTGGTGTCTTCGATGAAATGTATCTCTAGGTGGGGTAATCCCTCAGTGGCATTTCCTTCAGTCTCTGCTCCATTCTTTGTCCCTTCATTTTTTTCAGACAGGGGCAATTCTGGGTTAATAGTTTTGAGATGGGCGGGTGACTCCATGCCTCAATTGGGGGCAGTGCTTACCCTCTGGATATGCTCTCTACAGATTCTCCCTCACCTTTGTTGGGTATTTCAGCTAATGTCATTCTTGTTGGGTCCTGGAAGCCTCTTGCTTTCCTGGCATCAGGTCATAATAGCCTTGAATTGCTGTTTCTCCTATCCTAGCCTCCAAAGTGTTAAAGTATAAGCTTCACAACTGTTTCTGAATAGAGTTCCTAACTATGTGTCATGCTTTGTTGGACACAGAGACCTTGATAGTCCATTAGAAAACAGAATCAACTGTACCTTAATCTGCAAAGATGATCTCTACAATTCATGTGGACAGTGGGCTTACCTAATAAACCATGCTGTTGTTGCATTTTGTCTTACATTAGAATACCAGATATGTAAATAAGGAGAGTATCTAAAAAAAAAATAAAAGAAGTAGAAGAAAAAGGAATACCAGATTTTGTACCTATGGTAGAGATCTGCTTGATAAGCACCTCCCTCTCACCTACATTTAATATGCAAATACACAGTGAGGACCACAAAAGTGCTTCTTGCAACTCTCAGGACTTTCTTAGAATTTAGTATGCCTGAAACTGTGTGGTAGCAAATTAATATGTACATACTTCTGAACACAAGAGAAGCAATTCCTCTACATGGTGCAATGAACAAATGCATTCAGTGATCCATAATCTTCTTAATTGAGTGGGCAAAGTGAGAAATTAAAAACAAGCTATTTAGCCTCTTTTCTATAATATTCATTAATACTTTACGTTCCCATGATAAATTTCTTTGTGAGCATTTTTCATTATCTTTTCTTCATAGCTATTCTTCATTCAATTTTCAATCTGTATGAAATACTTGGAACTAAGGTGATTTGAATTAAACTTTCAGGCAGAATCCATTGGGATAAGTGTTTGTGAATTGCTATCAGCTAGTATTATTATGATCAAGATATTTCCTCTCCATTCTATTTCTTATCCACTAATTTAGAGAGTTTATCAAAAAAAGCAATCAAAATTGTGTAGTAAAACATGTATTTTTTAATTTTATCATGGACCAAGAAAATGCATTCTGCTATTCTTAACATAGTGGGAAACAGAAGTATAAGATTTTTGCTGTCTTGATTCTTCTCTCCTCTCCTCTCCTCTCCTCTCCTCTTCTCTCCTCTCTTCTCTCTCTCTCTTTCATTCTTTCTCTCTCCCTCCCTCTCTCTCTTTCTCCTTTTGTCCTCTTCTCTCTCTTGTTCTCTCACTCTTTTTCTCTCTCCCTCTCTTTTTTACACTCTTAACTGGAATGTTTAGAAATAATCTCCCATATAAATGAAAGAAGAATCAACTGTCACTTTTTTTTTTTTTTTAAAGAAATATGTACCATCAATTAGACATAGGGAGAATCTCTTTAAAATCACAGTTTCGGGAATTGAAACAATTCATAAAGATGATTATCTTTGTGGTGCAACTGTATGCCTTAAAGTGTTATGCATGTAGGATTTAAAATATTTCAGCCCAGTTGGATCCAAACCTTGTTGGTAATCTTGGATACAGCAAGGTCTGTCATCTATCATTGTATGCACATGTACCTTTGAAATCTGCTTCTCCATCTTTGTTTTAATTAAAATACAAAGGACAATATGATATAAATATGAACAAACAAAGCATTGTGAAAACAACTGGTAAATCAAATTAACTTATATATATATATTTAATTGTTGATAAGGAGCCGAAAAATATACATGTCATTTTCCTAATTTTAGAATATGAACACATTATTTATATGAGATGCCAATTTTGATTTTTCAGTTTTACATAGGAAAATCTTTCTATGCAAACAAATATCCTTTCATGAACCAGATAAAAGTTATTGTGCTTCAGTTTTATGGAGAGACTAATTCTCTAAAGAAAACTGAGATCAAACTGCTATTGAATTCTGTCATTCGTAATAGTTACTAGTTGATTTTAGTTGCAGAAAATTAATGTACCTGGGCTTTATTTTGTTCATTTGTGCCTAAGCATTCATGATTATATTAATAATATAATTCTCAGAATTTACAGAGAATCTAATGAATCCCCACTCAATGCATGGCATGGTGGAAAATATTTTGCAACATTTCCAGCCTTTCTCCGCAAATTGCCTCAGGCATGATTTGTACAGAGATTTAGATGTGCTCTTTTCCTCTGAAGCTGCAAAAATGTAGTTGAATAAACATCTGAGCATCTTATCACAATGAAAAGCCAACAGTTTTAGCCCCATGTGTACAACTTTGCTCACTTGAGTACAACAGACACATAGTGAAAATATAACACCATTGGGCATTGACTTAATTCTTTTAGGCATGGTCAAAAAGTCCATATTTTAAAGATAGGGATTATATTCCTAGTACTCAGAATTTGAATGTTGAAATTCATTCGGATTTTACCACAGTGCTAAATCATTAAATATCAGTGAAAAGGTACTCAGTTGCTTTAATTTGAAATAATTCTATCTGAAAACCTACTCTTGGACATATACCCTAAAGATGCCCTATCATACCATAAGGATATATGCTTCACAATGTTCGTAGCAACTTTATTTGTAATAGTCAGAAAAAGGAAACCATCCAGATTTTCCTCAAGTGAAGACTGAATAAAAAAAAAATATGGTTTCTTTACACACAATAGAATACTATCCAGTTACTAAAGAAAACGGAATTATGAAAATTGCAGACAAGTGGATGGAACTAGAAAGCATCATATTAAGTGAGGTAACCCAGACACAAAATACATGCATGGTTCATACTCATTAATAAGTGGCTATTAGCCAAAATGTAAATAATACCTAGGGTATAAGCCACGAATTAGAAGTTTAACAAGCAGAATTTGCCAAGTGAGGATGCTTCAATCACACTTAGAAGGTGGAAGAAAATAATCATGTGAGGCAAAAGGAGGGAAACAACTGGGTCAGAGAGAAAAGGAGCAGGAGAAAAGGAGAACAGGAACAGGTGTGGGGAAGGGATAGGAGAAAAACCAAGAATGCCAGAAGAATTGATGGAAATATGCTGCCCTGGGGGATGAGAGGTGAGTGAAACCCTCTAAAATATGCAAGAAATTCAGGAGGTAAGACTTTCAGGACTCAACAGAGATAAATGAGTTCAGCAAAAATGCCCACCAGTGGGGAGAGGGAACACAAAGCTTCAACATCCAGTGGATACACAGGGTCTCAAGTGGAGAAATGGGTTAACAACCCAGAGTCAAAATTTATGACACAGAATTTTTCTTGTCTAAAAGAACCACAGGGACAAAAATGGAGAAGGGACTAAAGGAAAAGCAATCCAATGACTGGCCTAACTTTAGATCAATCTCATGAGGAGGCTCCAAGGCCTGATGTGATTACTGATGTTATGCTGTGCTTACAGAGAGAGAAATGTATCATGGCTGTTCTTGGAGAGGCCCTAACAGCAGCTGTCTGAGACAAACACAGATATTTAATATCCAACCACTGGACTCAAGCTAAGGGCTCCCATGGCTGAACTAGTAGAAGAATTAAAAAAAAAAAAAAAAAAAAAAAAAAAAAAAAAAAAAAAAAACTGAAGGGGAAGTTGGTCCCATAGGAAAACCTTTAGTCTCAACTTCCCTGGACCCCAGGGAACTGGATGGTGAAGCACCAACCAGACAGCATACATGAGCTGGTCCAAGGCCCCTGGCACATATATAGCTGAGGCCTGCCTGGGCAGGCTTCAGTGGCATAAGATGTGCTTAATTTGGAGAGGCTTGAGGTTCCAAATAAAAAAAGAGGTCTGATAGGGGAGGATAAAATTCTCTTGGAGGCAAGGGGGAGTAAAAGTGTTATGAGGAACTCTGGGAGGGGGACCGGAAGAGGGGACTGCTGAAATGTAAATAAATAAAATAATTGAAAAGAAAAAAATAATAATAATTATGCCTTCACTATGGGTCCCGCCAGGCTACAGGAGGTGGCCTCCACAGGTTCCATGTCGCCCCTGTTAGGCATCTTGTTTAAAGCCATGGGCATTGACTCCAGGTATTCTCCCCGATCTCAGGTCTCTGGGACTATATAAATATTTCCCGTTATCTCTGCATCCCCAACAGTTGCAGATTTCCATTCATTTCCCCCGTACTCTAGATCTCCTCGCTGCATACCTGCTCCTGCCCCTCATTCCCCTCCTTGTCCCCTGTCCCACCTACTTTCCTACCTCTCCCTGCTGTTTATAACTATGTTTCCCCATTCTAAATGTGATTCAAGCATCCTTGAACTGAGTCTTCCTTCTTGTTTAACTTTTTTAGGTCTGTGGGATATATCATGAGTATTGTATACTGGACGCCTAATATCCACTTATTAATGAGTACACACCATATATGTCTTTTGGGTCTGGGTTACCTTACTCAGGTTGACATTTTAGAGTTTTCCTGCCTCAAAAAATATGATGTCCTAGTTTTTAATAACTAAAAGGTATTCCATGTAAATAAACCACATTTTCTATATGTAACATACCCACAAACTTTTGAACTCAAATTTGTCTTGCCTAAATGAAATTCAGGGACAATAATGGAGCAGAGGCTAAATGAATAGCCAACCAGTAACTGGCCCAACTTGAAATGCATCCAATAGACAAACACAAATCCTGTCATTATTAATGTTACTCTGTTATGTTTGCAGATAGTGGCCTAGCAAAACTATCCAATAAGAGGCTAAACTCACCTATGGACTATAACAAAAGCAAGTTTCTGATTGATGTTTTAGACTCTTATGAAAGAGTTGGGGAAGAATCAATCCATCTGAAATGTGTGGGAACCCCACATAAAAACCAACAGAATTAACCATTCCGGACTTCAGGGATCATCCAGAGACTTGGCTACTGACCAAAGAATACACATGGGGTGGAACGCGGTCCACATCATGTATATATCAGACATACAGCTCAGTCTCCATGTGGGTTTCCCAACAAATGGAGTGGAAACTCTCCCTATTGTTGTAACCTGACTGTGGCATCTATTCCCTAAGAGGACTGTTTTTTTTTTCATGCCCCAGAGAGAGAGGATAAGCCTACCTTATCAAAGACTTGATGTGCCAAGGTCGGAATGCTTGGGACTGTGCCAAATCTTGTGACTAGCATCTGACTTCCTCCTGCTACTCCCCCCCACCCGAGATTAGCCACTCCCACCCTGCAAGCTGTGCAGGCGCACCCATGACTGGAGATCAAGCCAGATGAAACAGACCTATGAGCTGCAGTCATGCAACATGGACTGAGGAGGTGGAGTTGAGAGAGGATAAAAGGGACTGCGCTTGGGGGTGGAGGGAGAGAGAAAAAAAGGAGAGAGAGAAGGGGAGACAAAAGATTTTAACTTGCATGCTGTAAGGTTCCTGAATAAACCGCTTTGAAAAGAATGCTGTGCCGTGGCTCCTTTTCTGCTGGTCGGGACAGTAGTGACAATGCATGGTGAATATTATATGGATATTTGTCAGATACATATTTAAAAATATGTGTGCAATCAGAAAGTGAAGGAAATCCAAATTTTTAATCAGAAAGTACAAACCATTTATTGATGAGAAAAATAAATTTAAGCTATAAGCAGCTTCATTGGAATCTTGAATCATACAGGCAAGCTGCCCTTCAGACCCCCCAAACACACACACACACACACACACACACACACACACACACACACACACACACACACAAACCTATTTTTTTTTCTGTTTTCGAGCTCTCTTGGCCAAGCTGAGCTGGTCTGAGCAGTCTGATATTCCAGGGGTACCCATGATCTCCTGATACCTGTCTTCTACATCGATCAAACTCCTGACCCAAACAGATAAGATTTCCTTCCCCAACCAATCTGCCTTGTTTTCTGAGCCTTCTGAGCCAAGCCAAGCTGCCATCTCAGTTTAATTTTTTATTTTCTTGCTATCTCTTCACCCACTATCATCAGACCAAAGAATCCTAAACTGTACAGGCCAGAGATATCCATCAGAGGCCTACACATAACAAGGAGCATTCAGACTTACACACACCCCTTCCAACATCTAGAACATCACGAACATAAACAGACCAAAACCATCCAGGCTAAAGGTCCTCAAAATAACACAATCAAAAGAAGAACCAAGGCCATATGACACCTCCAAGGCACTCATACCCAACTACAGCAAGACATGAATACCTTAATACAACTATAATACATAAAAATATGAGCTTAAATCCAATCTTATAAAGAAGAAGGAGGCCTTTAAAGTAGAAAGATGGAAATCCCTTAAAAATATGGCAAAATACAATCAAACACATGAATCAAATGGACATAACAGACATTTAAATAATATTTCACTCAAATTCTAAAGAACACAGTTTCAGCTCACACCTTGAGGACCAACCTTCAAAACTGACCATATAGTTGGTCATAAAACAAACCTCAGTAGATTAAAAAAAAATTGAAATAATACTCTGTATCTTGTCAGATCATGATGAATTAAAGCTGGACTTTAACAAAAACAGAAATACTGCAAAGCCTACACACATGGAAATTGAACATCTCTCTAATTCATAGTCTCTGGGTCAGGGAAGACATAAAAAACAAAATTGGAGACTTTCTGGAATTCAATGAACGTGAAATCACACTATACCCAACTTCAAGGGACACATTGAAAGCAGTGCTGATGACAGTGTCTGCAACCCCGTGGAGGTTAGAAGCAATGAAAACAATACAATGAATCAATGAAACCAAAAGCTGCTTCTTTGATTAAATCAACAAATAGACAAATCCTTAGCTGAACTAATCAACAGACAGAAGGACAGTTTCCAAATAAATAAAATTGGTAATAAAACAGATATATAACAACTGACATTGAGGAAATCCAAATGTTCATTAAGTCTTATTTCAAAAACATGCACATCGTTAAATTAGAAAATATTAACAAAATGGACAATTTCCTAGTCAGACACTATTTACCAAAGCTAAATTAAGATCAGATAAACTATTTAAACAGTCTTGGCTCTGTGGCTTGCAGACTGTCCAACACTGTTCAAAATGAGAATCATAAGAAATGGTAGATGCTTTTTAAAATATTTATCACAACAGGTGGTGAACCAGCATGTTAGGCAAAAATTCACTAGAAATGTAAGATTATTAACCTGAGAGAGTGTTTTTTTCCAGCTCTTTTTTTGCCTCCCATGATTACTTTCTTCTACCTTCTAAGTGTGATTGAAGCATCCTCACTTGGTCCATTCTGCCTGTTAAACTTGTTATAATTTGTGAGTTATATCCTAGGTATTCTTTATGTTTTAGCTAATAGACACTTATTAATGAATATTAGCCATGCATGTGTTTTGTGTCTGGGTTACCTCACTTAGTATGATGTTTCCTAGTTCCATCCACTTGCCTGTAATTTCATGATGTCTTCATTTTTAGTTACTAGATAGTATTCTATTGTGTATAAATAAACCACATTATTTTTTGTTTACCAACTAACCAAACCATCACAGCTTCCAGGAACTAAAACACCAACTAATGAGTTACCATGAAGAGACTCATGACCACTGATTATGTATCAGAGGATAACATTATGCAGCAGAGTATAACATGCTCTGGCATCAATAGAAAGAGAGACCTTTAGTCCAGCAAAGGCTCATTTTTCTAATGCATTGGAAGGCCAATATGCTGAGGTGGGAGAGGGTTGTTGGGAGAGGGAACACCCTCATGGAGGCAATGGGAGTGGAGGGGGAATGGAATTTGGGAGAGGGGATAACATCTAAAATATAAATGCAGAAAATATCTAATTAAAATGATTGTAGAAAAAAACTTCCCTAACCTAAAAAAAAAAGATGACTACAACATAAAAGAAGCCTACAGAACCCCAAATGGATTGGAACAGAAAATAAATCTTCCAGACATATAATAGCCAAAGCAAAAAAAGAATGCTCAAAACAAAGAAAGAATACTAAAAGCAGTAAGAGAATAAGGCCAGGTAATATATAAAGGCAGACCAATCAGAATTACACCAGACTTTTCAACAGAGACTATGAAAGCTAGAAGATCCTGGACTGATATCATACAGACCCTAATGGAAAACAAGTTCCAGCCCAGGTTATTCTAGCAAAATTCTCAATTGAGATAGATGGAGAGACCAAGATTTTCCAGGAGAAAACAAAATTTACACAATACCTGTCCACAAATCCAGCCCTACAAAGGATAATAGGTGGAAAAATAAACTGCCACAAAAATGGAAACTTCAGACTAGGAAAATCAAGAAACGAATCCTCTTGCAACAAACACCAAAGAAAAATAGCACACAGACATAACTCTACCTGTAACAAAAGAAATAGCAGAAAACAAAAATTACTATTCCTTAATGTCCTATAACATCAATGGACTCAATTCTCCAGTAAAATGACATAGACTATCAGAATGGATACCTCAACAGGATCTAGCATTTTGCTGTACACAGGAAACTCAACTCAGCAACAAAGACAGGCACTACCTCAGAGAAAAAGGTTGGGAAAAAATCTTTTCAAGTAAATGGTCCCAAAAAAGAAACAAGCTGAGGTACCTTTCCTAATATCAAATAAAATGAATTTTCAACTAGAAGCCATCAAAAAGACAAGGAAGGACACTTTTTACTCATCAAAAGAAAAATCTATCAAGAGCGACACTCAAAACCGAACACCTATTGTTGGGATACTGTAAACCCCACTTCTCAGTTACCTAGCAACAGCCAGGTATACCCCACCCCTCAATTATCCAGCAGTAGCCAGGTATGCTCTGCCCCAGTGACCTGACACTATAAAAGGAATGCTTGACCCCCCCCCTCTCTCTTGCTCTTGTACTTTTGCAGCCTTGTTCTCCCACTCCTATCCCTCCTCTTCCCCTTCCCTTCCCCCCTTTCTCCCCACATGCTCACAGCCAGCCTCTACTCCTCTACTTCTCTCTCTCTCTCTCTCTGCCTCTACCACCCTCTTAACTCTCCCATGACCTGAAAAAACTCTATTCTGTATGATACCATTGTGTGGCTGATCTGTCAGGGGGAAGGGATTCCCAACATGGGCCCCTCAGAGGCATCTCCCTTTCCCTCAGGCCTTGCTGCACCTCCATGGGCCATATGGCCCCCACTCTCTTCATCCTCTCCTAACATTAGTGCCAAAACCCGGGAGGTCACCTTTTCACAACATTGGTGCCCCGTGACTTTTTCTTTCAGTGACTTTTTCTTTCATTGGTGCCCGGTCATCTATTCCTTACACCTATGCTCCAAATACACAAGCACCCACATTTATAAAAAGAAAATCTACTACACTCAGAGCATATATTATACCACACACAAAAATAATGGGAGACTTTAACACCCCACTCTCATCAATGGCCAAATCATGGATGCAGAGATTGAAGAGACACAGTGAAATTAACAGAAGTTATGAATAAGTGGATTTAAAAGACATCTATAGATTATTTCATCATAAAAATATCTCTTCTCAGCACTTCATGGCACCTTCTGGAATATTGACCATATAGTTGGTCACAAAATAAGCCTCAACAGATACAAGATCAAAATAATTCCATGCATTCTATCAGATCACTATGGAATAAGGCTGGGTTTCAATAACAACAACAACAACAACAACAACAACACTAAGCCCACATACACATGGAAATGAAACATTGCTATATTCAATGACAACTTGGTCAAGGAAGAAATAAAGAAAGAAATCAAAGTCTTCTTAGAATTTAACAAAAATGAAGGTAGGCAATACCCAAACTTATGGGATACAATGAAAGCAGTGCTAAGTGGAAAACGCATAGCACTGAGCACCTCCAAAGAGAAACTTGAGAGAGCATAATACACTAACAACTTGACATCACAAATGAAAGCTATAGAACAAAAGAGAATCAGATACACCCAAGGGGAGTATATGATAGAAAATAAGCAAACTCAGAGCAGAAATCCGCCAAATAGAGGCAAAAAGAACTAAAAAACAAACAAAAAAACAAACAAACAAACAAAAAAACACCAAAAGGTGGTTCTTTAAGAAAATCAACAAAACTGATAAACCCTTAGCCAGACTAATCAGAGGGCACAGAGAGAGTATTCAAATTGACAAAATCTGAAATGTAAGGGCAGACATAATAACAGAAACTGAGCAAATTCTAAAACATCAGATCCTATTACAAAAGCCTATAGTCATCAAAACTATAAAATCTAGAGGAAATGTTCACTCTTCTAGACAGATACCACCTACCAAAGTTAAATCAGGATTAGATAAGCCAATGAACCATCTAAACAGCCTTATAACCCCTAAGAAAATAGAAGGAGTCATCAAAAAACTCCCAACCAAAAGATGCCAAGGACCTGATGGGTTTAGTCCAGAATTCAATCAGACCTTCACAGAAAACCTAACACCAATACATTCCAAAATATAGAAACAGAGGGAATACTACCTAACTCATTCCTCAAAGCCACAATTACACTCATTCCCAAACCACACAAAGATCCTAAAAAAGAGTACTTTAGACATATTTCTCTCATGAACATTGATGCAATAATACTCAACAAAATTTTTGCAAACCGAATCCAAGAACACATCAAAGCAATCATTCACTATGATCAGGTGGGGTTCATCACAGGGATGTAAGAATGGATCAATATATGGAAATCCATTAATGTTATCCAGGACATAAACAAACACAAAGAAAAAAAAAACATGATTATCTTTCCAGATGTTAAAAAAACATTTGAAACAAATTCAACACCACTTCATGATAAAAGACTTGTAATGGTCAGGTATTCAAGGCACATACGTAAAATAGTAAAAGCAATATATATCAAACCAGTAGCCAACAGCAAACTAAATTTTAAAGGGGTTTGTTTATTTGGAAGTTTTATAGCAGTAAGCAACTTGTCACAAATATATTAGGGTATATGCCTGACAAACAATTGATGACATTAAATATTTTGGTAAGAATGACTCAAAGTAAAGAAAAGAGTGCATCATGTATGTTAATGCTTTTGATGAAATTAACTTGTCACTGTGATGAGGACAAAATTTATGAAATCATTGTGTATGCACAATAAATTTTACCAATTGAAAATATGTTTTTAGCACATGAGATAATGATTTCTTATAGATAAGAACAAAAAAGTGTTTAAAATGAAGAACATGACAACAATTAAAGTTAATGTGGTTCATATGGAACCTTATTAATCTAGAATAAATACATATGAACACATTCAAATTCTTATCATCCATAAAAAAGCATATATACATGTACATAATATACACATATATGTATATAATATTATATATCATTCATGAATATATATATATACATAAATATAAATACACATGTACATATATACATACATACACACATATATTCATGCATGTTACATATGCATGTTTCATACATCTACATATACACATATACATATATACATACGCATGCATGACTCAATGACACACATGCTTTTCATAGGTTGTTATGCACAATAGTTATTAAGTTCTCCCTCACATAATTTGTCTTATTATCTCATGATAAGGTCTTATAATCATATCATATATGGAATGATTTTGATTGAATTCTGTAAGATGAATAATCACTTTTAATTTAGACATACCAATGAAGTTAGTTTAAGTGTAAAAAATAATATACTGATAGAGGCTGAGCAACTGGCGACTTCCGGACGCAGAGCGGAGCCTGGCCTACCTGCCACCCGGATCGGCAGATCATAAAGTCTGGGCAACTGCGATTGGGAACAGAAAATTAGAACTTCTGTTTCCACCTGGAGGCGACTTCCAGACGCAGAGCAGAGCATGGCCTACCTGAAACCCGGATCGGCAGCTCATAGAGGCTGAGCAACTGGTGGGTTGGAGACCTGGGCTGCAGGGGAGCAGAAAGATCTCTGTGGAGTACACAAAAAAGTGCACCCCCTGCCTTGCATTGCCCTGCCGTGCCTGATCCTGCAAACAGAAACAGAACTTTGGAACTTCTGCTCACACCCGACGACTCTGAGACATAAAACAGGGCTCAACCCATCTGACACCTCAACCAGTGGAGAACCAGGGACACAGGCCAGATACAAGGGAAAGGTAAGAACATATCACTGACAACAAAATGGCAAGAGGAAAGAGAAAGAGTATATCCCAAGGGAACCAAGACAATCTAGCAACACCAGAGCCCAGCTCTCCCATAACAGCAAACATCGGAACTCCAAACACTACAGAAAAAAAAGACACAGACCTGAAATCATGCCTCAAGACACTGATAGAGTTACTTAAACAAGAAAGGGAGGAAAAGCAAAAAGATTCAGAAGCTTTTGAAGAAGAAACAAGAAAAACACTCAAAGAACTCAAAGAACTAGAGGAAAACAGAACCAAAGAAATAAAGGAATGGAAGAGGGAAATTAAAACAGAGATTGACACAGTAAAGAAAACGCTAAAAGAGATAACTCTAGAGTCAGAACACCAAAAAAAGAAATCAGGAGTCACAGAAACAAGCATTTCCAATAGATTACAAGAGATCGAAGAGAGAATCTCGGGGGCAGAAGAAAACATTGCAAACATAGACAAAAGAGCCAGAGAAGATGCAAAAAACAAAAAGCTCCTAACCCAAAATGTCCAGGAAATCCAAGACACAATGAGAAGACCAAACCTAAGGATAATAGGAATAGAAGAGGGAGAAGAGTATCAACTAAGGGGCACAGTAAATATCTTCAACAAAATCAAAGAAGTAAACTTCCCTACCCTCAAGAATGAGATGACCATAAGCATAAAAGTTGCCTTCAGAACTCCAAATAGGTTGGACCAGAAAAGAAATACCTCCCAACACATAATAGTAAAAACATCAAGCGCCCAAAGTAAAGAAAAAATACTAAAAGCAGTAAGGGAAAAAGGTCAGGTAACATATAAAGGCAGACCAATCAGACTTACACCCGATTTCTCAACAGAGACTATGAAAGCTAGAAGAGTCTGGACAGACATCATGCACTCCTTAAGAGAGCACAAGTGCCAGCCCAAGCAGCTATACCCAGCAAAACTATCAATCACCATCGATGGAGAGGCGAAGATATTTCAAGACAAATCAAAATTCATACAATATCTGACCACAAACCCAGCACTACAACGAATTATAGGTGGAAAACCCAATACAATGAGGGAAAATACAGCCTAGTAAGAACAAGAAAACTCCTAAACAAGAAAACTAAAAGAAGAAAAAAACACAGACACAACTCAACCCAAAAAAGCAATAATGGCAGGAAACAGAAACAACTATTCCTTGATATCTATTAACATAAATGGTCTCATCTCCCCAATAAAGAGACATAGACTATCAGACTGGATACATAAACAAAATCCAGCCTTTTGCTGCATACAGGAAACTCATCTCAGAGACAAAGACAGACACTACCTCAGAGTAAAAGGGTGGGAAAAAAACTTCCAAGCAAACAGCTCAAAGAAGCAAGTTGGAGTGGCTATTCTAATATCGAATAAAGTAAATTTCCAACCAAAAGTTATCAAAAAAGATAAGGAAGGACACTTTTTACTCATTACCAGGGAAATCTGTCAGGAGGAACTCTCAATCCTTAATATATATGCTCCAAATAAAAAAAATCACCCACATTCATAAAAGAAACCCTACTAAAGCTCAAAACATACATTTCACCCCACACAATAATAGTGGGAGACTTTAATACCCCACTCTAACCAATGGACAGATCAGGAAAACAGAAACTGAACAAGGACACTGCAAAACTAGCAGAGACTTTGAACCAACTAGAATTAATAGATATATACAGAACCTACTATCCCAAAGTAAAAGAATACACCTTCTTCTCCCCACCCCATGGCACCTTCTCGAAAATTGACCACATAATTGGACACAGAACGAGCCTCCATCGATATAAGAAGATTGATATACTCCCATGCATCCTCTCAGATCACCATGGTCTACAGCTGGTCTTTAACAACAACAAAGACAACAAAAAGCCCACATACACATGGAAATTAAACAATGTTCTGTTAAAGGATAGCAGGGTCAAAGAAGAAATAAAGAAAGAAATTAAGGATTTTCTAGAATTCAATGAAAACGAAAACACAACATACCCAAACCTATGGGATGCAAAAAAGCAGTATTGAGAGGAAAACTCATAGCCCTAAGTGCTTCCAAAAAGAAACTGGAGAGAGCTCACATCAGCAACCTGACAGCACAGCTAAAAGCCCTAGAACAAAAGGAAGCAGATATACCCAAAAAGACTAGACAGCAAGAAATAATCAAAATTAGGGCAGAAATAGACCTAATAGAAACAAAAAGAACCATTGAAAAAATCAACAAAACCAAGAATTGGTTCTTTGAGAAAATCAACAAGATTGATATACCCCTAGCCAGACTAACTAGAGGGCAAAGAGAGAGTATCCAAATTAACAAAATCGGAAAGGAAAGTGGGGACATAACAACTGAAACTGAGG
Source organism: Micromys minutus (assembly GCF_963924665.1). NCBI lineage: Eukaryota > Metazoa > Chordata > Mammalia > Rodentia > Muridae > Micromys > Micromys minutus. Next base: position 24,570,134 of record NC_137959.1, read on the forward strand.
AAATTCAAGAAATCATCAGATCCTACTACAAAAACTTATTCTCCACAAAATTGGAAAATCTGGAGGAAATGGTTGAATTCCTAGAAAGAAACAAGGTCCCAAAGTTAAATCAAGACCAAGTAAACCATCTAAATAACCCTATAACGCATAAAGAAATAGAAGAAGTCATCAAAAACCTCCCAACCAAAAAAAGCCCAGGTCCAAACAGGTTCAGTGCAGAATTTTATCAGACTTTTATTGAGGATATAACACCAATACTTGCCAAACTATTCCAAAAGATAGAATCAGATGGAATAACACCCAACTCATTTTTTGAGGCTATAATAACCCTCATAACTAAACTACACAAAGACCCTACAAGGAAAGAGAACTTCAGACCAATCTCACTTATGAACATTGATGCAAAAATACTCAACAAAATCCTTGCAAACTGAATCCAAGAACACATCAAAACGACCATTCATCATGACCAAGTAGGCTTCATCCCTGGGATGCAGGGATGGTTTAACATTAGGAAATCTATCAACGTAATCCACCATATAAACAAACTCAAAGACCAAAATCACATGGTCATCTCACTAGACACTGAGATAGCATTCCACAAAATCCAACAAACCCTTCATGTTAAAAGTCCTGGAAAGAACAGGAATCCAAGGCCCATACTTAAACATAATAAAAGCAATATACAGCAAACCAACAGCCAACATCAAACTTAATGGCGAGAAACTTGAAGCAATCCCACTAAAATCAGGGACTCGACAAGGCTGCCCACTCTCGCCCTACCTATTCAACATAGTACTGGAAGTCCTGGCTGGAGCAATTAGACAGCAAAAAGAGATCAAGGGGATACAAAACCGAAAGGAAGAGATAAAAACATCACTCTTTGCCGATGACATGATAGTGTACTTGACTGACCCCAAAAATTCCACCAGAGAACTCCTACAGCTGATAAACAAGTTCAGCAATGTGGCTGGATACAAAATTAACTCAAACAAATCAGTAGCCTTCCTGTACTCAAAGGACAAACATGCGAAGAAAGAAATTAGGGAAAACGTACCCTTCACAATCTTTACAAAAACTATGAAATACCTTGGTGTGACTCTAACTAAGCAAGTGAAGGACCTGTATGACAAGAACTTCAAACCTCTAAAGAAAGAAATTGAGGAGGATCTCAGAAAATGGAAAGATCTCCCATGCTCATGGATTGGAAAGATCAACATCTTAAAAATGGCCATCCTACCAAAAGCAATCTACAGATTCAATGCAATCCCCATCAAAATTCCAACCCAGTTCTTCATGGAATTGGAAAGATCAATGTGCAATTTCATATGGAATAACAAAAGACCTAGAATAGCAAAATCCATCCTCAACAACAAGAAAACATCTGCGGGAATCACTATCCCTGACCTCAAGCTATATTACAAGGCAATTGTGCTGAAAACTGCATGGTACTGGTACAGAAATAGGCGTGTGGATCTATGGAATAGAATAGAAGATCCAGAAATGAGCCCTCATGTATATGGTCCCCTGATTTTTGACAAAGGAGCAGTAAACATTCAATGGAAAAAGGACAGCCTATTCAACAAATGGTGCTGGTCCAACTGGCACTCAGCATGCAAAAGAATGAAAATAGACCCGTTCTTATCTCCTTGTACAAAGCTCAAGTGTAAGTGGATCAAAGATCTCCACATTACACCAGATACACTGATACTATTAGATGAGAAAGTAGGGAAAACCTTAGAACACATAGGTACAGGAGAAAATTTCCTGAACAAAACACCAGATGCTCAAGCTCTAAGGTGAAGATTAACAAATGGGACTTAATGAGATTGCAAAGTTTTTGTAAGGCTAAAGGCATCGTTAAGAAAACAAAACGGCAACCAACAGAATGGGAAAAGATCTTTACCAACACCACATCAGATAGAGGCCTAATTTCCAAGGTGTACAAGGAACTCAAAAAGCTAGACACCAGAGAATCAAATAACCCTATTAAAATATGGGGTACAGAGCTAAACAAAAAGTTTTCAGTTGAGGAACACCGAATTGCCAAGAAACACCTGAGGACGTGCTCGACATCCTTAGCCATCAGGGAAATGCAAATCAAAACAACCCTGAGATTCCACCTCACACCAGTAAGATTGGCCAAGATCCAAAACTCAGATGACCTCAGATGCTGGTGAGGCTGCAGAGAAAGAGGAACACTTCTCCACTGTTGGTGGGGTTGCAAGCTAATACAACCAATCTGGAAATCTGTCTGGCGATACCTCAGAAAATTGGATATAGTACTACCTGAAGACCCAGCTATTCCCCTTCTGGGCATATACCCCAGAGACACTTTAATACACAACAAAGATATATGCACCACAATGTTCATAGCGGCTCTATTTATAATAGCCAGAAGCTGGAAGGAACCCAGATGTCCTTCAGAAGATGAATGGATACAAAAATTGTGGTACATATACACAATGGAATACTACTCAGCCACCAGAAACAATGACTTAACCAAATTCTTAAGAAAATGGCTGCATCTAGAGAATATTATCCTGAGTGAGATAACCCAGTCACAAAAGAACAGACATAATATGCAGTCACTGATAGTGGGATGCTAACCCCAGAGGCTTGCACTCCCCCAGAAACAACTCACAGACTGTATGAAGTCCAAGAAATAAAGAAAACAAAAAAAAAAAATACATATATTTACAAAACAAGAAGACTTTGACTATTTCCATTTTGCGTTTTGTTTTGCATGTACTTTACGCTTATTGTAACTATTAGGTTTTCAATGCATACTGTCAAGCCCTTGAAAAAAATCAAGTACTGACTAAAAAAATATATTCACAAGGTTTTATGTAGAAATTATTTCAATGTCTGAAAAAACAGTACTAACAAAAATGTATAATTTTAAGCAAAAAATGTTTAAAATCTGTACATTTATCTTTGTTTTGTAAAATAAAGTCGTTAAAAAAATAAAAAAGAAATAATATACTGAGATTTTACCTTGGAATCTAAAGCAGAACCTTTTGAAAACCAAATAAAACAAAGGAGAACACTAAGAAAACATTCATGATTGCATCAGTGATGTTACTATTAATATAATATTTATTAAGATGAATAACTAAAAACAGAAATAATATAGTTGGCTAACTATTGAAGATTTTCTTTCTCCATTTTGCCTCAGAAAATACGTGCATGGGTATTTCTAGCTTTCTTCTATTAATATGAAAAAATAGCAGAGACTATTTTTTCTACAGTTTCTTGAAATGAAGGCTTGTGATTCCTAAATACTAAGCATGTCTCATATTTCCTTTACTCACTTATGAAACATAACACCGTGAGCTGTGGACTAGGACTTTAACAGATAGGCTTTTGGTAGATAGTCCATATTTAAACTAACAGATGTTCAAATGACAAAGTCTCTAATGGCTACAGATTGAATATTTTAAACAAATGTAAAATACAAACAAATCTCCATAGAACTATGTTAATATAAATATTATAAAGTAAATAATACCCAGGAGAGTTAGAGGAAGGAAGTGGAAAAGACACATTTGTGATTATAATCTGAAAAAATTAGTAAAATGGTAGATATTCTTTGATACCAATTTGATGTGTACAGTGGTTTGAATCTCAAAAGGAGCCACATAGAATACTTTATGTTACAGGCAAGGGGCATAGGTGTAGTTGTCTGAGAGGTGTAAGGTCTTATGGGAGCCTCTTACAAACTTTGGCACATACCGTTGTACTGCAAAAATAATACTCTTACCAGCTCAAGATATAAGCACTCTCTCTGATACCTGTGTCTCTTCTGTGTACAACCTTTTGAAATTTTTTTCTAGCATGGAGACTGTGCTTCACTTAGGAACCAGCACAAATATGAATTCGAGCAACCTTTGTCTTTGTCAGCTATTTACTTCATATGGTTTATAATAATATAATGAAGCTAATGCTGTTTGGTATTGCACATAGAGATAATGGTTTATTTCTGTTTTCTGCATGGTGTTTTAAATATATAAACAAACACAAGCAAACAAGAAAAGCTTTATTTACCAGACAAGTAATTATTTACCTCAACTCCACTTTAACCAAGTTTATAGCAAGTGCTTTTAGAGATGTTTGACTTTTGTTAACTGTGGTACTTCTGTTTGTTTGCTTTTTTTTTTTTTTTTACTTTTAAACAACTTTATTTAAAAAAACAGAGATAAATGCACAGATTTTAAAAGCATTTTTGCATAAACTATATGAATATATTTTTGTCAGTACTTGATTTTTTAAAGGTTTGATGGTATTAATTTAAAACTTACTAGTTACAATGAGTTCAATGATATATTTTCAATAAAACTGGTTGTTATTGATATTTAAAAAGTCCAATAAATTGACATTAAATAAGTCAGTCTTTTGTATTTTGTTCGTTTGTTTTTAAGTGAAAGTCTCATCTCAGCCACAGAGGAAAAAAAAAAGGGTAGGTCATTGTACAGTTTGTGTGACCACAATGGCTGAAGAGGCATGCACAGAAAACAGCTTGCTAGTTCATCATATTTACTTAAAGTGAATTTCTAATAGGAATATAATTTTAGCGCAGTCTGCATATTTTGACTCTTTTGTGATTTTTATGTATTCCCAGGATACTTGTCAGGCCATTACACTTTACTTTATTTACAGTTGAGGTACTCATATCCATTCTCCAAACCTATGCTAGGAAAAGACATTGCACAGCCCATTAATCTTGCTATATATTCAACTTTTTATAATATCTACACATTTGCTACAATACTGTGACTAAGGTTAAAAAAGTTATCACAGCCATTGTACATCAATACAAATTATTCCAATTTGAAAAGATACACTTCTCATGGATGACTTTATACTTACTGGAAAATGTAAAATTTTTCTTTCTGTGATGTACTTCCTATGTTACAGAAAGGGAAGCCAGTTGGTTAAAGATATTTATATTAACATCCAGTCCCTGAGTGCCTTGTTTTTTCCATCTGAGTACAATTGTCATAACCCAAAAGAAATTTTCCAAACCCATAAATATTTGTCCAGAACACATAAGGCTTTGGTTCAACCTTCAGCTTCATTTTGAGAATAAGTTATTTCAGCTGGAATTGTGTGTCAGTTTGCATATTTGCACACACAATTTCCCAAACAGGTAAAAGTCACACTATCCTTGTATTTATAATGATACAAATGTTACTGTAAGTACAAATTATGACTTACAAAATACCACTTTGCATTTCTGATCCTACCAGCCAGCAGAAAATAATAATTAGAAATAACCTAACATCTATGTATGATATGCAATGCAAGTGAATAATTATTAGTGACAAAATAGATCTATAGTGTAAATGAGTCTCTGGATAAATGAATTTTCACAGTCTAAATGAATAAGTTATATCTGTAGCAAGTAGTCATATTAATTTCCTGATTTTGATAATTTATTACCATGCAGTAAAGAGTACACAGGAGTTAATGGTATGCAGAAATTCTTAGTATCCAGATTTGGAATTCTGTAGGAGTTTATAATTTTCTCAAAAGAAAAGTTCAAAAACAATTCCTGGTTACTACAGATAAAGGTGCTATGAATTCAGTAGAGCAAACATGTTTGGTTTTCCCAGCTTTTAAAGTTCTCCTTTCCTCAAGGACAAAGAGAAAATGGGAGAGCGGAAAGACACCATAAATTAGGAGTCGAGAAAACATGGCCATGAGGTCGGGCCAATTAAAGTTCAGAGCAGCCCAAATGAAACTTAGTAAGTAATAACTTACGGTTAGGGATAGGAAAGTAGATTCGAGTAGCATAGAAGAGTAGGGATCATTACAGCTCTGTTACTGGTTAAAGCTTATGGTAAGTAATGCAAGTTGTCTGTCTCTTATTGGGAAACCAAGTGACCCAAGGGCGGGTAGAAGCTCTAGATTGGGATTGAATATTTCTACAATCTTTTGGTGCCAACACTCTGGCAAAACTCCCTTTTAAAAAATATTAATTTCAGATCCTTAAATTTAAAAAAAAAAAGCATGCACTGTCCCTTTTAGATTATGGAGGTGGGAAGAGCCGGTTTCTTAGCAAAGGCTCCACCCCCCACCCCAGGTTATGCAGGGTTCTGAACAAGGGCTGAAATATGGACCGCATGATTCTGGGTTCATAGCATGAGTTTCAACAGCCAAAAACTCAGATGTACAATTGTACCTGTTTGAAAGGACTGCAGGAACAAAAATAGAGAAGAGCCTGAGGAAAATGAGGTTCAGTGACAGGCCCAAATTGGGATCCTGCTTAGAGGGAGGTCCCAAGGCCTCCTCTTACTGATGTTATGGTGTGCTTACAAACGGGCCTGTCATGACTGCCCTCCAAAGTACCCAGCAAGCACCTGAAAGAGTCAGATGCAGAAACTCACACCCAACCAATGGTCAGCAGCTGCTGACCCCTGTGGCTTCTTTAGGGAACTTACATTCTTTCCCATCTGTGGGTGGTGCTAACCAAGTTACAATCACTGTACTTTTGACCAGTTCATTTGGACATCCGTCTAATATATAAATATGGCTATGGGGAGTCTCCTCATTATGGTTCAAGGTGCTGATGCACACTGAGTTTGTTAAACACTGACTGTGATACATATTCATTCAAAAATCACATTTTATGCAAATATTTGTCTTAATTTGTCTTGGAATAATCTTGTATTCACAATCAGTCCCTCTTTACTCCATAGTCTTCTTTCATTCTTGTACTTTCTGAGTGTAAGTGTGTGTGTAAATGTGCATGGATGTGTTTATACATGTGAGTACATGTGTGTATACCTATGCATATTGTCCATGCATGTATACTTGTGTGTGTATACATGTATGTGAATATTTATGTATGTACAAGTGTTTACATTTGTCTTTATGTGTGTGTTTGCAGGCACACCATAGTGAGTCCCATTCTGCATACTTGGGACAGAAGGGACAACTTCCTGGAATCAGTTATGTCCTTCCACCTTTATGAATCCTGATCTCCCCCATCTCTGCCACAGTGTGCTGCAGATGAGCTGGGCTGAAGAAAGATGGACTCTCCCACCTCTGCCTTACAGGTCACCCTTGGAGTGTTAAGATTATAAATGTATCACCTTTTCCTTGGGTTCTGTAGATCAAACTCAAGACAACAGCCTTACACAGGACACACATTTTCCTGAAGGATCATCTTAGCTGCCTTTTTCTTCCTATCTTCATTTTATTTGTCCTATTTTTCTGATCTGATTTTCTTCCTACCTACTTTTTTCCTTTGAGGAAGTGCTTTTTATTAATTACATTGGTATTTCTTTTACTTCTGCCATAAGTACTGTTGCTACTGCTGTGACTTTAATTTAGCTTATTAGAACAAGTTGTGTACCCTGCTGTTATAATTATGGACCATGGAACTTTTATCTCTATGCCTTATTCATAGTAATTCCATATCATTGCTTTTATTGTATGCACTCTTTGTATTTCCTTGCATGTGTGTGTGTGTAAACCATACATGTACCTGGTGCCCACAGGGTCATGAGAAAGTATGTGATCTCCTGGAGCAGGTATTAGAGCTAGACATGAATGGCTATGTGGTTCCTGGTTGCCCTGCAAGACAAGAACGTGTTCTTAGCTACTGACACAAGTTTTGTAATAATTTCTAAACTTAGAGTGTCAGAAAGACTAGGGGGTGAAGCTTATGGAGAACAGTGAGGTGTGTTATTTAGTTTTGGCTGTTTACTAGAAGTGTTATTAATGTCATTGGCTGACAGACAGAAAGGCAAGAGCGCAGCGAGGACTCTAGACTTCAGGCTCCAGAGCCATGCAGATAGCAAGGGACAGAAGGCTTTTGAAGAGAATCAATATTAGATAATTAAGTTGAGATTCATAACAGTAGGGATTTAATAATGGTTATAGCTGGGTTTGGAGGTATGAAGAGATGTGACAGCTACTGAAGCAGGGCAGTATGACCAGTGTGTTCTAGAGTCTACCACTTTGGTATAAAATACCTGTATTTTAATCATGTCAACTTTGCTTGCATTCTTTATTTCAAGGTATTATGGAATTGCTGGTTTTTTCAGTTTCCAGATGAAGGGTATGAAACACATAAGTGCTGCAAAATCTACTGTCCCAAAAATCTTCTAGCATCACCATGAGATCTTATGTAAGATCGCATTTTTAAATATGGCTGCCAAGCTATCATCACCTTTGAATAAATGAAAGATTTTCTAAGAATCCTATCTTTGTATCCTACATACATCATTTCTAGGCTGTCTAAGGTACTAATGTCTCTATTGAGTAGAGTCCAAATGAGAAACAGGTCTTATATCATTAGAAGCACATATTTGTCTTATAAAAGCCTTTGCTTAAGTCAGAGAAATAGTATTTTTTTCTAACAGATTAAAATAACTTATTCTTTGTAGAAAGCTGCATTGTAATACAAATGCTTACTGTCACATCTGGTGAGCTTTGTGAGTACAGTACAAGCTGACTGTGTTACTTATTCTATTAGGTTACAGTGATTTAAATACAGTTATATTATGTTAGCCTTACTATTAAAATTTATTAGATGGGTGGATGGCAAGTAACACAATAATGTATTTTTGCACTTAAGAAAAAACATAAGAAGTGATGGAGGATTTATATACAGATGTTTTCAACATCAAATATGTATTATTCTCAAAGATAGGCAAAGCTATGTTCAACTACAATGTAAAATGCCACTGTCTTCTATGGAATTACAGGCATCGCAGTGATACAAATAGCTGGAAGCTTAGCAAAAAGAAAGCTGTGAAGTAGCATTAATTTTAAAAATAGTTTTATTTTCAGAAAATGATCCCACACATGTACACACACATGCATGCATGCATGTACACATTCCTTCACAAACAACCAAGTACTAACATTTTGTTTCTTCATTTTATTTTGAATTTAGTTTTGTGCTCATGATAAATGTTGAGGGATTTGAGAAATACCATAGGGGTCATTATCTTCTTGAATTTAATTGCTAACAATTTTTATACTACCTAAATAATAATTTAAAAAAATGAAAAAAAAAAAGGTTAGGTGTATCTTCTCTGACTGAGTACAGACCAGGCAGTTTTCTGCTCTATTTTGGGAGTGGGGAGGTCTGGGGGGGAGCCCACCCTCGTAGAGATATGGGGAGGAAAGATGAGAAGTGGAACAGTCAGAGGGTGGGCCTGGGGGGATACATTCTGTACTGTAGAAAAAGACTTAATAAAAAATAATAAATAAAATGAAAAGTAGAAAAATGGGAAAAGGGAACGTTCCCAAAGACAGGATTATTGATAAATATCTTTGGGATCTTGCCTGGAACCACCCTCTTATCTCTATTTTAACTTTCGGTAGGCCCAAACATAAAGAAACTGTACACATTATAACAAAAATGTGGATAGGATATCTAATGTCTTCCATGCTCTTCCCTGTCTATGTTCTTGTCACAGAAAACAGAGAACATTCAGACACTAAAATTACATTTTTCTCACTTTTTTTGATAGTTCTTAAATTATTTAGTTTTTAATAATAGATCAATACTGTATCCTATAATTTATATAACTACTGTCTCATAGATAATTGCTTTTATCTGGTTATAGGACAACATTATCGTTCTTTATTTTGCTTGAGGTTTGGGTTATGCTGGCTGTTGTTGCCTAGAGAGATACCTTTATAGAGATATACAAGAAGCTGTAGCAGCTCTTGCACTACAGGATGATTCAGGCTCCAGCTGTCTGTACTTCACATCCCTTTAGTTTATCAGTAACGCTTGTAGTGTTGAGTTTATTCGCTCTTTCACTGGAAGATGATTTTGCCACCAAGTGCGTTTATTGCTGTCAGAATGTCACTGCTGCTGCAGCTTCATTAAACATGCTAGAAAAAGATGCATGCACAATACCTAAGTCTATGTTCTCAGACCCTTTGTGTATTGTTCACAAAGTTAATATGGTTCATCTGGCTCAAATCCAGAACTCCGTGTTACAGTCTTACATTCCTATCACTTGTTTTAGCTGCTGTCATTTTTACCTCCACATGAGGTTACTTTATTATAAAGTCATTGATATGCTTATGGAACATAAACTGCAAATGATTAAAAGAAGAAGAATCAGATGTTTCATTTGTCCACTCCCAGGAGAGTAAAATCTTAATTCTGCAGGGAACTTTGCATATGTGATTCTAGGAAAGCTTGGTACAGGTTGAGGAATATTTATTATACCTATGCTTTCCCATCATCAAAAGTGAGCTAAGTGCTAGCTCACTCTAGCTAATTAATATAAATATTAAAGCCATCAGGTCAAGACAGATACCAAGTTAATAAAAGCCAAAATGAAGATACAACCTAGTCACACACTGTCAGTGTTGCCTTAATTTCCAGTGAATAAGTTAGACTATAGAAATGGATTCAAGGTAAAACAAAAAGATCATTTTGTTCTTTGTGTGCTTTCTATTCTAAGCAGGTAGAACACACATTTTTTCCTCATTCTATTATATTACTAAAGCCATTATATTTGTTCCTCACCTGTTTTTAAATTATTCCCTCTTAATTGAGAAATAAATATTTTACAATAAAAGGTTCATAGGTATTTTTCCACTGCTCCAGCTTTCAACATGTATTTACTATGAACATTATAAACATTTTGCCTGTGTCATTCAAAATTCAAACATCATTAATGGCTTATGTCATCAATTGTCTATACTCAACTCTCTCAATATTAAAAGCGCTGATTTCAATAGGTCGAATAATGGAATCAGGTGTACTTATGATGTAAGTAACATTGATTTGGCATCATGCAAATATCATCCATATTGTCATCACTGACCATAGTGATTCCTTTGTTATTTCATACTTTAGCCAATAGTTAATATATAAATTTCCTTTTGGCACTCCACTGGCTTACTCTTGAATTTGCCTTTTGACAGTTTTGAAGAATGATCTTACCAGTATCAGTTATTATCTTACATTATGCACATATGTTGTTTACACAGTTAACTAGGGGATGAGAATTAGAGAAAATAATAATAGAAAGTCAGAAGTGTGAAAACAGGTTTCGAAAACAACTTCAACACCTAAGTCTTGGGGAAAATTATGGAGGAGGGTTGAACAAATTGCAAAACCCAGAAATGAACCCATAGACCTATTGTCACTTGATCTTTGACAAAGGAGTTAAAAATTCAATGGAAAAAGGACAGCCTATTCAACAAATGGTGCATGTTCAAGCTTCAGTCAGCATGCAGTAGAATACAAATCAACTCATTCTTATCTACTTGTACAAAGCTCAAGTCCAAGTGAACCGAAGACCTTCACATAAAACCAGATACACTAAAATAGAATAGAAAGTGGGGAAGAGCTTAGAACACATAGGCACAGGGCAAATTTACTGAACCGAACACCAGTGGCATATGCTTTATTATCAGGAATCAGCAAATGGGACCTCATGAAATTTCAAAGCACCTGTAAGGCAAAGGACACTGTCCAAAGGACAAACCAGCAATCAACAGACTGGGAAAAGGTCTTTAGCAATACTACATTTGGTGGAGGGCTAGTGTCCAATATATAAAAAGAACCCAAGAAGTTAGACTCTAGAGTATCAAATAATCCTATTTAAAAATTGGTGTATAGAGCTTAGAAAGACTTCTCAGCTGAGGAATATCAGATGGCTGAGGAGCACATAAAAAATATTCAACATCCCTAGTCATCAGGGAAATGCAAAGCAAAACAACCCTGAGATTGTTCTACCTCACACTAGTCTGAAGTGCTAAGATCAAAAACTCAGGTGACAGCAGATGCTGGAAGGGATGTGGAAAATGAGGAATACTCCTCCATTGTTGGTGGAATTGTAAACTGGTACAACTATTATGGAAATCAGTGTGCAGTCCTTCAGATAATTGGACATACTACTACTGCCTGAGGACCAGCTATATCACTCCTGGGTATATAACCAAAAGTAGCTTCAACGTCTAACCAGGACACATGTTCAACCATGTTTATAGCAGCCTTTTTTACATTATCCAGAAGTTCCAAAGACCCAGATGTTCTTCAACACAGGCATAGATACAGAAATTGTCATACATATATACAATGGAGTACTACTCAGCAATTAAAATCGAGTTCATGAAATTCCTAGGCAAATGAATTGAACTTGAAGCAATCATCCTGAAGGATATAACCCAGTTACAAAAAGAGCTCTCATAGTGTATACTCAGTTATAAACAGATACTAGCCCAAAAATTTCAAAATACCCATGAAACCATCAACAGAACTTATAAAGGTCAAAAAGAAGGAAGATCAGAATGTGGAAGCCTCAGTTTTTCTAAGAAGGGAGAACAAAACACTCAGGAGAGAAAATACAAGGTCTACTTGAAGAGCAGAGAATGAAGAAAAGATCTACAGAGACTGCCTCATCTGGAGAACCACCACAAATGCAGCCAACAAACCCAAGCACTGTTGCTGATGCCAAGAAGGAATCAGGTATGGATATCTCCTCAGAGCCTCTGCCATAGTCATATAGATGCAGATGAGGATGCCTGCAGTTAACTATCAGAGTGAATATGGAACCCTAATGAAAGAGCTAAAGAAAGGAATGAAGGAGCTGAAAGATTTGCCACCTCATGAAAGGAGCAACATCATCATGCAGTCAAGGCTCTGAGGTGGAGAGGGTGATTGGGAGAGGGAGCACTTTCATGGAAGCATGTTAAGGGGGAGGAGGTTAGGGAGTGGGGTAGAAAGCTTATTATACCATTTGAAATGTGAATTCAGAGAATATCCAAAAAGTGAAAAAAAGAAAAGGGTCATGAAATTGAAAGAGGATGGAGTGGTAAATGGGAGGTTTTGAAGAAAGAAAATAGAAAATAAAATAATATGATTAATTTTATGATTCCAAAAAGTAAAACAAACTGTAAAATAGAAAGCTTGCTGAACCATAAAATGGAACGAAAAACATTTCCCCACACAGTTTCTTAGTAAATTTTTGTGCTTTTGATACATTTTGGTTTGACCTTTTCATATGGTTGTTTTTTTGTTTTTTATTTTATTTCATTTTATTGTTTGTTTTTTTGGTTGTTGCTGTTTCATTTTGTCTTATGGATTTTTGTATTGTGTTTTCAGTTTATATTTATCTATAGTTGGGTAGATTCTGTGCTTTTCTGTACCTAAAGAACTTTACATAAAGCTCATTTAATAAAATTATCTGATGCATACTTATTCAGTTAGTCAATAGGAAAACGGTGAACATTAGTCATTTTATCCAGAGAGAAGGAAAAATATTCTACTTTTCCCTCCTCATTTACCTAAGAGCTGCAGTTAGGTTTCAACAACCAATTCACCAAATGTGAAGGGAATCAGAAATTACTGTTAATCCAATAGATGTCACTAAATTCGTTGCTTTCACTGGTATAAATGGACAAAATTATGTAACTATATTTTCTTGATCCACATATTACCTATTTTTTTCTTTTCTTATTGTATATATATATATATATATATATATATATATATATAACATATATATATGTTTATATGTTTATATTACATATGTTTATACACATACACACCTTATCTCTCAACACCAGCAGAGGCGACTTATACCACTTTTTGAAATTAAGTTAAAGATGTGTGTGTGTATACATTTATATGTGTGTGTATGTATATGTATGTATGTATGTATATATGTATTATGTATATGTATATGTATATGTATATGTGTATATATGTATGTGTATATATAAAAATACATATATATTTAAAAATACAGTTATCTGTGTGTTTCTGTAACAAATTGTGATATGTCTTGTCATTAAAACACATCATGGATTAAAACGTGCCATACTAATGATGAGTAGTTAGCACAATTTTGAACAGTAGTACACTGTCCTACATGAGTCAGCCCAAGCCTGCCTGCTGTACTGTAGTAACCATTTTTTTTTTGACTGGTTAAGCAAAAAGGGTCACTGACTGCTTAATCTCCTTTATGATTTTCTGAAAATTTAGTTACAAGTTTAAGTGGCATGGATTTTAGAGTTGGAGTTTTATTTTTAGGAATTAACAGCTGACTTCCTCCTAAATTCATCACCCGTTATTTTATTGAAATGTAAGATTAGCTGAAGAAGAGATTCTTGGGAGTATGCTGTCATAACATTAAAGGGATTTCCTTTAAAGTCCCCTAAATTAAATTACTATTGGATATTCATCTGCATATTTCTGTATATTTGTCATGACAGTGCTTGCATCCTATTTGCTGTACTGAACAAATGAACTTTCCAATTTAGAGAAAAAAATAAATGGCATGTGGGTTGGAGAAGGACCATCTTCTATCTTAGACTTTTGGTGGCATAGTTTGAGAAACCAAAGATGCTCAAGACAACAGGTGACTGTACTTGGTTCATAGCTTACATAGAAAACATGTCTAACATAATTAATATTTGGCCCACTGAGAATATAGTACTGATGGGGCTTTAAATTGTTAAATTAGTCAATTATGTCATTTTTTAAAATTTAATCAATGCGCTAAAACTAAGCAAAATTACCTAATAATGTAATTCCAATATTATGGACCTAATACACATAAAACATTGTCTGAATGATAGTCAAAGACTATGCCTACGGGAGCAAAATTACCATTAGGCATATTTATTAATTGAAGTTATGCAAATGTTTCACAATATCAAAAGAAATCTGCAAGTGAAACCCAAGGGTTAATTATTCTCTTTCTTGTTTTCCTGAACTTTCCCTATGTAAATGTGCTAGATGCTTGATGTTTTGCATTCATATTTTCATAGAAATTAACATCTGTCCCTCCTTAATTAGGGTTCTCTCTCATCTTTGTACTAGTGGTTTTTCAATAATTTTACCATGTACTCTACTCTTATTACATTTTTTAACTTCAAAAAAATCATTTTTTACAACTCTAATATTCTTGCACTGATGTGCACTTGAAAATATTCTTTTTGAATAAAATTTGGGAATTTTTAGGTGATGGTTGAATTGGTGCTAGATGAAGGTAGTACGCATTAAGATACAATATTGAAAAAATCTATCTCTTTGTAGGAGGTTGATATAAATAATAAGAAAAAAAAGGAAAAGGTATCACTTTGAAGCCATCTAGTAATGTTGACAGCCTGTGAGGTTAAAATAAATTATCAGCATGTAGGATAGGGTTACAATACATACATACATACATACATACATACATACATACATACATACATATATATATATATATATATATATATATATATATTGTATTTGTGAATACTCAATATAATTTATTGTGATACATTTAAGAAATAACATTCTGGAGGGATAGCTCGGTGATTAAGAGCACTTAAGTTCGGACGCAGAACGGAGCCTGGCCTAACTGCCAGGCGGAATGGCTGCTCATAGAGGCTGAGCAACTGGTGAGTGGGACACCAAGACTGCAGGGAAGCAGAGAGATCTCTTCGGAGTGCACACGGAAATTGCACACCGTACCTTGCCCTGCCCTGCCCTGCCCGATCCAGCGATTGGGAACAGAAAATTAGAACTTCTGTTTCCACCCGGAGGCTACTTTCGGACGCAGAGCAGAGCCTGGCCTACCTGCCATCCTGATCGGCAGCTCATAAAGGCTGAGCAACTGGTGGGTGGGAGATCTGGGCTGCAGGGTAGCAGAAAGATCTCTGTGGGGTACACAAGAAAAGTGCACCCCCTGCCTTGCACTCCCCCAGAAACAACTCACAGACTGTATGAAGTCCAAGAAATAAAGAAAACAAAAAAATATATATATTTACAAAACAAGAAGACTTTGACTATTTCCATGTTCCGTTTTGTTTTGCATGTACTTTACACTTATTGTAACTATTAGGTTTTCAATGCTTACTGTCAAGCCCTTGAAAAAAATCAAGTTCTGACGAAAAAAATATATTCACATGGTTTTATGTAAAAATTATTTCAATGTCTGAAAAAACAGTACTGACAAAAATGTATAATTTTAAGCAAAAATGTTTAAAATCTGTACATTTATCTTTGTTTTGTAAAATAAAGTCGTTTAAAAAAAATAAAAGAAAATCTTCATTCAAAAAAAAAAAAAAAAAGAGCACTTAAGTTCTTACATAGAGTCCAGGTTCAAACACTAGCACTGTAATGTTTCCCAACCTCATATACCTCGAGGTCAAGGGAATCATACATCGTTTAATAATCTCTGAAGATACTAGGAATGCATGTGTTTTACAGAAATACACTGACACATTCTACACCCATTAAAATCATTTAGAAATATTTTAAAAGAATAAAAAATATAGCATCTTTCTGTAAAATACAAGTTAACATTGTTTAATTATATCTGTTCAGCATTTTGAAAATTTTCTTGTTAGTATATGGACAGAAGCTAATTAATCCCACTATCAAACTTGCAAACAAATATCTGACTGTTGTATTAAAAAGACAATTTTCTATATATTTCCATTCTATTCTCTGGTGACCTACTTAGAAAAAGTTAATTGATAGGGCAGTTATTAACATGGTCTTTCAAAATTAGCTTACAGCAAATCTGTATTCAGATTATAGCTTTATTTATCCCCAATAAAATTAAATAAAAAGTCAAGTTTCTATCTGGCTCCAAATAATGAATGAGAATAAAATATTTGTGCAAATTTTTACCTATAATAGGATCAATAGTAATTTGTATATGCACCTTGGCTACATCAATCTCTTCTCTCATAATCAAATGAAACCCATTGTCTTCTGGGAAGAAAATCCTATGTATTGTCCTATGGGAATTGATGAGAATTGTCCATGAAATTGGCAGTACTCCTCAAAGAAAGCCAGCTACCAGCTTGTTTATTTAGCTTTTCTTTTGTAGTTTTCTAGGTTATAATTGTCCCTGCAACTGCTAAGCAACATTAAAGAGTAGCTAATGTAGAGATTATAAAACAGATGACATTGAAAAACTGACTCCAATGAAAATACTTCATTTGAAAAGAGAAACAGAGAGGATCCAGAGGCACAGAAGAATGATAGTCTATACACACTTATGCTAACAAAGTCATCACTCATGCTATTCATGATGATCTAAGGGAAAAAGAACTCATCTGTCTTCTACCTACCAACTACAATGAGCACATTGATCGCTGAGATCATACGCTTGTTCACTAGGCCTCCCCTATAGGCAATAAATGGAGCTTCATATCCAAGTGTTCCAATTCATACTGGTGAAACCCTGGGAATCTCTGCCTCTAGCTGCCATACCCCCCCAACCTATACAATGGAACTGTAAACTAATTGCACTTAATAGAAGTTTGTTGGCAATTAGGGAATTTAATAAATAAAAGGACCTTCAAATTATTCATATATTTTTCTCCCATTTGTGGAATCCACAGAAATGCTGACATTCTCATTATTTTTCTCTTTCATGTCTTTTCTTTAAACTTACACTTTTGACTTTTTATTTATTTATTTTGTTTTTTATGCACTCTACATATATACCCAATTGAATGCTACTATATCAATCATTTCTGAAATATCTTCTCTACAAATATCTTTCTTGAACATTCCTTTGAAAACACCCTTTCTAACCAAATTTTCTTTTTTTTTATTTTTTAAAATGACTTTATTTTACAAAACAAAGATAAATGTACATACAGATTTTAAACATTTTTGCTTAAAATTATACATTTTTGTCAGTACTGTTTTTTCATATATTAAAATAATTTTTTACATAAAACTATGTGAATATATATTTTTAGTCAGTACTTGATTTTTTCAAGGGCTTGACAGTATGCATTGAAAACCTAATAGTTACAATGAGCATAAAGTACATGCAAAACAAAACGCAACATGGAAATAGTCAAAGTCTTTTTTTGTAAATATTTTTTTGTTTTGTTTTGTTTTCTTTATTTCTTGGACTTCATACAGTCTGTGAGTTGTTTCTTGGGGAGTACAAGCCTCTGGGGTTAGCATCCCAATATCAGTGACTGCATATTATGTCTGTTCTTTTGTGACTGGGTTATCTCACTCAGGATGATATTCTCTAGATGCAGCCATTTTCTTAAGAATTTGGTTAAGTCATTGTTTCTGGTGGCTGAGTAGTATTCCATTGTGTAAATGTACCACAATTTTTGTATCCATTCATCTTCTGAAGGACATCTGGGTTCTTTCAAGCTTCTGGCTATTATAAATAGAACCGCTATGAACATTGTGGTGCATATATCTTTGTTGTGTATTAAAGTGTCTCTGGGGTATATGCCCAGCAGTGGAATAACTGGGTCTTCAGGTAGTAATATATCCAATTTTCTGAGGTATCACCAGACTGATTTCCAGAGTGGTTGTATTAGTTTGCAACCCCACCAACAGTGGAGAAATGTTCCTCTTTCTCTGCAACCTCGCCAGCATCTGCTGTCATCTGAGTTTTGGATCTTGGCCAATCTGACTGGTGTGAGGTGGAATCTCAGGGTTGTTTTGATTTGCATTTTCCTGATGGCTGAGGATGTGGAGCACTTCCTTAGATGTTTCTTGGCCATTCAGTGTTCCTCAACTGAGAACGTTTTGATTAGCTCTGTACCCCATTTTTAACAGGGTTATTTGATTCTCTGGTGTCTAGCTTTTTGAGTTTCTTGTATAACTTTTGGCTTTTTAATTATTATTTTTGTTGTTGTTTGTGTTTGTTTTTTGTTTTAGTTTTTTACTTTTCTTTTCCAACTTCTAGTCACGAAACTTAACAGGTAAAATTGAGGGTTATCCCAGAAAGGAGATATCTCTTGAAATGTAAATAAAATATATTTAATAAAAAGTTTTTAAAAAGAAAATTGGTTGGTTTTCACAATGAAATATTACTTGGCTGTTAAAAACAAAAATAGAGAAGTACTTGAGGAAAAGAAGGTCCAGCAACAGGCTCAAATAGGAATACTGCTCAAAAGGAGATCCTAAGATCTGACACTATTACTGAGAATATGGAGTGCTCACAATAAGGAACCTACCAAGACTGTCCTTTAAAATACACAACAAACAGCCAAGTCAGAGACAGGTATTTGCACCCAACTAATGGACAGAAGCTGCTGATTATTGTGGTTGGATTAGGAAAAAAGCTGGAAGAAGCTGAGAAGGAAGAGTACTGTGTAGAAACACCAGCACTTTCAATTAACCTAGACCCCCTGAGAGCTCTCAAACACCACATCCCCAACTACTCATCATACACTAGCTGATATAATGACCTCAACACATATACAGCAAAGGACTGCTGTGTTCTGTCAGAAAAGATGCACCTAGCTCTCAAGAAAGTTTGGGCTGGTCAGATGGCTTAATAGGTAAGTCTTTTGCTGTCAAGCCTGCCAGTCCTGATCTCTGAGACACATGTGGGAGAAGAGGACCTACTTCCTTTACAAGTTGTCTGCTGACCTCCACATTCATATGGTGACATAATGTATTGTTCCCTTCACAAAATAAATGTAAGAAGTAAATGCTCCAAATATTTTGAAAAAAAAAAAAAAAAAAAGAAAGTGGGTGCCCCGGCTCCAGCCTCTTTCTCTACCTATCTCTCATGTCTAATCATGTATTACTTGAACATAAACCTACAAGATCCTTCACTCCTTTCTATAACTCCTCCATTGTGGTCCACATGCTCAGTCTAATGGTTACCTGCAAGCATCCTCATCTGTATTTGTTAGGCTATGGCAAAGACTCAGGAGATATCTACATCAGACTCTTGTCAGCAAGCACTACTTGTCATCAGCAGTAGTGACTGGGTTTGATTTCTATGGCTACATATGGTATAGATCTCTAGGTGGGGCAGTCTCTGAGGTGACCTTTCTTTCAGTCTCTGGTGCACATTTTGTCCCTGTATTTCTTTTAGACCGAAGCAATTCTGGATTGAAATTTTGAAAAGGGTTGGAAGCCCAATCTCCCAAGTAGGGCCTTGCCTAATCTCTGGATATGGTCAATTTGTTGAGGACTTCAGCTAATCTCATTCCTGTTGGGCCTTGGGAGTCTCTTGCTTTCCAGGCATATGAAACTTGCTGATGGCTAGCCTCAGCTCCTCATCCCCCATTGTAATACCTCTGGTTAAAACCAGAACCTCAGTATATCATTCACATTTCCTCTCATCCTTAATCCTGCCCCTATCTTTTCCTCCCCCTTCTCTCTTCCTTCTAAAATCCTCCCACCCTCTACCTACAGTTAATATTTTGTTCACCCTTAGAAGAAGGACCGAAGCATCCACATTCTAGGTTTCTTTCACCCATTTTACCCTCCCCTTTCTATTTCCCTCTGAGGCCCTCCCACCTTCAACCTCACATGAGCATTTTGTTCCCCCTTCTGAGAAGGATTGAAACATCTACATTTTGGTCTGCCTTCTTCCTGAGCTTCATATGGTCTATGAGTTGTCTCTAGGGTATTCTTAATTTTGGAGCTAGTATCCACTTACCAGAGAGTGCATACCATGTGTTTTCTTTTGTGACTGGATTATCTCACTCAAGATATTTCCTAGTTTCATCCATTTGCCTAAGAATTTCATAAAGTCATTGTTACTAGTAGCTGGGTAGTACTTGATATTGTAAATAGACCACATTTTCTGTATCTATTTCTCTGTTGAAGGACATCAGGGTTCTTTCCAATTTGTGACTATTATAAACAGGGCTGCTATGAACATAGTAGAGCATGTATCCTTGTTACATATTAGAGCATGGTTGGTTTATATACCCAGGAGTGGTATGGCTGGGTCCTTAGGCAGTACTCTGTACAATTTTTTTTGAAGAACCATCAGAATGAATTCCACAGTGGTTGTACAAGCTTGTAATCCCTCCAACATTGGAGGAGTGTGCCTCTTTCTCTTCATCCTCAACAGTATCTGCTGTCCCCTAGAAAATAAATTCAGCGAAGTGATTGGTTGTCAAATTAACTTAAAGGTATCTGTAGCCTTCCTCTACTCAAAGAATAACCTAAGAAAAACATTAGAGAAACAAAATCTTTCATAATAGTCACAAATAGCACAAACTACCTTAGTGTGACTCTAATCAAGAAAGTGAAATATCTGTAGGACAAGAACTTCAAGTTCCTGAGAAAGGAATTAGAAGATTTCAGAAGATAGATAATTATCCTATGCTCATGGATTGTCAGAATTAATATTGTGAATGTGGCTATCTTGTCAAAAGCAATCTACAGATTCAATGAAATACCCATCAAAATTCCCACTCAATTCTTCATTTAGTCAGAAAGTATAACTTTCAAATTCATTTGGAATAACAAGAAAAAAAAAACCAACCAACCAAACAAACAAAACAACAAAAACAAAACCCAGAATAGATAAAACTATTCTCAACACTAATAGAACTTCTAGGGGAATCACCATCCTTGATCTTAAGCTGTATTATAGAGCAATAATGATAAAAACTGTATGTTATTTGTACAGTCACAGACAGGTAGATCAGTGGAATAGATTAAAAATATAGAAATGAACCCACACATCCATGGTCACCTGATTTTTGACAAAGAAGCTGAAACTATCCAGTGGGGGAAAAAAATTCAGCATTTTCAACAAACAATGCTTGTTCAACACTGGTGGTCAGCAGGTAGAAGAATGCACATTGATCCATTCTTACCTTCTTGTACAAAGCTCAAGTCCAAGTGTATCACGTGCTGCCACATAAAACCAGATACACTAAAACTAATAGAAGAGAAAGTATGGAAGATCCTTGAACATATGAACACAGGGAAAATTTTCCTGAACAGAACACCAATAACTTATTCTTTAAGAGAAAGAATCGGTAAGTGGGACCTCACAAAATTGCAAAGCTTCTATAAGGTAATAAACAATGTCAATAGGGCAAATGGCAACCAACTGATTTGAAAAGATCTTTAGCAATCCTACATTTTATACAGAGCTAATATCTAATATATACAAAGAACTTAAAGTTAGACTCCAGAGAATCAGTTAACAGTATTAGAAAACAGGGTACAGAGCTAAACAAATAATTCTTAACTTAACTGAGGAATATGGAATAGCTGAGAAGCACCTAAAGAAATGTTCAACAACCTTAGTTATCAGAAAAATGCAAATGAAAACAACCCTGAGGTTCCACTTCACACCAGTAAGAATGGCTAAGAACAAATACTCATCAAGTAGTCTTTCTTATGGTCTTAGATTTGCAGATGTAAATTTATGTTAGAGCATCATCAGGTTATATGCCCAGGAGTGGTATAGCTGGGTCCTTAGTACTATGTCCAATTTTCTGAAAAACCATCAGACTGAATTCCACAGTGGTTGTAAAAGCTTGCAATCCCTCCAACATTGGAGGAGTATGCCTCTTTCTCTAAATTCTCAACAGTATCTGAGGTCCCCTGAGATGCAGATTTATGTTAATAGATCTATCTATACCTTTTAAATATATAAAAATATCACATGACAAATATAGTTATAATTGTTTAAAAACATGATAAAATATTTGTGTATACTGGCATGCCAGGGAAGTTATTATCCATATATATGAACACATGGATATTATAGGTATATAAGAGTGGTAAGATTTTAATTCATAGATTACGAAGTTTAGTGTGTGTTTTTTTTTTTTTTTTTTTTTTTAGCTTAGAAGCATCGCACTTGTTTCTCATATCAAGTACTGATATTTTTACCTTCAGCCTCCCCTGTTACTCTATAGCAAACACTTGCTAGAAAACAAAAGCAGAAACAAAAACAGATAAAAATGAATAGGCACATGTATGGATGAATGTGTTGGATAAAGTAATTAATATATGTCTAAACAAAACTGCTGTTAGTAAAAGGGATTAAGTACTCCAAAAAGCCAAAAGGAGCCAAAATCATAATTCTTTGTGAAGAGACTAGAGAGTCCACATGAAAGAGTTAGAAGGAACAGTGGAAGTAACAGCCTGCTGCTGCTTGTAATAAGAGAAGAATGGCAGTCCTGATGACAAGACTGCAAGAGCAATGCCTTGAGACATTAAATGGCCTGTCGAGATCAGACAGAGATAAAGAGTGAGATTTACCTGGGCCAGAGGGGCAGGGATAGAAGTAAGAGAAAATGCATTTAATGGGATCTGAGGCAAACCAGCATTGCAGTGCTTGGCAGGATGTGTTAACATGCTTCCTGTGGGTCTATTGTGAGCCACAGCTGGAAGTAGGGAGTGAATCCTGTACCTGAGTGGCATACTGTTGCACTTACAGAATAGGCTTGGAAAACATCTGCTGACGTACACTTTAGAAAGGGAAAAGCCTTGCTGCCATCAGCTATTGAGTGCACAATTAAAGACATGTGCCACATAAGCAATGTCAACACCTTTTTTCAGCATCACTGTCATTTAATATTATCACTATTATTAATATTAATAGTATTAAGAGAAAGCTTTGAGCTTTCCAAGAGTTTATACTTATCTATGTTACTCTATTTTGTTGTTCTAGATAATTATGGCTTTTTAGCATGTCAGATCTCTTACATTAATAAACAGTAAATATAGGTTAGTGCATAATAAATATTATAATATATTCAATATTATATTAATGAAGCTATCTCATACTTCCTAAACTCATCAGCTTATTTTTCTACTTTTAACTTTTAAAATGACATTGCTGAGGACTACATAACATGCAGAGACATTATTAGTTTGGGGAATTTGCAAACATTTGAAATATTATTCTATAATTCACTGTCCATTGATTCCATTGATATGAATCTTACCAAACTGATCCTTCAGATAGACCTATGTGAATGAGACATCATGAATAGCAATTAACTTGTAAAAACAATATATACATGTATATATATATATGTATATATATACATATATATATATATATGTATATATATATATTGTTCATAAACATATTCATCTGGAAATGTTCACAAACAGTAAATATGAAACTAAAGATTTTAAAATAAAAATTAACCAGGATAAGCATTTACTATCCTATGTGCTGAGACTTACATACGATAGGCATGATTACAGAATTACAGAAAAGTACCTTTGAGCTCTTCTAAAGTGTTAGTACATGGGCATTTCTAGCTAGGTTTAACACATGCAGGGCCAAATTATTAACATTGTTTTAGGACCTAAAAGTGAAAGGAGCATGGGCCACTCTGTGCTTTTTAAATGGGATTTCTATTACTGAAGCCCTGGATTTAAACTTCTCCTTTATGTAGTCACTGTTATACCCCAGATGAATTTAATCTAATCTAATATACCTTGCTGTAGTCATAGAAAAAAAAAGGGTAAAAGTAAACATTTGCATACTGATTTTCTTACTTTTATTCTTATAAAGTAAATTGTTTATTGCTTGGTTCATATCAAAATCAAAATCATTCCTCTTGGCCTGGATTCTGTGGTCTGATAAGTCTTTGTAAAACTCTGAGTTTATACACATTTCAGTGTAGATTTTCTTTCATTTTCATAAATATAATAAATGAATTCACATGTTATGTTGCCATTTTTTGATGAAGTGTATAGCTAATATTATATAATTACACACACACACACACACACACACACACACACACGCACGCACACACACACATATATATTACAAATTTACAAACTTTCTTGGTTTTTACTTACAATTACCATGCAATAGTGACACCTGACCTTTCATGTTAAATGATTTTATCAACAATGCTTCTTTTATGTTCAAATGAAATATTTTGATACATTAAAGTTCAAATAATATTAAATTGATATGCACAGATATTAAATTTTCCATCCTCCCATATGACATGAGACTCTTCCTCATGAAATTGTTAGACTGTTAAAAATATTTAAAATACAATCTGACAAAGCATATTGCATGAATTAACAGAAAGGCTAAGTCACATATGATGGTAGAAAGTCACATTTTTCCACCACAGTAAGATACAGAGTATGAATCCATTAGCAGTGGGACTAAAGCTCTTGGTTGTATTCAGATTTATTTGTCCATGTGTGAAGGATGGTCACTCAGTTTGCCCAGAGCCCTTCCTATATGAGTGGCAAAGGAGAAAGGCAATTTCTTGTTATTAGACCACATCAGTGTCAATATTGAACCTCTACAAAATAATGTATCTTGTTCAACCTACCCTTTTCCTGATTTGAGCTTATAGGGATATATGAATTTTACAGGACAGGAAATAAAATAAGATGAAGGCAGGAAGTATAAGAGCTAATTAAAATGTGATTTGGAAGACAGAAAAAGTACTTATGTTTTAGTTGATTCAGTTGTTCTTATTTATATTACCTAAATCTTTTTAAAATTACAAATAAACCATTTTAGGGTTTGTGAAGAAAGAATCCTGCCAAACCCGGGAAGCACTTAGTCTAAAATCTGGGGCCACTTGAGGGCACTGTGACATTGCATTTGGTCCAGTGACCTATTAAGACGCATCTCAGGGAAAATAATGTAGTTTTTCAAACACCAGGGTGAGCATACACAGGTACTCTGGGGTAATGTCTGGACATGTGGATGGGCATAGCTGTGTGGACATATAAATCAGTTAATGCCCCACTGAGGTAGCTCCCAGACCAGAGATTGCATTCCATATCCAGCCTTCATGACATGCTTCAGAGATTTTCTATACTAGTTGCTCAGGCTGAACTATGATATTATGATTTTCCAATTGCAGCGATAATGGATCATTTCTGGCATTTCCCACTCATTAGAATTTGCACCAGTGTGATGGATTAATTTAGAGGCATTTTCCGTCCTTGGCATAATCACTGGGAATAGAATGAGAATGGCTGATGCACTGGGTAAGGGACAGCACCGGGTCTGTCCAGCGTTTAAATGGGCAAAATGAAAGAATCCTTGGTTTGGGTGATGTGGTCATGAGGGAGTGGACTCACAAGGCTTAGCTGGGCAGAGGTGAGAAGCTCAGTATTCTGGTTCAGATTGCAGGCAGCTCCCAGTGCACGCTAGAATGCAGTGCTAATATTGAAAAATGTCCAAATGCATGCTAATAAAGCTGACCCTCTCATGCGGCCCCTTTTCATTTTTATTAAAAACCAACTGACTTGCAATACAATTCCTGGGGCATTTTATTTTTCATATGTATCTTTTACGGTTAATTCTGACGACCAAAGAAAAACCAAAGACTGAATTCCCGAATCTTGTCTCTCCAAAACAGTGCACCAAAGCATTCGTCTGGTAGACATGCACTGAGAAACCACTCTGTGTTCATGATATTGACATCGATATAAAGGCAGAGACTTTAGGACTTTCTTTGTCTGGAATTAATACCTTTTTTGTGGAAGAAATTTTGTTTAAGCAAATAGGATAATAGGACAATATGGATCGGCTTGACGTGATTGCAGGTCCTTCATTTCCTAAATTTACCTAAAAGCTGCACTGTTGTGATTCATCATTTTGTGTGTGAGAGAATGAAGCTGGGGATTAAAAGAGCAGCTTCCATTCTCATCCATTTGATTAATTAAAACTACCAATAACCTTGGAAGTGTCCCCGTGGAGCAAATGAAATCGCAAATGTACACTCACTTTGTGGCATACGTGTATTTAAAAATCAGAAGTGATTCTATCACCCGAGGAAAGGAAATATATAATAGACAGTATAACCAAGATAAAAATATACCAGAATGTAACTGAAACACTTTCAGTATTAATAAATTGCAAAGGACACTTTGTGTACAGACATCATAAATGAGAAAACAGGAGACTTTCTTGGGTCAGTAACATGGCTATGTCTATTACAAAACATAAGAAATAAAACTAAATAGATACAAAAGAAAGTCATAAAATATCATTTACTAAGACTTAGAGAGAAATGACAAAGGGAAAAGGTGGATATATAGACTGATAGGCACACCCACAGAAAAGCTGTTTCAAATAAGAGAATCCTATAAGCTACTAAAAAGAAAGAAAACTAAATTTATACTGACTAAGAAAAAGTGTTTTTAAAAAGGCACCTAAAGGAAAAAGCTTAGCCATAATTATTTGAGCTTTTTTTTTTAAATAAAATATATCAATGTGAAGATTTAAAAAGAACCAATGCACATGCATACACACTCACACATGCATATATCCACAGCGTGTAGCATGCAGCTTGTTGATGAGAACAGCAAATAGGGTATAAGTAAACATTTAAAGATACAGTGAAGAGATTTTACATCATGTAATGATTCAACATCTTTTCATTAAAATAATATCATCCTTAAGACATACTAGTAATTGACATGTATACATTTAATATTTATGGAAAACTTGAAATTCTGATCTCGGAAGTTTTCTTTTTCTAAACATTACATACACACATTAGTAGAAAGAAAGACTAAATGTCCTATGCATAATTGGTGTAGAAAAGTTTGTTTTCAGAATTAATGCAATTAAATCAAACATAAAAAGGATTTTTTTAGAAGTTGACTAGATTTTTCTCAAGAGAAACTATTACCCTCCAGGAAAGCATACATTTTGCACGGTATTGACATGAGTTTAGATAAAGTGACAAAGGCAAGAGAATCTTGTCTGTGGATTGTATAAATTTTGCTAGACTGCATAGCCTGTCAGTCACTTCCAAACATAAAATTTGTCCCACAATGTATGAGCAATATATTATATGTTTATTATTATAAACCTAGATTTGTATAATACAAGTTTTTGGCATACATAGCATGAATTGAAATGAAGATTTGAATATTCAATCAACACATTTAATGCATTAAAGGATAAATATTGACATAGTAAAAGATTGGCTACCCAATTCCTCTTCAAATGAAAAGTGATATATATTTTTAAAGCATTTGGATATATTCAGATTAAAAAATGATTTCTATCAAATGATACTTAAGTCCTGGAAGACATTTTAGTAGACAAATCACTTGTACTGAAACGATAGGGAATAGAACTTTGAGTCCTGGTACTCAAGTCATTAATACACCAGTTGTAAGAACACTGTTGGGTTATCTCTGTGACTATGCTCACCTCAGTGTGTCTCAATATTAAGGGGAAAGTTATCATTTATGACTACTGAATCTTTACCCTGTTGTCTTTTGTAGGTCTTGGGTTTTCACTTTGAGTGTGAGGCCTCTAGAGATGGCTGAAGGCATAGATCATGTTTGGGCAGTGCATCCTGAGGCAACATCACATGCTCTCTTCCTCATGGTTTTCAAAATGAGCCCACACTAGATTCACTCAGTTTACAAATGCTGCCTTTCTGTGTGCCATCACTCTAAGTGCTGCTTGTCTGTTTATCTTCGTAGGCATCTCTCTTTCTAAGACCTCTAAGTGTTCAACTGTTGAAGAATTACAAACCAAGTAACAGCTTATGACTCACTTAGTTCTAAATAAGCAGAAGTTACCTGGAAAAATAAGTTATGTTGTCCAGAACAATATGTCTCTCTCCCAGAATTAATGGAATCTTTTATGCTTCATTTAGTCTCAAGTTGAAGTCAACAATTTTACTGCATCATCTTCCCTTAGGTTCCCATTCTTTAGTACCTGTTCAAGCAGCATGCAGTACATATTCCTTACAGTATACATTTGGAGTCTGTTCAATCTCTACTTGCAGTAGGCATTCTGTTTGGCTAGCCCACTCAGTAATATCCCTCTAGTCTTGATATGTCCTGACATGACATGACATTAGTATTTAATTCACCAAACCTTAACTATAAATCTTTATTTGTTCCTTCTATTTATCATGGGGCACAATTATTAGACATGGGTGCCCTTTTGTCCTCATGGATATATATGTGAACATAAAATGTTCACAATTCAAGTACCTGTTAAAATTGATATATTTCAGTGCACCAGATTATCTTTTGAAATTATCAAGTGGGTTTCCATGAGAACGAGAAGATTAAGTAGACTCAAATATGTTGTCTCTTTTAAAAATTATTTTTGGAATGTAGAGATTATATTTTCTTTCATTTTTTAAAAAAGAGTTCATAATTATAACATAAAATTTTATCCTATATAGAGCATATGTTTAGAATAAATTAAAATACTCTGATAAACTTGTGGTTATTGTATTATTTCAAATTATGACTCACGTTGGCAAATATTATGTTTCAAATGAACTGGATTCTCTCCAAGCTAGGGGCCATCTTTAGTATATTATTTTCTACATATCACCAATATTAAGAGATATTTTGAAGGGAGGACATAATTATGCTTATTTCAATGTATTTATTTTATTATATTTTTTGGATAGCTGCTCATCTGTCTGTTATATTCCTTTTCATGGCAAAAGTGATATTTATATATACTTAAAAAGGTAAGAAAATTAACAGAACAATAAATAACAGTATGCAGGCTACAATGCTTTAAACAAATAAGATATTTACAATAATGTATAGAGCAGGTCAGTTCGAGATCTGTTTCTTGATTTTCACGGTCATAAAATGTGGCATCTTCAGAAACAGCATCCTAGAGGCAAATTTTTTTGAAGCAACCAAGGGCAATACTCTATATTATGTGATGAGTCTCATAAGAAAACACTCCATCCAGAATGATTTATCCAAGTATTTTTCATATGATTGGGTAATGTAAGACATAATTTTTGTCTTTCAAAATTAAGGTTATTAACTTTAAACACTAATGGTATAAATCAGGTTCAAATGAGGAATTTCTAATTTACATAGCTTAATAAATCTCTCATCAAAACCTACTATACTTATCACAATTAAGACATAGATTGGTTTATTTGTGAGTTTTGTATTAAGATGTGCTCTCATCTGTGTTATCTTTCCTTTTTTCTTACAACTTTATTTAAAGAAGAGAGATACATGTACAGAGTGTTGGCAATTCTTTTAGAGGTTTGATAACATGTATTGAAATCCCACTAGTTACCATAAGCATAAAGTACATGTAGAACATAACATGAAAAGGTCAAAGTTTTCATACTGTTTATAGATTAAACATAATGATCTTTGAATCCCAAAAATTGCCACAGAGATATATCCCTAGCTCTTGGATTATTAATGATTTAAGGTCTAATCATCCTAATTTGTGACTGTCTCTGTGGGAAAGCAATATAACTATGTCAAAAATTTTAGAGGTAATGTTTCAATGGGTATAAGATCCTTTTAAGAAAGAGACAGACTAAAGTAAAAGTCACATTGAGTTCAAAGTTCAGTTTGAGAAGTGTATGAAGACATTGCTTCAAAAACAAAATATATAATAAGGGCTATTATAGATTAATATAAACACTGAAAAAATCAATAAGATACAAATTAGAAAAAAATTAGAGTAATATTATTTTCACATTATATGGCAATATACTTAAGTAATCCAAAAATTCCAAGAGGAACCTCTTACAAGTGATAAATTCATTCAACAAAGTAGATGCAAAATTAACCTTAAAAATCTGTAGCCATTCCTTATACAAGTGATAAATGGCCTGAGGGGGGAAAAATCAAGGATACAACAACTTTCATAATAGCCTAAAATAATAAAAAGTATCTTAGTGTCTCTAAGCAATCAAGCAAAGGATCTTTATGAGAAAACTCTCAAGCTATTTAAGGGGGAAAATGAAGCAGATACCACAAGATGGAAATATCTCCCAAGTTCACAGATTAGTAGATTGAGTTAGTAGAAATATTTATCCTATGAGAAAAAAACTACAAATTCAATACAATCCACACCAAAATTTCAACATAATCTTTTGCTGATTTTGAAAAAATAATCAGCTTCATATCAGCTTCATAAGGAAACACAAGACACTAAGAATTGCTAAACCAAACCTGAAAAAAAAAGAACTTCTGTAGATATCATTAGTCCAGATCTCAAGCTGTATGACAGAGCTAAAGTAATAAAGCCAAAAGGGTTGTTCACATAAGAACAGTCATGTTTATAAATGGAATCAAATTTAATATCCAGGTACAAATTTATATATCTATAGACATCTATTTTTTTGATAAAGCGGCCAGAAATACACACTGGAAATAAGACAGCATCTTCAACAAATAGTGTTGCTAAAAGAAGGTGGCTGCATGTAGAAATGTCAAAATGGATCTATACCTATCACCATAAATACACGAAAAGTTGATCAAAGACATCAACATGAAACTAGATGAACTCATGCAGATAGAAGAGAACACGTGCTATTGCCTTGATATCAATGGAATCTGTAAAAACACCATTAGCGCTGGCCACAAAATCAACATTTACTAAATGATACATCATGGAACCGAGGAGCTTCTGCATGGCAAAGCAGCAGCACCTAGAACTGGAAAAGATTTTTAACATCTATATACTTCACAGAAAGCTTTATGAAAAAAAATGTAATCTCAATATCAAGAAAATGCATAACCTTATTTGAAATGCAGTACACATACAAACAGAAAAAAATAAAGAAAAACTAGAATGGCAGAAGCAACATTCTTAGCCATCAGGATGAAATAAATCAAAACTATTTTGAGATTGTATCTTCCACCCATCAGAATGGCTTGGCTAAATAAAATAGCATCAGCTCATGCTAGTGACAATGTTGACTATGTGGAACACACATGCTGGTGGAAGAGCAAGTTTGTATAGTAAATAACTGGTTTTCAGTTTGGTAGTTTGGTGGTTCTTCAGAAGAATGGGAATAAACTGCCTCAAGATTGAGCTCGTGAGCATATACACAAAGGACAACACTTCATCTTACCACATGAACATTTGTTCAGTCATATTCATCAACTGCCATAAGAACTCATGGCCTGCCCACAGACTGCTGGGTGCCTACTGGACCCTCAGTAGAGCTCTCTCTTCTGAGCCCATGGGAGAGTTGACTCCCCATGTTCTCTCCACAGACTATCCCTGGAGAGGTCTCCATGAACTCTCAGGGTACAGGTATCTCTTTGTTGCTTGACAATTGACTGTTCTGGCCTCCATCTGTCACAGAGACAGTGTCAGTACAATTGCCATCAGGACTCATAGCCTGTCTCCAGAGAGCTGAACACACAGAGGAGACTCAGGATTACTTTCCATCCTGAGCCCACTATTGAGTTCCCACTTTCTCTCCACAGTCAATCTGAGGAGAGACCACCAGATATCTATCAGGGTACATATAGCTCAGTGTTGCTTGGGAATATACTGTTCTAGCCCTCATCTGTACCCAGAGCCAGCCAATGTACGACCATAGGAATACACAGCCTATACACAGAGAGCTAAGCATCTGAGAACAATCTCCTTGCTGAGCCCAAGAGCCCAGAGAACCACAGGAGAGACAAGTTCCATTTAGAAACAAAAAGATTGTCTAGCATGATAGGCAAATAAATGGTTTAAGGCAAGTGCAAAAACCAAAGCAACAGAAACCAAGACAACCTGAGGACATCACAACCCAGTTCTCCAAAAACAGAAAATAGTAGAAAACAAGATTTGGACTTGAAACCATACCTCATATTGATGATAGACAGCCTCTCAAGAAGTTCATGATTAACTCATTTAAAGAAATAAGAGAGAACACACATAAAGAAGTAGAAGTCCTTAATAAAGAAAGGCAAAATTACTTAAAGAGCTATGGGGAAACACAGTCAAATGGGTGAAGAAATTGAAAATAGAAATAAAAATAATAAAGGAATCAAAAAGGAAACAGCACTGGGATAGAAAACTTATGAAAGAAATCAGGAGTCATAGATGCAAACAACACCAGCATAATACAAGACATGGAAGACAGAATCTCAGCTGCAGAAGATACCACAGAAAACATTGACACAAACATCAGGGAAAATGCAAAAACCATGGAGCTCTTCACCCAAAACTTCAAGGAAATCCAGGACACAATGAGAAGACCAATCTAAGAATAATAGGTGTAGAAGAGAGCAAAGACTCCAAAATCAAAGGGCCACTAAATATCTTCAATAAAATTATAGCAGAAAACTTTCCTAACCTAAAGAAAGGGATGATCATAGATATACAAGAAGCCTACAGAATGCCAATAAATTGGACCAGAAAAGAAACTCCTCACAAAACATAATAGTAAAAACAACATATGTTCAAAACAAAAGAAAAATATGAAAAGCAGTAAGGACAAAGGACAAGTAATATATAAAGGCAGACTCAGTAGAATTACACCAGACTTCTCAATAGAGAATATGAAAGCTTAGAGATACAGTAAAAATATTATATAGAGTCTAAGAGAACACAAATGCCAGGACAAGTTACTATATCTAGGAAAACTCTTAATCACTATAGATGGAGAAAAAAGATATTCCAAAACAAAACCAAATTTATACGATAATTGTCCATGAACCCAGCCCAACAAAAGATAAGAGATGGAAATCCCCAACACAAAAAGAGCAACGAAACCCTAGGAAAACCAAGAAAATAATCTTGCAAAAAAACAAAAGAATAAAACCACACAAACATAATTCTACCTCCAACAACAAAAACGACAGGAAATGACCATCACTATTCCTTTCTATATAAATATCAATGGACTCAATTTTCCAATACAATGACATAGATTATCAGACTGGATACATAAACAGGACCCAACTTATTGGAACATTCAGGAAGCCCATCTTAGCTACAAAAACAAATACTACATCAGACTAAAAGGCAGAGAAAAAAATTCCAAGCAAATGGCTCCAAGAAACAAGCTGGAGTAGCCACTCTAATACGGAAAAAAATTCATTTTCAAAGAAAAGATGCTAAAAATGATAAGAAAGAACACTTTTTACATATCAATGAAAAAAATCTTTAAAGATAACTTCTTAATCCTGAACATCTATGCTCCAAATAAAAGGACACCCACATTCATAAGAGAAACTCTATCAAAGCTCAAATCATATATTGCATCACACACAAATAATAATGGGAGACTTCAATACCCCACTCTCATCAAAGGACAGATAATGGAAGCGGGAAATGAACAGAGTCAAGGAGATACTAACAGAAGTTATGAACCAAATAGGTTTAATAGACACCTATAGAAAATTTCATCCTAAAACAAAAGAATATACCTTCTTCTCAGCACTTTAAGGTACCTTCTCTGAATTGACCATATACTCAGTCATGAAACAGGTACTGAAGATCAAAAAAATTCCATGCAGCCTATCAGATTACCATGGCCTATGGCTGGTCTTCAATAACAACAGAATCAACAAAAACCCACATACACATGGAAACTGAACAAGGCTCTCCTCAATAATAACATGGGCAAGGAAGAAATAAAAAAAATAAATTTATTTTTTTTTTTAGAATTTAACAAAAATGATAGCAAAAGATACCCAAACACATGGGATACGATGAAGGCAGTACTAAGTTGAAAACTCAGAGTGCCTCCAAAAAGAAACTGGAGAAAGCATACACTATCAGCTTGACAAAACACCAGAAAACTCTAGAACAAAAAGAAGCAGATACATCCAAGAGGAGTAGATGGCAGAAAATAGTCAAACTCGGAGCTGAAATCAAGTAAATACAAACAAAAAGAACTATACAAAGAGTCAAAAAAAAAAAAAAAAAAAAAAAAAAAAAAAAAAAAAAAACAAGAAAAACAGGATTTGATTATTTTTTGAGAAAATTGACAAGATTGAAAAAACCTTAGCAAAACTAACTTGAGGGCACAGAGAGAGTTTCCAAATTAACAAAATCAAAAATGAAAGGGGATACATCACAACAGACACCAAGGAGACTCAAGAAATCATCAGATTCTACTACACAAGCCTAAACTCAATGATACTGTAAAATCTAGAGGAAATGAACATTTTTTTTGACAAATACTTGGTATGAAAGTTATATCAGGATCAAATAAACCATGTAAACAGTTCCATAACCCCTAAAGAAACAGGCAGTCATCAAAAGCCACCCAGCCAAAAAGAAAAAAAAAAGTCCTGGACCAGATGGGTTCAGTGTAAAATTCTATCAGACACTTAGAGAATACCTAATACCAATACTTTCCAAACAATTCCACAAAGTAGAAACATATTGATATCCCTCACTGATGCAAAAAATATTCAATAAAATTCTTGTAAACAGAATTCAAGAACACATCATAACATTCATCCACCATGATCATGTTGGGCTTCATGTCTGGGATGTCGGGATGATTCAATATATAGATATCCATCAAACTTATCCACCATATAAACAAACTAAAAAAAAGACAGAACAGACAAACAAAAAACACATGATCATCTCACTAGATGCTGAGAAAGCATTCAAAAAAATTCAACACCCCTTCATGTTAAAAGTCTTGAAAAGAGCAGGAATCCAAGGCCTGTAACTAAACATAGTAAAATCAATATACCGCAAGTCAGAAGCCACATCAAACTAAACAGTGAGAAACTTGAAGCAAACCCACTAAAATCAGGGAGTAGACAAGGCTGCCCACTGCCCTCTTCCCCCCAACCCATTCAATATAAAACTAGAAGTCCTGGCCAGAGCAATTAGACAACAAAAGGAAATCAAAGGGATACAAATAAGAAAGGAATAAGTTAAAATCTCACCATTTGCTGATGACATGATAGTATATTTAAATGGTCCCAAAAATTCCACTGGAGAATTTTAAAGCTGATAAACAACTTCAGCAATGTGGCTGGATATAAAATTATCACAAACTATTCAGTACCCTTCCTCTACTCAAAGGATAAAGATGCTGAGAATGAAATTAGAGAAAAAAATACTCTTCACAATAATCACAAACAATAAAAAATTCCTTGGTGCTACCCTAACTAAGCAAGGGAAAGATCTGTTGGACAAGAACTTCAGAAGATGGAAATATCTCCCATGATAATGGATTGGAATAATCAACACTGTAAAAATTGCCATCTTACCAAAAGCAATCTACAGATTCAATGTAATCCCCATCAAAATTCTACCTCAATTCTTTATAGGGTTGGAAAGAGCAATTTGAAAATTCATCTGGAGTAACAGAAAAAAAAATCCCAGGGTAGCAAAATCTATTCTCAAAATCAAGAAAGCTTCCTCAATCATCAACATCTCTGACATTAAGCTATATTGCAAAGAAATTATGTTAAAAAAACATGATATTGATACAGAGATAACAGAGATAGGCTGCTAGATCTGTAGAATGGAATTGAAGGTCCAGAAATGAACCCTCACTCATATGGTCACTTTATCTTTGACAAAGGAGCTAAAAACATTCAGTGAATAAAAGAACAGCCTCTTTAAAAATTATCTTGATTCAACTGGCAGTGAGCATGCAGAAGAATGCAAATTGATCCTTTCTTATCTACAAAGGTCAAGTGCAAGTGGATTAAAGATCTCCACATAAAACTAGGTACACTGAAACTATTAGAAGAGAAATAGAGTTTTTAAATACCATGGACTGCCACAAGGCTTTATTTTTACCTTTTGAATTATTAATGATTTAAGGTCTAGGTGTACCACACTCTTAAAGAGTGCTATACACTTATTTTTTTTTCTAAGAAGGACTGAGGCTTCCCCATTTTGGCCTTTCTTCTTTTTGAGCTTCATATGGTCTGTGAGTTGTTTCTTGGGTATACAGAGCTTTCTGGGGCTAGTTTCTGCTTTTCAGCAACTGCATATTATGTCTGTTCTTTTGTGACTGGGTTATGTCACTCAAGATGAAAGTCTCTAGTTCCATCCATTTGTCTAGAAATTTTGCAAATGGCATCACCATTTCTTCTCAGCTGATCTTGAGAAAACTTTGACTACATAACTTTGCAGATTTCCTTTACATTGAGTGGCAATAAATTACCTAAAACTAGCTCCACTGGAGTTCCTTAGGAAGGTCATGTGTGGTGCCATGTCTAAATCTAAATTGCTAAAGAAACAAAAATCTTTGTATTTGCATCTTCTCTTTCAATGGAGTTTGATTTGTTTATAGAGCTTCAAAAGGAAACGTGCCTCATCAATTCAGGGGGAATTTATCTTCACACCAGTAAATACACACTGATTGGATTCTAAGCGTGCATTGCTCCATTAACAACTGCTGCTGAAGAAGTTCTAAGTAACCCATAGAATTGCAGTCACAGCAGACAGGCATGTGCTCCAAGGTCCTGTCAGTTTTAATCCAACCTCACTAATAATTGTGGACTAGTGAAACTTTTAATGGGAAGACAAAACATGTCTCTGTAATTCCAGCGGCTTGTGCTCATCAATGAATGTGAAATTTGCCATGGATATTATCAAAAATTCATGCGCAGTCATTGAAGTCTTCATTTGATTCACAATTTGACAGATTCTCTTAAGATTATGTGTGACAAAATGCATGTGAAATGTACTTAATGTTATATTCAGAAAATATTGCAGATGGCAAATTTTATTTCTGAAAATTGTTTTCCAACTCAGTTGAAGATTTAGTATGTGAAGAGCTAGTGATGATCATAAATGATGGTAAAGTCTGTCATGAGAAATCTGTTCTGGAGCTCAGAAATATCTAAGTACTAATGATCTGACAAGTGCTGTATACAAAAACACCTGGTCTCCTCTTGTGCAAATGCTCAAAACTCCATGTACATTTATATATGCACATACATTATATCACAAAAATATTGATCTATCTATCTATCATCTATCTATCTATCTATCTATCTATCTATCTATCTATATATATATATATATATATATATATATAATATCAAACAAATTGATCTTTTTAATAAAATTTCAAGTATTAGCTTTCTTTGGCTATTGCTTTGCTTTGATAATATTTACATATTATCTTCCATAAATTACATTGGTCGGACTTTATATGCATGAACTTCTAAAGAAATATAATTTTGAGATCAAACTCAATTTTTAAAAATAGTGGTTGTGCCTGTGAAGTTTCTGGATGGCCTTGACTTCACACTCTGCCTTATTCTTTTCTCCTATATTTCTTTTTCACAAGAGGAATTCCAGATTAACATTTTTGAGTTGGGGTGAGTAGTGCTATCCCTCAACCAGAAGCCATAACTGTGCACTGGATATGGTCTGTACAGGTTCTAGCTCCATTTTGTTGGGTATTTCAGATATTGTCCTCCCTTTGGGACCCTGGGCACCTCTTGGCTTTATGGAATCTGAGAATTTCTAGGGGCTAATACCACTTTTCTGTCTGCAATGGCTACACACCTAATTTCAAATACCTGTCCCTTTGTTTTTTTTCCCTCATCTCCTCCCATATTGGAACTGGATCCACCTTTTGTCTCCCTGCACCCATCTCCCTCTCAGATCCCTCTCTCCCTCTACCAGAGATTATTTTCTTCCCCATTCTGAGTAGGAATGTGTTTGCTGGAGTTTACATGAATTGTCAGTTAACAGCTGAAGGCATGAAGCAGTAAATGATAGATTCTGACTCAAATTTCGACCTTGTGTCCCTGTTGCAAGCAAACTGGAGAGTTTAGCTCTTGTCACTTTAATGAATGTTGCTAAAAATAATCTAAATTTAAAATAATGAATGACTGGGTGTAAAGAGGGAGATGTGTGCAAATTGGTGAATTACATTAAGGGAGTTGTTTGTAAGTTATTTTGCATTGTATCATAGCTTATCGCCAATATTTTGAGTAAAAATATTCAGTGTTAATACATTTTGTCAATTCTGTTTTTTCATTTTAATGGTAGACAAATATAAAAAAATTATTACTGTAATAATTGCCTAAATTGTGAAGCATTTTACAAATGACTTCTTTATTTTTTTTAGTGATTCTATTTTATTATATAGTGAATATATTCCTAAAATTTAACTAGACCTCTGAAATAACGGAATATATAGACATATGTGCACAAAGCATATATTATAATGTGTAATAATTTTCATGTTGATGAACATTTAAATAAATATTTATGAGCCTCAATTCAAAATTTCAATATAAAGTATTTGTCTAATCAATGATTTAGTTTAGATACTTATGTAGTAGTTTAAAACAAACTGCATTAATACAGAAATACTTTATTAAGAAAGAAAATAAAATGAATTTTACATTATTGTGGATACAGAAAACAGCACACAGATAAAAGGGGACCAAGGACAATCAGTTCAAGTTTCCAGGATACTATGGTTACTTATGATGAATAACTTACTTATTTATTCATTCGTTTGTTATAATATATAGATATAATCTGTAAAAACTACTATTCTATTTTAAATGTTTGATTAAATTCAGTTAGTTAAACAGATGAAGTTTTATGTCTATAAAGCTGGGAAAATGTTTCTAATTTTTAAATGGGTAAATTCTATTGGCTAAATGCTAGCTCTCAGGAATATCTGGTCATATTATAAAAAATTCTATGTAAACTTTGAAAGGTGTGTTAAAATGTACATATAATACACAGTGTAGATCTTCATTAATTCCAAAAATGAGACAGGAAGTTAGGAGACCTCTTAGTTGAAATCCAATCTGTGTTTTACAGGGACGTTAAATTTAAAAGAGTATTATGTTCCACATAAGAATGAGGCTTGTATTCAACATGCAAAAATGGAGACACCAGGAGAAGAAAAAGATTTTCTTGGGTATTCTTTATTAATTATTACCAGGTTCGCTGTTAATACAATTGTCCAATCTTTCAAAATATGTAAATTCACCCAAATTTTCAACACCTATTCCTACTTCAGCTGAGGAATAAGGTACAAAGAATTACTGGAGCTGTTACAATTCATGCAGTCTCTCCTTCTGTGAATGCCTGGTAAGGGTGGTTTTCAAAAAAATGAATATCACACGATTTTTCCCTTTGACTATTTTGTAAAGTTTCTTTTTCTCTTCAGAATTGATACCTTATCTTGGCTTACAATATTTTTATTGAGTTTCTTTATATGGCTCCAAAACACCCATATTAATAATCTCCTGTCTCTTTTCATCTTTAGTTCTCTGAAATTCAACAGCATTTTTACCTTCTAGAATTCAGCCTATATTGCTCATTCTTCCTAAGGTAGTCTTTCCTGTACTTACTGCAAATTCCAGCTCCAGGTATATTACTCTTTAGAAGGAGTTCATTGCATAACAAAGCTTGTCATTGGGATAACATTCATTAGTTATGAATAACTAGATACTGTCCTATGTGAAACTCCATAACAAAACCTCATGAGAACTATCACGAACCTATTTTAAAAACTGTTACATATTAGGTGCATTAATTAAAGAAAATATTGTGTCGAAATTTATGAATTGATGAATCAAGGAATCTGGGAAGTTAAATTGGAGGCTAAGGCATCTTTTAGGAATTAGACATAAAAAAGAAAAATAACAGAATTTCTTTCCCAAATAGTTTAGAAAACCATTGCTTAAACCAAATTTTTGCTTCTACAAAGTATGAACACAACTCTCAAGGAATTTCTGATAACCAGATTTACCCAGGATTTTATTAAAAATTCTCAATGACCAAGGATTATTTTAATCCAATAAAAAGAATATATTTCAGTATCTTTATGATATATCTTAAAAGATATCCATGAACTCAACAAAGTAAGCAATAGTATAGTGGATATATTGCGTGGATAACGATGCAACTAAATATTTCTATAAATGTATATATTCTCTCAACTCTTTGAAAGTTTCTTAAGTATTTTTTTCTATTTTATAGTATGATCTCAGGTATATATTCCAGTTTTTTCACAACTATTACACTGTAACAATCAATTAGAATTTCACAATAAATGTGACTATATCTGTTTTGATATAGTTCCACTATTTTTGAGAATTCTGCTACAGACCAGGGATGCATGTGGACCTTTGGAATGGCGTACAACTCACTGCAATGATGCAACAGTCCATTCTGGTAAATGGCATGTGGCTACTGCATTCTAATTTTTTTCTTCATGAATGAGAGACTTGAATCAAGTGTTATTCCAAGTCATGTTAAATATCAATTTAAAATCATTTGAATGAGAATTTTCATGCATGCTTTGCTGCTTCATTATCATATATATTGATCTCTTCTTAAAAAAAAAAAAAAACATTTTCAGCTAATTCCTAATAAGTAACTAAATCCCCTATCAACTCATATATTTACCTTCTGCTATTCACAGAGCCTTTGTGGCAAGAAGAGAACTACAAGTTGTGAAGTTTTATTAGTGGGATTGCTTGTACTGCAGCTGATAGAGTACATGGTAGCAATGATAGCACAGCAGAAGTTCCAACTATTTAGAAGAATAGTGAAGTAACTCAACTTATGGCATTAGTAGAGCAACTGTTTCTACTATGACAATTGATGTCAGAAACAGCATCAGAACTTGAATAGATACTATGTAAGAAGTTCTAAGCTGAAATGGTATGATACTTTGTTTCAGCCCACTTATCAGGAGGATTGTTTCTATTAATAATTTTAAATATTATTTAATTTATTCACATTGCTCCATTCCTGAACCCCTGCAAGATCTCTTCCCCCAATCCTCCCTGTTCTTCTCCTCTGAGAGAGTGCTCTTCCACTTGCTCTATTTCACTACAACCTATCCCCCATCTACTAACCCCCACCTAATCCCTTCCTGAATTTCCTTTCCCTGAGGTTTACAGGATTAGGTGGATCTTCTTCCTCTGAGGCCAGAAAAGGCAGTCCTCTGCTACATATGTGCTGGTGGTGCAAACCAGCCCATGTATGCTCTTTGGCTGGTAGATTAGTCGCTGGGAGGTCCTAGGGCTCTTTTAATCTAAGAAAGTAGTTTGTGCTGTAAACAAGTCTTCCTCACATGATACCATATTTTGATCATAGTAATCTTAAAGAACAAGTAGAAAAATGTTAAAGTGGTAGGTACTCTTACTGGAATTCAATAGCTGTCTTTAAGTTTCATTTATATCCAATGATTTAATGTGCTACATAATGTATTTTGTATTTTGATCATTTTTTTCTTCCTCATGTATTCTCAGATTCTTCACATTTCCCTCCCAACTAAAGTTCATATCATTTCTTCTCTCTTTCTATCTCTGTGTGTCTCTGTGTCTGTCTTTCAGTGTCTGTGTCTTGTCTGTCTGTCTCTTTGAAAAAATAATCTTAAAATTAAAACAAAGCTCACACACACACACACACACACACACACACACACACACACACACACACAGTCTGTTTTGTGTAGGTCAAGTACTCAGACCATGGGGTTTTCCAAGAAGTGTGGGTGATATACCTGGTACCATTCCATCATTTTATCAAAATGATTATTTTTATCTCCCGGCAAGAATAAATTGCAAATATTATGTTGGTTATGGTTATAAGATTGAATTTCCCCATCTATGTGCAGGAATTTTTGTCTTGCTTGAGTTTGACCAGGGTTTGCAAAATCTGTCAGTCTGTGTGAGGTCATGTCATATATGCATCAGCCTTGCTGTGTATGCAAGATGCAGTTACCTTGGAGTTGTCCACTACCAATTCATCTGTTTATTCTTCCACATAGATTCTCTGATTGTTGAAAGGAGGGGTATGATGGTATCATTCTAATTAATGCTGAGTTCTGTACTGTCTCTAATTCCCCGCATACCTTCTAATTATGTGTTTGTCTTAATCATCTACTGCAAGAAGCTTTTCTGATAAAAGTTGAACAATGCAATGATGTATTGTTATAGCAATACTTTATGAGAAATATTTTTCTGTGATGTTCATATAGTAGAATTGTAAGTTTCCTTCTGGCCCCTGGTCTATCTAGCCTCAGGGACCTGGTCTTACCTACAGTGTGAAGCGTGACTCTTAATTTATATAGTCTGCCTGAAATTCAATCAAAAGTGATTTGTTTGCTACAAAATCATTTCAGGAAATATTTCACCAGTATATCTTGCCAGAAGGCAGCAGTTATGGGTTGCAGGATTTGTAGATGGGTGAGATATATGATTACTTCTCTCTTATGGTATGATATAAAGCACTTTCCATTCCTGTGGATGCTAGTTGGCAGAGGTGAAGTGTCTTGCTGAGTAGAAGATTGACCTCTCTGTGTTAGATATCATGAGGAAGTGGTGTTATGGCCTTACCCTGAGCTCAGGTTTGAACAATGCTGTTATCTATAAACATGTTGACACAGAAGTTATTTTAATGTTTATTTGTAATATTGAAATATAAATCTAAAATAGATTTCAAATTTTAATCTGTAATTTGTTATTTATGTATACTTGCTTGCAGCTTTATAAGATGCCAAATGTAAAACATTTTTCACAATATATGACAACTATGACTCCTATCATCATATTTAAAAATATTTCAATGTGAATTTAAAAGGTATAATTCCATAACCATAATTTCAAACTGTTGAAAGATTTGTAAACTATTAAACAATTATAAAAAAAACAGCATTGTGTTCAGTCTGTTCAGCAAAACACAAGTGATTAAATACTAAGAAAGAATACAACAATTTGATACAAATAAATAAATAAATATTCTACAAAATTACTTTAAAGACCAGTTTCCTAAGGCAGACTGTAGGATTCTTTGGTCATTGTTAGACATGGAGACTTCAAAGAGCACAATTTGCACTTATAATAATAATCATCAAACATTTTCTTGTTGCTTAAAAATTCTTCTTGTATTATTAATTTAATTGTGGGGCATAATTCATCCCAGTGGTTACAAGCAGTGATTTTTCACACAGGACCTAAATTTGATGCCCAGGATTCAGATGGCAGCTCACAGCCTTATGTAATAAAGTTTCAGCAAAGCTCAATTCAAAGTCGGATTTATTGGTCACCAGGGATAAATTGTGCACATATGCAGCAAAAACACACATAAAAGTAGCAATCAATAAATATTTTAAAACCCAAATTTAGCAATCCTTAAGTATAGCAAGTTTAAATGGAGTAACCTTTGATTAAATGACTAGTCGGTTGTTGTGACAAACTGGGTGCCATCTACGTAAATACATCATTGTAATAATTATATTCTTCACCTCAAATGTATGCCCCCCCACATTTTTCTGCACACATGTGTCATTTATGCCATGGTCCATTTTAGTCCTAGTAAAAGCAAACATTGGTTATCAACACAAAACTCTTGATATGCTCAAAGTACTTCATTTATAAATTAGATTTATAATGCTACCCCAACTTCTAGCACCAGTAAAAAAAAATGAGGTCTTCAATATCTGAAGAA
Organism: Micromys minutus; assembly: GCF_963924665.1. Classification (NCBI taxonomy): domain Eukaryota; kingdom Metazoa; phylum Chordata; class Mammalia; order Rodentia; family Muridae; genus Micromys; species Micromys minutus. The sequence goes on from NC_137959.1 coordinate 24,613,957, forward strand.
TTCAGGTGCAAAATTAAGTACAATTCTACATTTACATTATGAACTTTAAGCAGTTTCAGAAAATGATTCGATCTTTAGAATGTATGATTAAGTGTGGAATATTACTCCTAATGTGCTGAAAGCACTAAACATTTTGTCTTCAACCAATAACAATATAATATTTAAAAGCTTTCATATTTCAAAACTATTAAGTGATGATATTAGAAGAATTTCACTGAAAATAATATTTACTGTGGGATGTAGCTCAGTTGTAAATCGATATTATGCAGATTACAAGGATCAAATCCCAAAACCGAAGATAATATTAATATTGTCATTTACACCTATAATATCATTCATCAGGAGGATGAAGTAGAAGAACAAGGATTTCAAAGTCATATTCTGCTATTCAGCAAGTTACAAAGTTGTTTGTCTGGTCTATATGAGACTCCAACTCTCAGAAATTAATAAATAAAGTTAAGTACCAAAACCACCAAAAGAACAGTAATAAAATTAAATAAAATTTACAACTCTTTATTTGTAAAATTTTCTCCTACAACATGGAAGAATTAGACCATATGGAAACTCTGTGAACTGGAATATTTATTCTTAAGAGAAAAATAAGTTCAGTTTAATTATATGTATGCATTTATTGTTGTTGTTGATGTTCATGCTTTAGTGGTTTCAGAAGAACAAAAATGTCAATCAAGCAGACCTGCCTCCCAGAGTTCCAGGGACTAAACCACCAATCAAAGAGTACACATGGAGGGACCTGTAGCTCCAGCCACACATGTAGCAGAGGATGGACTTTTTAGGTACCAGTGGGAGGAGAGGCCCTTGGTCCTGTGAAGGATCGATGCCTCAGTGTAGGGGAAAGCCAGAAAAGTGAGGCAGTAGTGGATGTGTCATGGGGTAGCACCCTCATAGAAGCAGGGGAAGTGGAGATAGGATAGGGGTCTTCAGGAGGAAAAAAACAGGAATCAAAATAAATTTAAAATGTACATAAATAAAATACCCAATATAAAAAAGAAAAGAGTAGTTATCTGAGAGTTGCAGTAATCTACAAGTATAAACATAAAAACATAGTTGTTAGTTAAATTCTAAGTCACTTTATCAGAGTAATGCTAGTGGATTCTCATTTGGTGTGGGAATCATCCTATGACCTGTCTGCCATAGCTTGTTGGCCCTGACAACTTGGAATAATGAGTATGGGTTCCATTTTCTGGAATGAACTTTAATTCTAAGCAGAAAGCAGGAAATCACCTGAGTGCCCATGATGCTCTGTTGAGTTAGTAGTCATATGTAGCCTGGTAGTTTTCATTGTAATGCATAGGGGTCCATTCTGGATAAGACTGACAATGAATTTTCTCTCTGTTACCAAGTACCATCACCTTCTGGCACTGTGAAAGCTAGCTATGGGGGAATGAAGTTTCCACATCAGCATTAGTATTGACAAGTATTGATTTTTCTATGTTCTATGACTTAAATATATAGTCTCTGTGGCAGCAGGGTCTTAAAATCAAATTCTAGAGAGGTAAAAGGTCCATTTTGCAGTGGGTAGAAATTAGCACAAAGGCCCCCAAGGGGTCAAGATGCAGAGAACAATTTTCAGAATATTGAACATTATATATGACATCTCTATGACCATTTCTATTGCAAACACTGAGGTCTAGTCGAGTAAGGGGGTGAAATAATTGCAAGGGCCAGAAGTAGTGAATGAGTAAAAGGAAACAGTGTTGTCCATAAAACAGAGAACATCAAATATCCCAGGGCAGTTCCATATGTGAACTCACAGGGTTTGTGGCAGCATTTACACCAAGTGGGCAACGTCATGCCAGACTGTGTTCCAGAATAGAGAGGGGCTTTTTCATGAGGTCCCAACCTTAGATATAAACAAAACAAAACAAAAATGTAGTTTCAGTTTCTGAGGCTGCAATCACATGTCACAGCTTCCCTGTAACTAGTATTGTAGTTTCAGATGACCTAAACTCACCTATTCAGACAAAGTCCCTCTTATTATTGAAACTCTTTGAAAATTTTGGGTACAAAAATAAGGAAGATAATTTATCTTAATATCACCATCATCTTCTCTTTGAAAATAGTTTACACAATCTAATTTATGATTAGAAATTTATGTATATTATAAATGTAAATTTTTAGAACATTAAATGTGTACATTTTCTGATTTTACATTTATAATTTTATAAATTATTAATTAGAAATAAAAGATAAGCTTTAAAGTAAATCACAGAAAAATGTGATTACTGGGGGGAAAGGCGTGTTAAATTCTGTGCGTCCAATGATACTGGGACACAAATTTTCAGCTCTGCATGGTACCTCTTATCACTCATGACGATTTTAAACACACACACACACACACACTTAAGCACCTGAGAGTTTATATAAATGCAGCAGCTGATTTGCTTAAACAGACATAGACTATAACATGCTTACCTGGTTTCATATAGGTTTTTATTTCAATTCATGAAGTTTATGAAACAATACATTCACTACAAGTCATGTTTCAAGTTTCAGCTTTAGCCATTTGATTTTGAACTTTTCTTCTGGACAAGAGGTACATGACATATACTTTTTGACACTTCTGAAAAGTAGAGGTGAGCTTTAAATTGGAGGGCAATGAGATCATGTGAAGAAAGAGAGGACAATGTACATTCAATTCAGTTACCAGCAGGCTTTGAATATTTTATGCTTACCCTTCATATCATGCATACAAAACACTTGTAACTGAATACTTGAGATATGAGATATTCAATACACTATTATGAAATAGAATTTGGATTATACTATACAAGTAGAGCAAAACACTGAGTTCCTTTAAGGTAGACTGTACAATATTTTTTAGTAGAGAAAGAGTAATAAGTGTCTTACAATATTTTCAATTTATGATAGGTGTTTTAAATATAATTTTGTCATAAATATTGAACAAATATATGCGGATGTATGACAGTTGTGTATGTATTAACATATTTATTTACATATTTATACACATAAAACATTTAGATATTTAATACATTGATTCATACAAACACCAACACACACACACACGCAAACACACACATATGTACTTGAAAGCTTTGTAAAGTGAATTCAATTTTGTAAATTTATCCTGGAATTGAGCTGCGATACTTCTGTATTAGTTTCCTAAGGTCTGAGATTACAGACCTTTATCCAACTTGTCTTTAAGTTTCGATGTATACTTTTTAGATAGAAGATTATATATTTTATATTAATCTTAAAAATCTTACAACATTTCTTATAAGTGTGAATAGTAAAACAGTAAGTTGTGTTGGTTATGTTAGTCAATGTGCATCAGACTCTTGTTTTCGTTCTTTCTTAGCGACTCTTTTAGCTAAACAGGATCAGAGGAGAAAATTTCAATTATGTTAGGAATAGAAGTAGAATCAGAAATAATGGATGACCTTTTTTTTTTTTTAACTTAGAAAGTTCTTTATTTTTAAGCCATTATTGTGACACATAATTAAAATACATTTTTCTTTTTAGTTGTTGTTTCCAGTGATGAAGAAGGACCGGTTGAACATAAGAATTCAGTAATTCAAAAATTACAGCCTAATCAAGATTTAGAGGTTATGAGTGAAAATCAGAGTATTTCGGAACCACAGTTGTCAGAATTAACACTAGGTGCATGTGAATCTGTTCAGGTAACTTATCTCTGCCTTTTTATAGAGTAATGGAAATGTTTTATATCATTATCAAAGCTTAATGTAGTTATTATTACATTTATTTACTTGTTTGTGTGTGTTGTGTTGGGATGTGAAGGCAATGGCACAGTTTTGGAGGTCAGAAGACAACCTACCATAGTTTAGTTTTCCATTGTTTAGGCTACAGAGATTGGGCTCACATTGTTCATCTTAGTGGAAGGTACCTTACCTGCTGAGCCATGTTTCTAGCCCCTAGGATATTCTTATTGGCTAATATTTATTGTATTAGTAAGCAGAATGTTGTGATAAAAGATTATGCAGTTCCTGAGAATGAGTTTCACAACAACTTTCTTAAATAGTTTTAGTGGTATCTTTTTGTTAGTTTAGATATTCTCTGACTTGAATGTTTTCTTTTCTTTGGTTCTCATTGGGCTATAACTTTACTATTTGTCTACTCTTGGAGTAATATGTCTACTCTGGATTATATATTTTCCTCACATAATGATTTATCTTCAAATATAGAATTTATAGTGAAGTATGTAGATTTGATGTAACAGAAGGTTCTTAAGTCCTTACATCTCTCTTTGAATATTACTTATTTTGTGTGTATGACACTTATTTTGAGATCTGAAAACAACTTTTAGAAATTGTTCTTTTCTTCCACAATGTAGATTCCAGGGACCAAATAAAACTTAGGTCGTTAGGGTTGAAGGCAAGAATTTGCTGATACATCTTGCCTAGTCATCTACTTACATCTCTTAACTGCTAATTAAAAATGTAGTAGCAAGGAGGGTAGATCTCCGAGGAATTAGGGGGAGGAGTTTTAGGTAATTATGGCCAAAATACATTGTGTATGTTTATGAAGTTTTCAACCACTATGTAGTATTAATTCTCTGTAATGGCTGTTGCTGTGTCATACAAGCAGATGGAGGGTTGGGACTGGTGACTAAATGGAGAGCTTTAACTAGTATTTTGCAGAGGAATAATCTTATAGTTCAAAAGTTCAATCCGGTGTTATTTAGAACAAACACTAAAACAATTCAGATACTCTTGAGTTGTACATCATTGGCTTGGCTCTCTGTGTAAATGCAATGTCTTGAGGATACACAAAAAATATTCATCCAAGAAAATGGCTCAGGCCAGCAATATGTCTATTTCTTAATTTTTGTTAACAACCCTTTATTTCTTAATATTGTAAATGCTATTTAAAGCTGATTACAATCTCAAAATGAGGAAGCCTCAGTCTCTCTTAGAAAAAAAATAAGTCTATACTACCTTCTCAGAGTGTGGTAACCTAGAACTTAAATCATTAGTAATTCAAGAGCTAAGAATTCAGCCTTGTGGCAATCCTTGGTATTTAAAAATCATCATGTTTAATCTTTACACACCAAGAAAACTTTTAATATTTCCATGTTACAATTTGTTTTAGATGTAATTTATGCTTATTGTAACAAATAAGATTTCAATGCATACTATCAAAACTTTATTTTTTAATTGATCATTCTCAGTTTACCAACTTTATTTATTTTATTTTATTTTATTTATTTTTTAAACTTTATTTTAAAAAACAAAGATATAAAAATTTAAACATTTTTGCATAAATGTATACAGATACAATTGTGTCAGTGCTTGGCTTTTTTTTTCTTTTTTTTTTTCTATTCTTTTCTTTTCTTTTTTTTTTTTTTTTAACAATAAGCGAAAAGTACACGTAAAACAGGGTATAACCCAGAAATTGTCAATGTATTCTTGGTGTGTAAGGATTGAGAATGACTTTTTTTGTTTGTTTGTTTTCTTTTCTTTTTTTTTCTTGAAATTCACACAGTCTGTGAGTTGTTTCTGGGGCAGTCCAAGCCTCTGGTGTTAGCATCTCACTATCAGTGACTGCATATTATGTCTTTTCTTTTGTGACTTGGTTATCTCACTCAGGATGATATTCTCTAGAAGCAGCCATTTTCTTATAACTTTGCTTAAGTCATTGTTTCTGGTGGCTGAGTAGTATTGCATTGTGTAAATGTACCACAATTTTTGTATCCATTCATCTACTGAAGGACATCTGGGTTCTTTCCAGATTTTGGATAATATAAATAGAGCTGCTATGAACATTGTGGTGCATATACCTTTGTTGTGTACTAAGGTGTCTCTGGGGTATATGCCCAGAAGTGGAATAGATGGGTCTTCAGGTAGTACTATGTCCAATTTTCTGAGGTATCGCCAGACTGATTTCCAGAGTGGTTGTGTCAGTTTACAACCCCACCAAAAGTGGAGAAATGTTCCTCTTTCTCTGCAACCTCACCAGCATCTGCTGTCATCTGAGTTTTGAATCTTGGCCAATCTGACTGGAATGAGGTTGAATCTCAGGGTTGTTTTGATTTGCATTTCCCTGATGGCTAAGGATATTGAGCACTTCCTCAGATGTTTCTCAGCCATTAGATATTCCTCAATTGAGAACGTTTCTTTTTTAGCTCTGTACCCCATTTTTTAATAGGGTTATTTGATTCTCTGATGTCTAGCTTTTAGAGTTCGATGCATACCTTGGATATTAGGCCTCTATCTGATGTGGAGTTGGTAAAGATCTTTTCCCATTCTGTTGGTTGCAGTTTTGTTTTCTTGACAATATCCTTAGCCTTACAGAAACTGCAATCTCATTAAGTCCCATTTGTTAATCTTTGACCTTAGTGCTTGAGCTATTAGTGTTTTGTTCAGAAAATCTTCTCCTGTGCCTATGTGTTCTAAGGTTTTCCCTACTTTCTCAACTAATAGTTTCAGTGTATCTGGTTTAATGTGGAGATCTTTGTTCTACTTACACTTAAGCTTTGTACAAGGAGATAAGAAAGGTTCTATTTTCATTCTTTTGCATGCTGAGTTCCAGTTGGACCAGCACCATTTGTTGAATATGCTGTCCTTTTTTCATTGAATATTTACGGCTCCTTTGTCAAAAATAAGGTGGGCATATATGTGCGGTCTCATTTCTGGATCTTCTATTCTCTTCCATTGTTCCATATGCCAATTTCGGGACCAGTACCATGAAGTTTTCAACACAATTGCCTTATAGTATAGCTTGAGGTCAGGGATAGTGATTTTCACAGATGATGTATCTTTGTCTTAACACAAAAGTTTATCACTAAGCCCAAGACTCACAGAAATGTTTTCTAAATCAGTGTGGTAGGCACCAGAGTCATAATTAATTGCTGAATTATCAGCTGTAGGTGTTCTCTGGTCGAATTTTTGGGGTCACTTAAGTACACTATCATGTCATCTGCAAAGAGTGATGTTTTTACCTCTCCCTTTCCAATTTGTATCTTCTTGATCTCCTTTTGCTGTCTAATTGCTCCAGCCAGGACTTCCAGTACTATGTTTAATAGGTAAGGGGAGAGTGGGCAGCCTTGTCGAGTCCCTGATTTTAGTGGGATTGCTTCAAGTTTCCCACCGCTAAGTTTGATGTTGGCTGTTGGTTTGCTGTATGTTGCTTTTATTGTATTTAGGTATGGACCTTGGATTCCTGTTCTTCCCAGGACTTTTAACATGAAGTGCTGTTGAATTTTGTCAAATGCTTTCTCAGCATCTAGTGAGATGACCATGTGATTTTGTTCTTTGAGTTTATTTATATGGTGGATTACATTGATGGATTTCCTTTTATTAAACCATCCCTAAATCCCAGGAATGAAGCCGACTTGGTCATGGTGAATGATCGTTTTGATGTGTTCTTGGATTTGGTTTGAAGGATTTTGTTGAGTATTTTTACATCAGTGTTCATAAGTGAGATTGGTCTGAAGTTCTCTTTCTTGTAGGGTCTTTGTGTCGTTTAGGAAATAGGGTTATTGTAGCCTCAAAAAATGTGTTAGGTAGTATTCCACCTGATTCTATCTTGTGCAATAGTTTGGAGAGTATTGATGTTATGTTCACAATAAATGTCTGATAAAATTCTGCACTGAACTTGTCTGGACCTGGGCTTCTTTTAGTTGGGAGGCTTTTGATGACCTCTATTTCTTTAGGTGTTATGGGATTATTTAGATGGTTTACTTGGTTCTGGTTTAACTTTAGGATCTTGTATCTGTCTAGGAATTCATCCATTTCCTCCAGATTTTCCAACTTTGTGGAGTATAGGTTTCAGTAGTAGGATCTGATGATTTCTTGAATTTCCACAGTTTCAGTTGTTATGTCTCTAATTTCCTTTCTGATTTTGTTAATTTGTATACTCTCTCTTTGCCCTCTAGTTAGTCTGGCTAGGGGTTTAACAATCTTGTTAATTTTCTCAAAGAACCAGCTCTTGGTTTTGTTGACTTTTTCAATGGTCCTTTTGTTTCTATTTGGTCTATTTCTGCCCTAATTTTGATTATTTCTTGCTGTCTACTCTTCTTGGGTGTATCTGCTTGCTATTGTTTTCATGCTTTTAGCTGTGCTGTCAAGTTGCTGATGTATGCTCTATCCAGTTTCTTTTCGGAAGCACTTAGGGCTATGAGTTTTCCTCTCAGTACTGCTTTCATTGCATCCTATAGGTTTGGGTATATTGTGTTTTCGTTTTCATTGAATTCTAGAAAATCCTTAATTTCTTTCTTTATTTCTTCTTTGACCCTGCTATCGTTTAACAGAGTGTTGTATAGTTTCCATGTGTATATGGGCTTTTTGTTGTCTTTGTTGTTGTTAAAGACCAGCAATAGTCCATGGTGATCTGAGAGGATGCATGGGAGTATTTAAATCTTCTTATATCGAATGAGGCTTGTTCTGTGTCCATTTATGTGGTCCATTTTCTAGAAGGTGCCATGGAGTGCTGAGAAGAAGGTGTATTCTTTTACTTTAGGATGATATGTGCTGTAGATATCTATTAATTCTAGTTGGTTCAAAGTCCCTGCTAGTTTTGCAGTGTCCTTGTTCAGTTTCTGTTTCCATGATCTGTCCATTGGTGAGAGTGGGGTGTTAAAGTCTCCCACTATTATTATGTGGGGAGAAATGTATTTTTTGAGCTTTAGTAGGGTTTCTTTTATGAATCTGGGTGCTTTTTTATTTGGAGCATATATGTTAAGGATTGAGAGTCCCTCCTTACAGATTTACCCGGTAATGAGTAAAAAGTGTTCTTCTTTATCTTTTCTTATAGCTTTTGGTTGGAAATTTACTTTATTCGATATTAGAATAGCCACTCCAGCTTTCTTCTTTGGGCTGTTTGCTTGGTAGTTTTATTCCCACCCTTTTACTCTGAGATAGTGTCTCTCTTTGTCTTTGAGATGAGATTCCCGTATGCAGCAAAATGCTGGGTTTTGTTTATGTATCCAGTCTGATAGCCTATGTCTCTTTATTGGGGAGTTGAGACCATTTATGTTAATAGATATCAAGGAATAGTTGTTTCTGTTTCCTGCTGTTATTTCTTTTGTAGTTTGATTTGGGTCTGTGTCTTTTTCTTCTTTTGGTTTTCTAGCTTAGGAGTTTTCTTGTTTTTAATAGGATGTAGTTCCCCTCATTGTATCGGGTTTTCCACCTATGATTCATTGTAGTGTTGGGTTTGTGGTCAGGTATTGTGTAAATTCAGATTTGTCTTGAAATATCTTCATCTCTCCATCTATGGCGATGGATAGTTTTGCTGGGTATAGCAACCTGGGTTGGCCCTTGTGCTCTCTTAGGGCATGCATGATGTCTGCCCGGGATCTTCTAGCTTTCAGAGTCTCTGTTGAGAAATCGGGTGTGATTCTGATTGTTCTGCCTTTATATATTACCTGACTTTTTTCCCTTACTGCTTTTAGTATTCGTTCTTTGCTTTGGGCACTTGGTGTTTTGACTATTATGTGTCAGGAGGTATTTCTTTTCTGGTCCAACCTATTTGGAATTCTGAAGGTTTCTTTTATGTTCGTGGTCATCTCATTCTTAAGTGTAGGGAAGTTTTCTTCTACGATTTTTTGAAGATATTTTCTATGTCTCTTAGTTGATACTCTTCTCCCTCTTCTATTCCTATTATCCTTAGGTTTGGTCTTCTCATTGTGTCCTGGATCTCCTGGACATTTTTGGGTTAGGAGCTTTTTGTTTTTTGTATATTCTCTGGCTGTTTTGTCTATGTTTACAATGTTTTCTTCTGCTGCCGAGATTCTCTCTTCCATCTCTTGTAGTCTATCGGAAATGCTTGCTTCAGTGACTTCTGATTTCTTTTTTAGGTGTTCTACCTCTAGGGTTATCTTTTTTAGTGTTTTCTTTATTGAGTCAATTTCCATTTTAAATTCCTTCTTCCATTCTTTCATCTCTTTGTTTCTGTTTTCCTCTAGTTCTTTGAGTTCTTTGAGTGTTTTACTTGTTTCCTCTTTAAAAGCTTTTGATTCTTTTTGCCTTTCATCCTGTTCTTGTTTAAGTATCTCTATCAGCTATCAGTGTCTTGAGGTATGATTTTAGGTCTGAGTCTTGTTTTTCTGGAATATTTGGCATTCCAATGTTTGATGTTATGGGAGAGCTGGGTTCTGGTGTTTCCAGGTTTTCTTGGTTTTTTTGGGAAATACTCTTTCGCTTTTCTCTTGCCATCATTTGTCAGTGATATTTTCTTGCTTTTCCCTTGTATCTGGTCTGTGTCCCTGGATCTCCACTGGTCCAGGTGGTAGCTGGGCCGAGCCCTGTTCTGTGCCTCAAATCACAGGGTGGAAGCAGGGGTTCCAATGCTGTGTTCCTGTTCCCTGGATCAGGCAGGCATTGGCGCGCTTTCCTTGCAAACTTGGAAGAGATCTCTCTGCTCCCTGGATGCCCAGATCCCCTCCTAACTTGCCTTTAAAACTTTGAAAACTGCTGGTCCAGGGGGCAAATGGGCCGAGCCCAGTTCTGCGCCCCAAATTTGGCGGGTGGAAGCAGAGGTTCCAATGCTGTGTTCCTGGTACCTGGATCAGGCAGGCTTGGTATTCAATTCTGATCCATTTCTTGGCTCATGTGTAGTCTGAAACTCTCACCCTCAACTATGAATATGATGTCCCAACTTCTAATTTGCAAGAAATCTTAAGAAACAAAATATATGAAAGTGTTAGACATGGAAATTGGAATGTAAATATACTTTTTAAATTAATTTTAAACATGTGGAAACATTGTCTATATTTATTTAATATATCATTTATGTAACTTTATTACTATCATAACAAAAGGCTATTTCTATTATAATTTCTTGAAAGAAACTATCTTATTACTGTAGCCATTTTATCCCTTTTCCTATGATACACAAGAGATTCTCCTTTTATAAGTAAAATCATGTTTTATTTTTATCACGAAGCTCTAATTTTACCTGCTGAGAAAGCATTTCTCAGCTCCAAACAGTTTCTGTTTAGCTTTGGAATGGTTTGTTCACAGTCAAAGTTATAATACTAAACCTCATTTCCCAGCCAGCACTCTGAGAGATTAGCTGGCTTCTGAATTTGATGATTGGAGATATATCCATAATAAAATACATGTTAGCATATATTCTTAACACAGTTGTTTACTAACTAGTATGTTTGGTGGTCAGAGAAATCATTATGGTCTTATAGAGGATAATGGTCTTACAAAATGGTACTCAGGGAGAGAATTCACTGGGTATGAAATTTCTACATATCAAAAAAGCTCCTTTAAATACCCCAAGATATATACATTTTGTTAACAGTGTTTTCATCCACATTCTTGAAAAAAACTACGTTCACAATTATATTATCAAAATTTACTTGGTTTGAGCTGAACTCAGTTGTGTTAGAAAGTATTTATATGTTATTTAAATTTTAAAAATATTTCCCAGGTAAATAATGGTACGACAGTATTAGATAAGGAATTAATAAGAAGAGTCCCTTCTTCTAAGTGATATTCATACTTATATATTTCAAATAAAATGGTTAGTTGTATTAATTTCTTAGAATTATTTTTTAAAGAAAAATAAAATATAAATACATATTTATACCATTTATTTCTTATTTGAATATATAAGATGTTCTTTAAGAGTATAGTCTAATTAAACACATAATTAGATATATTCATTAGTTCTGTCAATATGATTTAAAATTTTATTTATTTTTATTTTACATCTCTGAGACTGTTTCTGCATGTACATATTTGTACTTTTGTACCATGTGAAACTGGAGTTAGAGATGGATGTGGCTCCCATTCAACTGATGAAGCTAGAACTCAGATCTGTGGCCAGACCAGCATGTGCTCTTATTTACTGTGTAATCTTTTCAACCCCTATAAATATTATTACTATGTAAGTGTCTAATGTATAGGAATTTATGAAATACATCACATTTTAACATTAGATAACCAGGTATGTTTATGAAATCTAATGTGGCATGAATAACCCCTTAGATTCTACATCCTTAAAGAAAACTGATTTTTCCTCTCCAAAAAGGCAGCACACGCCGAAAACTCCTCAACAAGGTGTAAATTTTTGTGACATCTTCCACTCTTTGCGCATTCCTTTGGCTTGTGCATGTAGAAAATTCATGGGCTTAATTTGTCTGTGGGGGTCTAGATTACAAAGGTCTATTTTAGTCACCCATGAGAAGAAAAAATAATCTTCAACCATTTATCAGCTTTTTCCCCACCCTTTTCCATGATTTTGACTCTTGAAATGATGGAGTATGATATTTATGTCCCACTTAATGGGTATGCCACACCAAAGAATCTCTGCATGAGTAGAGTTCTTTACTCATACAGTAAAGAAACTGTATTTGATAAGAGCTGGTAGATACAGTAAAGTATGAATGTATGGTGGTAACAATAGGCCATCAGTATATGGCTTAGTTCTACATCTGAATAATAGGAATAGACTTTCCAATAGGTACTATGATGGTTCGTACCACCAGATCTTGTCTTCAGTAACCATACCTGTCATAAGTTTTGACATATGAAACATCCTTAAATCTAATGAGAAAGTGGGTAGTTACTCTTAATTGCATTCCTACTACTATTTTACCAATGGCAATAACTTCTCTTCTCTTTTTTGATATTTTAATTATATCATTTATTCATGCTTTTTTCTTTCTCCAATCATTTTATGTATGTTCCCTTGTTCTCTTTCAAATTTTTCTTTTATATATATATATATATGACAATATGAATATGTATATGTGTGTTTTCATATATATGACATGTACATGCATGCACTCATGCATGCATGCATATGCACAGGGGCACACACACAAATACACATACACATACATTTTTCAGAGCTAATAATTTGTTATTCAATAATAAAGTGGTGTTTTTGTCCATAGAGAAAACTGTTTCTCAGCCTCTGATGATTCCTTAGATGCATATGGTATTTTTTTTTGTTTCATCCATATTCATGTACATCTCACAAGTAGGCAATTACATGAGACTCCAGATGCAGCTAATAGTGTTACTAGAAGAGAGTTTCACAATCAAATTCATCTTCCAGTCTTTATGTTTCTACTTTTTGTTCATAATATTACCTAACTTTTAGGTGCAGAGTTGTTTTATAGTTGAATCCATTGGAACTGTGTGTGTTGATGTTAAGGTGATACATGATTAGTAGAGAAGTAGGCAAGTAAAAGGCTAGGAAAATGAAAAGATGAGGCAGAATAAAGAGATTGGGAGAGAGGAGATTCTGGGAGGAACGAAGATGGAGGCAGATGTGTATCGGAGTATCTCTAGCTTGATGAGATTGCTGTTATTATTTCTTAGGGTTTCTATGGGTCGTTTTATCTCATAGAATGGCAGGTTGTATCTTTGTCCATTGGTTGTAAGTTTATTGTGTAGAGCATTTGGGGATTGAGAATTTAATATATAAACCTGCTTGATAAGTTACCGGGCTGTGGAGTCATGTTTGTACTGTGCAGTAGAAGAAAGGAACATGCCGGGCGGTCGTATCCACACAGGACAGAAACAACAGGGGTGATGGTGTGAAATGCTACAGAGTACATAGAAGCGGCATAAGGCCACCAAGTAACAGATCCCAACATTGCCTGATGGCCCCATGCCGGACCCAGCAATTCACAGGATAAAAGTTTGAATCATTATTTTAATATTTCATGCAACTCCACAACTCTTTATTTTGATTGGTTATAAATTTCTATAATGATCTCTATCTATTGCAATAAGAACATTCAGGATAAGAACTGAAAACTATGCTTAATTGTTCTTATGAGGATAAACGTTTAGAGTATAGTTAGGGATTATAATGGTTTCATAATTGGTGCGTTCTGTTCTCCAAGAACTATGACTTTACTTGTCATAGCTGGCTAGGTTTTCAGTATCTGGCAGAGTTTATCTTTTAATTGAGAAGGTCTTAAATTCAATTAAAAAGTCATTGGTTATCAGAAAAGTATGTTTGCAACAACTGTATCCTTAGTTATTGTGCAGTGTTGGTCATTATTATGATTTATAGCTTGGCAGGAGTCTCATTATTTTTGTACTGTGCATGCTTGAGTAACATCCTATACTACCATGAAAGCTAATCCTAAGGGAAGAGTCACGTAGATGAATTTCAGTTCATGGACCTCTGGCTGCTATGTCTGAAATGCTAGGTGTTTTAACACTAGGGGTTTACCTTCAGTCTCTTGAGGAGAAATAAGGGCAAGTGTAATAGTGTGGGAATCCATTAGACAAATGTGAACACATGTTCAAAAGATGGCTTTTTATGCCTGGCATTATGAGTATGTTTAGATGGGCTTTTCTTCTTGAGGTGAACATTATCCACTCAGATAAAAACATTTTATTCAAATTTTATGACCCTGACATCTATTATAGGAATTTTTAGCTGAGCATATAATAGGATGATTATTAATGACTTTTTCCGGATACTATTATTTATATTTTACCAGCATTCAATGTATTTATCTCCCATCTGCTTTTAGTTAGAGCCCTCTCTCTCTCCTGTTTCCTCCACCTGATCATGTGTGTCATGTTTTTCCTCTATTATTCTTCTATTCCCCTACTTCAAGTCATTCCATGTTACTCACTGGGCCTCAGCAATTGCATATACTCAAGTGTAATGTTTGGAAATACCAGTTTCTCATGTGAGAGAACATGAGACATTTGTCTTTCATCATTCAATATTGTCTTTTTAGAAAAATCATCATTTTACCTGTAAATGATTTTACGATTTAATTGTTCATTGTAACTGCTTTATATTTCATACTGAACATGCATTACATTTCTCTTATACTTTTGTTGGTTCAAATACATATAAGTTATTTCAATTTCTTAGCAGTTGCAAAAGATCAGCCATGAATATGGCTGAGCTAGTATCTCTAAAATCACATATGAAGTCCTTTGGGTATAATTTGTAGTAAGGGAGATTTGTTTTTAGCTTTTCAGAATACTTCAAACTGATTTACACAGTGGTTGTATCTGTCTGAAATATTACCAGCAGTTAAGGAAGGTTCCCTTTTCTCCATATTCTCTCTCATGGTCCTTGAATTACTGAATTTTGCCATATTGAATGTGGAAAGATATAAAATGAAAGTTGCTTTGATTTCTAATTGCTAGAGATGATGAACTGTTTTGAGATATGTCTTTGTTCTTCAGTAGTCTATATTATTCATTTTACATTGGAATCACAGCCACCACTCATCTTCTCCAATTCCTAACCTTACAAAACCCTTCCCACACAATCTGCTTCCCTTCTTTACAGAGAAGGGAAAGCCCCACTCCCTTGTGCACTACTCCATCCAGAGAAGCCTAGTCCCCAGAGCTCTAAGTGCATCCTCTCCTGCTGAGACCCAACAACGAAGTACAGCTAGGGGAACATTGCAGGCAAAGAGTAAAAGAAAGCCACTGCTTTTAATGTCAGAGCACCTGCATGAAGACCAACCTACAAATCTGCTACAAATGTGTAGTGGGTCTAGGTCAAGCCTCACCATGATCTTTGGTTGGTGGTTTAGTCTCCGCGAGTCCTAATTTTTTACACATTTTCAAAAATTGGTTTTATTAATTCTTTTTTAATGCTCTTTATATATTGATACTAATCTCAATTAGATATAAAGTAGACAGTGATTTTTTTCCTATTCTTTGTAATTTCTCTTGATCCAGTTTGCTTTGGTTAGTCAGAAGTGTTTTCAATTCATGAATTCACACTTTGCTAACTTTTGGCCTTAAATCTTGTTAACAGGAGATATATTTAAAGAGTCCTTATATACACAAATATTATAGAGATTACTGCCTACATGATTATTTCAATTTTAAACTATAAGTTTCTGAGTTTTGGATTGTATGTTAGTCTTTGATATATTTAGTTTTGTTTAAGTTTTTGAAACTTTCTCAAATATCGATGGGTGTAGTAGTAAATATTTATACCTGGTTTTCAATTTTGTTCAGCAATGAGAATATCTTAGCAACAGTCACAGTAGTAGCTTCCATGTGTAGCATAGGGGTAAGAATGAAGATTAAATTTCTCCTCTGGTAGCAGGCACCTACCAGATTTCAGGAAATCTTGCTAGTAGAGAAATAACTTTGAGGTCATTACCAGCTTGATGTCTCCAAATTATATGACTCAAGGATATGGTGTCTTTAGAAGTACTGTCCTACCAAATACTTAAGGAGGGTAACAAAAGACAGTGGTAATATAGGAGAGATAGGGAAAGGATTCCTCACATTCAAAGTGGCTCCCTTGTGACATGCAACCCTATTGTGTGAAAAAAGGTATCTGTCTGAGTATATGGTGAGCATATTATTCAGTGCAAAGGATGTATAATCTTATTTTTATTGTGATATGGCCATTAGAATTTTCCCGTCAGGAATACAGGCATGTGCCACCATGCATGGATTTTAAATGACTTCTTGGCTAATAAGTCTGTCCCTGATGCTTGTGTAATAAATGCTATTCTGACTAAGCCATGTCTTCAGACACTTTAAGCCTTCATTTAAAATTTAATTTTTAGTAACACAAAATACAAACAAGCAATATTCCTTTATTGAGAGTTTTCTATTCTTATTTGAATTGAAAGTCAGCTTTTAACCCACAGAGTTACTTTATTGTACACACAGAGCAGTGTGATATCCTTCATCTGGTGCTTTATAATCATGGTTTTTTGTTGCTGTAAAAACATAGGGAACTGTTTAAACGTATAGATGCTAGTTTAGGAAGGACATTTGAGTCTTTACAGATGTTCTTTTTTTTTTTTTTTTTTTTTTTTTTTTTTTTTTTTTGGCCACCAGAAACGGAATTTGTGTTATTTGTTTTGTAGCATTTGGATAATTTTTGGACAACACTTTTTGTTGTTGCACTACTTTAGATCCTTCATCTTCAAACAAACTATAGACTGTCAAAATTTGTTATATATCAATATTTCTGATACTTAGGGTTTTATTTTTATTAAATTTAATCAGAAATAAAAGTAGCAATAGTATATGTAAAACACTAAACACAAATGAAATGTAATTGTTAACCTCTAAGCCCCGGCTTACTGATCAATTGAAAACTTACCTGAACTATATTTTTAGATTTTCTACTAGTAAAAATTTAATTATTCTAACTATTAAATTAGTCATAGCTATATACACAGAGTGCTCAGTTTTATCACATATGCTCCTATAAATACAACACAAATGCTCCTACAGAGTTTGAGGTTATACATTGTTTTAATTGACATGTTAAAATATCCTGATTGAAAAGTAAATGCTGATAAATATTTAAAGATTGCTGGATATGCTAGAGAAATTTGGATGCTGAATATTAGTTATTACTACAAACTCTTTCTTCAATATATATCTTTTGGTACTCAGTGTCCAGTGTTGGGTCTTACACTGGTGGATATCTTTTGTTTTTATTATTTAGCTATTGACTAAAGTTTGTGTAATCTATATATTTCCCATTGTTGAAATATCACTGAGAACGTTGTCAATCTAATAGGAAATGCACAATTAAAGAAATTGAGTATTTCCTTCTCTAGATGTCCTCTGGTGTACATAACTACTAAATTATAGATAAAAACTCATGAGCCTCATTAAATTCCTTGCTACTATATTAATTGGTTTGACCCTGCATTGGTAACCATGCAGTTCTACCATGTCTACAAACACGTTTTCAGAAGGAACTGTTTTAGTAAGGCCCCATTAAACTTTTTTTGAATCACTTGAAGTTTTACAGGAAGCAGGACAAAAATCAATGTAAAATTTTTCTGTCCACAACAGAATGACTTCTGTGTCCCTATACACCTCCCTCTGTTACTGAACAAGCTCTATTGTATTTAACTGAAGATGCCACCTTCCAAAATGAACATCTTTTAAAATATTTTGAAATTGTTTACAAAAACATAAGCTGAATTAGAGTAAGTCATGAGCCAATAGTTATAATTTCTTATTAATAAATTAATAAAAATCTTTGATAAGTGATTTCTTCTTTGGTTGGAAATATTTTATGTTGATGAAAGGAAAGTTCTACCAATAGGAAACCTCAATTTTGAACATCTATTCTCCAAATGCAAGAGCACTCACATTCATAAAAGAAACTAAAGCTCAAAGAACACATTGCACCTCACACAATAATAGTGGAAGATATAAACCACACACCCTCATCAATGGACAGATTGTGGAAACAGAAAGTAAACAGAGACATGATAAAACTAACAGGTTAGGAACAAATTGGATTTAATAGATATTTATAGAACATTTCATCCTAAAGCAAAACAATATAACTTCTTCTTAGCATCTCACAGTACCTTCTCCAAAACTGACCATATAATTAGTCACAAAACAGACCTCAACAGATACAATAAGATTTAATAATCTCAGGCAATCTATGAGATTATCATAGATGAAGGTTGGTCTTCAATAAGAACAAAAACAATAGCAAGACCACACACACATGGAATCAGAACAATGCTCTACTCAATGATGACTTGGACAAAAAAGAAATAAAGAAATTAAAATCTTCTAGAATTTAATGAAAATTAAGGCACACCATGCACAAAATTATGGAACACAATGAAAACAGTGCTGAAAGAAAAAATTATAGTACTGTTTGCATTCACAAGGAAATTAAAAAGATCCTAGAGTAGCAACTTAACAGTAAATCTGAGAGCTCTAGAATAAAATTAAGCAAACACAAGCAAGAAGAGCAGATGTCAGAAAATAATTCAATGGCTAAAGCCAATCAATTAGAAACAAAATGAAATATAGAAAAAAAATTAACAAAACTAGCCGCTGATTCTTTGAGAAATCGAGAAGTTATATAAACCCTTATCCAGAATTACTATAGGACATAGGGAAAGTATCCAAATTAACAAAATCAGAAATGAAAAGGGAGAGGTAACAACAGAAGACAAGAAAATCTGGCTGGAGCAATTAGACAGCAAAAGGAGATCAAGGGGATACAAATCGGAAAGGAAGAGATAAAAACATCACTCTTTGCCGATGACATGATAGTGTACTTGAGTGACCCCAAAAATTCCACCAGAGAACTCCTACAGCTGATAAACAAGTTCAGCAAAGTGGACGGATACAAAATTAACTCAAACAAATCAGTAGCCTTCCTATACTCAAAGGACAAACATGTGGAGAAAGAAATTAGGGAAAAGGTACCCTTCACAATCGTTACAAAAACTATGAAATACCTTGGTGTGACTCTAACTAAGGAAGTGAAGGACCTGTATGACAAGAACTTCAAATCTCTAAAGAAAGAAATTGAGGAGGATCTCAGAAAATGGAAAAATCTCCCATGCTCATGGATTGGAAAGATCAACATCTTAAAAATGGCCATCCTACCAAAAGCAATCTACAGGTTCAATGCAATTCCCATCAAAATTCCAACCCAGTTCTGCATGGAATTGGAAAGATCAATGTGCAATTTCATATGGAATAACAAAAGACCTAGAATAGAAAAATCCATCCTCAACAACAAAAAAAACATCTGCGGGAATCACTATCCCTGACCTCAAGCTATATTACAAGGCAATTGTGCTGAAAACTGCATGGTACTGGTACAGAAATAGGCAAGTGGATCAATGGAATAGAATAGAAGATCCAGAAATGAGCCCTCATGTATATGGTCACCTGATTTTTGACAAAGGAGCAGTAAACATTCAATGGAAAAAGGACAGCCTATTCAACAAATGGTGCTGGTCCAACTGGCACTCAACATGCAAAAGAATGAAAATAGACCCGTTCTTATCTCCTTGTACAAAGCTCAAGTGTAAGTGGATTAAAGATCTCCACATTAAACCAGATACACTGGAACTATTAGATGAGAAAGTAGGGAAAACCTTAGAACACATAGGCACAGGAGAAAATTTCCTGAACAAAACACCAATGGCTCAAGCTCTAAGGTCAAAGATTAACAAATGGGACTTAATGAGATTGCAAAGTTTCTGTAAGGCTAAGGACATCGTCAAAAAAACAAAACGGCAACCAACAGAATGGGAAAAGATCTTTACCAACACCACATCAGATAGAGGCCTAATATCCAAGGTGTACAAGGAACTCAAAAAGCTAGACACCAGAGAATCAAATAACCCTATTAAAAAATGGGGTACAGAGCTAAACAAATCATTTTCAGTTGAGGAACACCGAATGGCGGAAAAACATCTGAGGAAGTGCTAGACATCCTTAGCCATCAGGGAAATGCAAATCAAAACAACCCTAAGATTCCACCTCACACCAGTCAGATTGGCCAAGATCCAAAACTCAGATGACAGCAGATGCTGGCGAGGCTGTGGAGAAAGAGGAACAATTCTCCACTGTTGGTGGGGTTGCAAGCTAATACAACCACTCTGGAAATCTGTCTGGCGATACCTCAGAAAATTGGATATAGTACTACCTGAAGACCCAGCCATTCCACTTCTGGGCATATACCCCAGAGACACTTTAATACACAACAAAGATATATGCACCACAATGTTCATAGCGGCTCTATTTATAATAGCCAGAAGCTGGAAGGAACCCAGATGTCCTTCAGAAGACGAATGGATACAAAAATTGTGGTACATATACACAGCCACCAGAAACAATGACTTAACCAAATTCTTAAGAAAATGGCTGCATCTAGAGAAGATCATCCTGAGTGAGATAACCCAGTCACAAAAGAACAGACATAATATGCAGTCACTGATAGTGGAATGCTAACCCCAGAGGCTTGCACTCCCCCAGAAACAACTCACAGACTGTATGAAGTCCAAGAAATAAAGAAAACAAAAAATATACATATATTCACAAAACAAGAAGACTTTGACTATTTCCATGTTGCGTTTTGTTTTGCATGTACTTTACGCTTATTGCAACTAGTAGGTTTTCAATGCATACTGTCAAGCCCTTGAAAAAAATCAAGTACTGACTAAAAAACATATTCACATGGTTTTATGTAAAATTTATTTAAATGTCTGAAAAAACAGTACTGACAAAAATGTATAATTTTAAGCAAAATTTTTAAAATCTTTACATTTATCTTTGTTTTGCAAAATAAAGTCATTAATAAAAAAAGAAAAGAAAATCTAATAAATGATTAGATCTTATTAAAAACTACTACCACCAGTACTACCACCATGATCACCACCACCACCACCACCACCACCACTACTACTAGTACTCAACAAAACTGGAAAATCTGAATGAAACTGACAAATTTCAAGGCAAATACCACTTACTGAAGCTAAATTAGGATGGTATAAACCATCTAAATACTCTCGTAACCCCTAAAAAATTAGTAGTAGTCAGTAAGTCTCCCAAGCAAAAATACACTCAGGACCAGATAGGTTTAATGCAGAACCCTATCAGACCTTCAGAGAAGACCTAATACCAATACTCTTTAAAGTTTCCACAAAATAGAAACAGAAGGAACACTGCTCAATTTGTTCTATGAAGCTACAATTATGCTCAGATCTAAACCACACAAAGACCCTACAAAGAGAGAGAACCTCAGACTATTTTTAATAAATATCTATACAAAAATACTCAATAAAAATCTTTTAAACTGAATCCAGGAACACATCAAAAAGATCATTCACCATTATAAAGTTAGCTCCATCCCTGGAATGCAGGGATGTTTCAATATATGGAAATCTGTCAATGTATTCTACTATATAAACAAACTCACAGGGAAAAACAAAAAACAAAAACAAAACACATGATTGTCTTATTAGATGCTTGAGAAATCATTTGACAAAATTCAACACCCCTTCATGGTAAAAGTATTGCAAAGATTAGAAATTCAAGGCCCTTACCTAAACATAGTAAAATCAATATACAGCAAACCATTAGCCAACATCAAAGTAAATGAAGAGAAACTTAAAGCAATCCCACTAAAATCGGGAAAAAGACAAGGCTAGGCCCATTATCTCTGTACCAATTCAACAAAGTGCTCAGTGTCCTAGCCAGAGCAATTAGACAACAAATGGTGGTCAAAGGGCAACACATTAGAAAGGAAGATGTCAAAATATCACTATATGCAGATGATATGATAGCATGCTTAAATGATCCCTTATTGCTTTTAATATGATTTCTTTTCTGTGCATTTGGTGTTTTGATTATTATGTGATCTGCAGAATTTCATTTCTGTGCCAGTCCATTTGGAGTTCTTTTGCTTTCTTATATTTTCAAGGGCGTATATTTCTTTAGGTTTGGGAAGTTTTCTTTTATAATTCTATTGAAGATATTTACTAGCCATTTAATTTTGGAGTCTTTGTCCTCTTCTATACCTATTATCCTTGGGTTTGGTCTTTTCCTTGTGTTCTAGATTTCATGGATGTTTTAGGGTAGGAGCTTTTTTTTTTTGCATTTTCTTTGACTATCCTGTCAATGTTTTCTATTGTTTCTTCTAAATCTGTGATTCTCTCTTCTATCTCTTGTATTCTATTGGTGATGCTTGTATCTGTGACATCTGATCTTTTTTCCTGGGTTTTGTATCTCCAGGATTGTCGCCCTTTGTGATTTTTTTTTATTGTTTTTATTTCCATTTCTAAATCCTGGATGATTTTGTTTAATTTCTTAACCTGTTTTGTTGTGTTTTCATGTAATTCTTTAGGGGATACTTTTGTTTCATTTTTTAATGGTTTCTTCTTGTTTACCTGTGTTCTCCTGTATTTCTCTAAGGGAGTATTTTTATGTTCTTCTTATAGTCCTCTATCAGCATCATGAGATGTGATTTAAAATCCTAATCTTGTTTTTCGATGTATTAGGGTATCAATAACTTGCTGCAGTGAGACATCTGAGTTCTGATGATGCCAAGTAGCCTTGGTTTCTGTTGCTTTTGTTCTTGTTCTTGCCTATTGCCATCACCTTGTTATCTCTTGTGTTAGTTGGATGTGATGTTTCTACTGGAGTCTCTCTTTCCTGTGGGCCTCTGTGCCTGTGAACTTAGGAGTGACAGCCTTCCTGGGACACCAGCTTTTTCTGGGCAGGATTTGGAATTAGAGAGCTGTGGCACAGTGGTGACTCCAGGGTTCATATAGAGAGCAGTAAAAAAGATTTTGACATAATAATTTAGCATTTATTTATTTTATATATGCATATATGTATGCGCTACCATTTGTCTATATGTTTACTACCTCCATATAGCTATGTGAGGAAGCCACAAGAGAGCATCATATCCCCTAGAGTTATTGACTATTGTGAGATTTTAGATGCTGGTATTGAACCAAACTCAGGTCATCTGCACATACAGCAAATGTTCTTAATGCCTGAGCTATTCCCCTATCTAAGATCAGATACAATTAATTACTGTATTTTTAACTAAACCTTTTAAAATGTTCTATGTTCATAAGAGTACTTAAAGGCTAGGCAATATATATCTATAGTTATAGCACTTGAGAGGTAGAGAAGAAATTAAAAGCTAATGGTAGCACCACCTACATAGCCAATTTGTACCAAGTGTTCCTGTCTATAGAAACACAAAGTAAAATTAATAATACTAAAGTTCATTTGATCTATTAATTACAATGATAGGCCCAGTAATTCTAAGAATTTTTCTTTATAGAAAATAAAAGTAAACCATCAAATTTCAATAGCTATATTAATGTTGTTTTTCAAACGTACTTTTTGTTTGCACCTTAGAAAGTCTAAAAGAAAGGAAATACTGTGAACTTTTACATTCCTAGATTAGGCAAAAAGATAAGTTGACTCCAGAAAGTGAAAGCCACACAGGAAAAGGCTCAAACTTGTTAAAATACATTCCTTTTCCTTACACCCATTACTAAAGATGTTCTTAGGAACCACAACATTCATGACAATATGGATTTATCTGTTCCCATCCTGGAGACAGACTTTAAACATCCCCTTTAACATCTACTGCATCATCGAATTTATAAGGTAGATACATATTACTGCATAAACCAATGGATTGTATTTCTCGTCTTCTAGACAGAAATAGCTATACATTATTTTTAGGTTGTAGCCATATTCATCATTAAGATTAATGTCTTTGGTTTGGACAAGAATTCACTATCTTAATTTATTTTTATCTTGTTGAAAATAGAATTTTTTTCTCACATAATGCATCCAACTTACAGTTTTGTTTTTATTTTCTTTTTCCAGTTTATTCCCCATATCTGTTACCTTCTGGATCATTCTCCCATCTAACTCTCACTAACAAGAAACACAGACACACACACACACAAACACACACACACACACACACACACACACACACACACACACACCAATCCAACAAAAAAAAGCACAGGATTTCAAGGTATAAAAAATAAAATGAACACTAAATTTATTGGAATAGAAAAAAAAGCAGAAAACAGAAGGTAAAGATCCAAAAAAAGGCACAGGTAACAAAATTAATTGTTTTCACAGGCAGAAGTTGCACAAAAAACATTAAACTGGAAGCCATAATATATATTATATTAAAAGGTCCTGGTACAGACCCATGCTGGCAAGCCCTATGCATGCTTCATTCATCTCTGCAAGTTTGTATGTGTGTTTTATTCATGTGTAAATAAAAAGCCTTGTTTTCTTGGTGCCCTCCAACATTCCCTCTGGTTCTTATAGTCTTTCTAGTCCCCTACTACTGTGGTTTTCTGTGAAAATTTGATTGAGAAATTCCAGGTACCTTGGGATGTTTCAAGTCTCTCACATTTTAGCTGTGGCTTTCTGTATTTATTTACTTCTGTGTAGAATAAAACCTTTCTGATCATGCCTAATAAGGGCATTCATATATGAATATGATAGAATATTATCAGAGGTCATTTTATTTCTTCACTATTTTAGAGCAGTATTATTTGGTTTCCCTTTAAATCTCTCAAAAATCTATTTTCAGAGTCTTGGCTATAAGCCAATTATGACTGTGGGTTCCATCTCATAAAGTGGGTCTCAAATCAAATCAGACATTTTTTGGTGACTCCAACATGCTTTGAGCCACTATTGCAGTAGTATAACTTGCAGGTAGTACACCATTGTAGCATTCAGAGTGCCTTATTGTGCTAAAATCACTATAATATTAGAGTAAAGGTTCTCTGTAGTCACAAGTTTAAGTTCTCCTTGTTTAATGAGTATTCTGTATATTGCCTTCATAAAGGAAGGCTTCCTATCAATTCTTAAAGAGTAACCTTGGTAACAGCCAGGTTGTTCAGGGATTTCCCATGTACCCATTTGGCTAACAACTGTGCTATATAGAACCCAATCACAGTCCTGGAAGCTTCATTTAGTTATAACAAATGGCTAGTTAACACTCTGTCTTCCCAGTTATTGGTCAACTTCATTTAGGTCACTTTCACATTCATGTATATTTTAGGAAGGTTCTACTGTATTATTTCCAATTAGCCTTCTCATGAACTTTATGTTTTTCTGTCTCTCTCACCTTCTTTATACCCCTCTCCCCTTACCCTTAATTTGGAATATCACTAAGAAATATTTACAGAAATATTTTTAATGCTAAAATAGTTTTAGAGATCTCCAAAAATGCAACAAGAAGGAATGCTAAACTCTTTGTTTCTTTATTTTCTTATGCTGCACTTTTAATTTACATAAGCTTTGAAGCCAGATGACCATTTGCTTTGATCACACCTCAATGTTAGGATACCAAGTAGCCTCAGTATTACACAGTTTTCAATGTTTTATTTAAGCATTAACATTTTCACATTTGACTAATGACTTTAAAGAAACTTTGACCCTTTGTAAGCAAGTAATTCACACATTATCCTGAATTTAAGTTAATAACTTTACTATTTTTATTACAATATAATGTTTGTTCTATTTTGGCTTTCAATCATTTTTTCTGGCTTCTGTGTGTTTATTTTCAAGAAACAATCCAATCTATATGTTTTATTCCCTTGTTTTTATTTTAGGAACAAATCAAACAAAATACAATTACTCAACCCAAAAATGTATCTTTGTCTTTTTTGTTTTCCTCCATTTTTTAACTTTATTTTAAAAAAACAAAGATAAAGGAAAAAAATTAAACATTTTTGCATAAATGTATACAAATACAATTGTGTCAGTGCTTGGCTATTTTTTTTTCTTTTTTTTAAAATGTTTGATACTCTGCCCTAAGGTCTTAATATTTACAATGAGCAAAAAGTACATGTAAAACAGGGTGTAACCGGGAATTAGTAAATGTTTTCTTGGTGTGTAATGATTGAGCATGATGTTTGTTTTGTTTTGTTTTCTTTTGTTTTTTCCTTGAACTTTACACAGTCTGTGAGTTGTTTCTGGGGCAGTGTGAGCCTCTGGGGGTTAGCATCCCATTATCACTGACTACATATTATGTCTGTTCTTTTGTGACTGGGTTATCTCACTCAGGATGATATTCTCTAGATACAACCATTTTCTTAAGAGCTTGGTGAAGTCATTGTTTCTGATGGTTGAGTACTACTAATTGTGTAAATGTACCACAATTTTTGTATCCATTCATCTACTGAAGGACATCTGGGTTCTTTCCAGCTTCTGGCTATTATAAATAGAGCCGCTATGAACATTGTGGTGCACGTATCTTTGTTGTATATTGGAGTGTCTCTGGGGTATTTTCCCAGAAGTGGAATAGCTGGATCTTCAGGTAGTACTATGTCCAATTTTCTGAGGAATTGCGAGACTGATTTCCAGAGTGGTTGTATCAGTTTACAACCCCACCAACAGTGGAGAAGTGCTCCTCTTTCTCTGCAACCTCGCCAGCATCTGCTGTCATCTGAGTTTTGGATCTTAGCCAATCTGACTGCTATTAGGTGGAATCTCAGGGTTGTTTTGATTTGCATTTCCCTGATGGCTAAGGATGTTGACCACTTCCTCAGAAGTTTCTCAGCCATTCAATATTCCTCAATTGAGAACGTTTTGTTTAGCTCTGTACTCAATTTTTTAATAGGGTCATTTGATTCTCTAGTGTCTAGCTTTTAGAGTTCTTTGTATACCTTGGATATTAGCCTCTATCAGATGTAGAGTTGGTAAAGATCTTTTCCCATTCTGTTGGCTGCCTTTTTGTTTTCTTGACAATGTCCTTAGCCTTATACAAACTTTGCAATCTCATTAAGGCCCATTTGTTAATCTTTGACCTTAGAGCTTGAGCCATTGGTGTTTTGTTCAGAAAATTTTCTCCTGCGCCTATGTGTTATGAGGTTTTCCCTACTTTCTCATCTAATAGTATCAGTGTATCTGGTTTAGTGTGGAGAACTTTGATCCACTTACATTGAGCTTTGTACAAGGAGATAAGAAAGGGTCTGTTTTCATTCTTTTGCATGCTGAGTGCCAGTTGGACCAGCACCATTTGTTGAATAGGCTGCCCTTTTTCCATTGAATGTTTACAGCTCCTTTGTCAAAAATAAGGTGACCATATATGTGAGGTCTCATTTCTGGATCTTCTATTCTATTCCATTGATCCACGTGCTTATTTCGGTACCAGTACCTTGAGGTTTTCAGGACAATTGTCTTATACTATAGCTTGAGGTCAGGGATAGTGATTCCAGCAGATTGTGTATCTTTGTCTTAACACAAAAGTTTATCACTAAGCCCAAGACTCCTAGAAATGTTTTATAAATCAATGTGGTAAAAACTAGAGTCATAATTAATTGCTGAATTGTGAACCAGAGGAACAAGATGAGTCATCTGACTAATACACAAATAATACAGCTGTAGGACGAGATTATAACAAGGATTATTCAGGAAAGTTGTTTCTATTAAATATAAAATCTAGCAAGGCAAATTACATTACATTTTGAAGCTCATGAATATTTATTTCACACAAAGTAGTGAAGTCCCCATAAGGAGAGGCATAAGTACCAGTCAAACACTATGGAAGGTTGTGGATTTGGACTAATGACCTTATCTCTAGGAACCAAATACACCCTGCATGTATTTGGGATGAGCATTTTGGCTAACTAGACTCACAATTTCTGGTATCAGTTGTAAGGCATCATTGCCTTTCTTTTCTTTTTAAACTTTATTTTTTTAAAAAGATACATGTACATATTTTTAAGCATTTTTTTCATAAAACTGCATAAATATATTTTTGTCAGTACTTGATTTTTATAAAGGTTTGATAGTATGCACTAAAATCTTACTAGATACAATGAGAATAAAGTATATGCAACCAAAACATAACATGGAAATAGTCAAAGTATTCTTGGTGTGTAAAGGTTAAACACAATGATTTTTAAATAACAAGAATTGCTACAAGGCTATATTCTTAACTCTTTAATTATGGATTTATGGATAAGTTAATATCTAGGTGTATCCCACTCTGAGAGGGTGCCATACACTTTTTTTTTTCTTAGAAGGATGGAGGCTTCCACTATTTGGCCTTTCCTTTTTTTTTTTTTTTTTGAGCTACATATGGTCTGTGAGTTGTTTCTTGGCTATTCAGAGCTCTCTGGGGGATAGTATCCAATTATCAGTGATGAGATATTATGTTTGTTCTTTTATGATTAGGTTACCTCACTCAGGATAATATTCTCTAGATCCATCCATTTACCTTGGAATTTTATAAACTCATTGTTTCTAATAGCTGAGTAGTACTCCACTGTATAAATGTATCACAATTTTTGTATCCATCCATCTACTGAAGGACATCTGGCAGTCAGCATGCAAAAGAATGAAAATAGATCCTTTCTTATTTTTTTTTGCACAAAGCTCAAATGCAAGTGGATCAAAGATCTCCACATAAAACCAAGTTCACGGAAACTATTAGAAGAGATAATGTGGAAAATTTAGAAAATATAGGCACAGGGGAAAATTCCCTCAACAAAACACCAATGGTTTGTCCTCTAACATAAAGAACTGATAAATGGGACTTAATGAAATCACAAAGTTTCTGTAAGGCTAAGAACACTGTCAAGGAAACACAATGGTACCCAACAAATTCTTTACCAATCATACATCTGATAAATGTCTAATATTCAATACATAGAGAGAACTCAGACAGTTAGACTCCAGAGAATCAAACAATCCTAACAAAAATGGGGTAGAACTAAACAAAGAATTTTAAATTGAGGAATATCGAATGGCTGAGAAGCATCTAAGGAAATGCTCAACATCTGAGTCATCAGAGAAATGCAAATCAAAACAACCCTGAGATTCCACACCACACCAGTCAGAATGGTTAAGACCAAGTCTCAGATGACAGCACATGCTGGAGAGCTTGCAGAGAAAGAAATATACTTCTCCACTGTTGTTTGTGTTGTAAGTTGGTACAACCACTCTGGAAATCAGTCTTGCAATTCCTCAGAAAATTGGACATAGTACTACCTGAAGTCCCAGTTATTTCACTTCTCTGCATATACCCAAGAGATGCTTCAACATACAATAAGGACACATGTTCCACCATATTCGTAGCAGCCTTATTTATAATAACTAGAAACTGGAAAGGACTCAGATGTCCATCATTCCCTTTCTTGAAGAATGGAACTGCGTAATGTGTCAAACTGTTGATGTCAATAGTTATATAGTCACTCCCTCCCCCTCCCTCCCCTATAACAAAAGCTAAGAGCATTTCTACTATTTTTACTCAAAGTCTATTTTTGCTTCCTTGAATTTCATTTAAATAATCAGTAGTTGATTTAAGTAGTTGTCTAGTTATGTCTCAGTTTCGCTGTAGAGTACCTTTTCTAGTTGTATACAAAAATTATAATTATTATTATTATATTATTATTATATAAATATTATTATTAAATTATCTATTATAATTATTATTATTTATTGTTGTTGTTATGACTACTTCCTATTGAGGATCTGTTTTCTGTGATTTGGGGCATGGTTTCCTTTTGATATTCTGCTCTTTAATCATGGTTTCATTCGATGAACAATGCAGAAACAGACTGACAGTTTTTAATATTTAAAACACATATCTACTCAGGTAAATTTAGCATCCACAATTTTGACATTCATTGTCCACAGAATACGAGGTATCACTTAGCATAAACCTATTTGCCTCCAAAAATTTCTGAAAGTATAGTTTTTATTTATACTGTTGGCCTTCAGAATTCTGTGTTACATAAGCATTGCTTTTCATGGCCTTTTTAAACTGAGTTTGCAGCACAAGAGACCATCTGCAGAAAGATTAGCCATTGTGCTATAGCCTCTTTCCCCCCAGCCCCCCCAAAAGAAAGAAAGAGAAAAAAAGGAAATCTGCAGAGTCTGTAAGTTCTATGACACAAAGAACATGGTGGATGCTGAATCACAAACACAAATAGCTTTGTGAACATGTTTGATCTTTAAAAATAAGTTTCTACCATCAGGGTTGGGCTTATCAATGTAAGAAAAAGAAGACATACATCTAGGAAGACAGACAAGTGAAAAGTTAAGAGCATATCTTTAGGTTTCAAGATTCAGAATGTATCTCTACGTAAATTGAACTTCTTAGATACCATAATATTAAAATAATATTGATTAACCAATTTGTTTTTAATTGATAAGTGTGGATAGTAAAATTCAGAAAATGATTGACAACTACTTAAGATAAGAAGACAATGTTTGATTTTATGGTGATTATGCGATCAATGGTTGGATCGACCTCTCTATATAGAATGAAATTTCTATCTGATTTCTTTTCTAACTAATCTTTTTCTTCTTCCAATTAACATATTCTATTAGGGAATTTCTTATAATGTTCAATTTCATTTTATTTCTGAATAAAACTTGGACAGTAAACTCTAACTGGAGCCATGTGTATGCTAGAGCAAAAAAAAAAAAAAAAAAAAAAAAAAAAAAAAAAAAAAAAAAAAAAAAAGTAGTAATCACAATTCAGAGTGCTCTAGAGTCTTCTGGGTTCCACAAGGACATTCTTGATACACTGGGTATGAGAGGTTTAACATTTAAAGGATGCTTTTAACATGACTCCACATGGTGTTTATTTAATGACTTCAGCTATTTGCAAATAACTGT
Source organism: Micromys minutus (assembly GCF_963924665.1). Lineage (NCBI taxonomy): Eukaryota > Metazoa > Chordata > Mammalia > Rodentia > Muridae > Micromys > Micromys minutus. The sequence continues at coordinate 24,644,793 of NC_137959.1, forward strand.
TAAGACAACACATCTATGCATTTGTTGTAATAAAATTTCCAAAAGCTACAATGGTGGTTTACTGGGCATATATGCAGATGCATATTGTACTCATGTAATATATACTGTGATTATCAGAACAACTAAAGAAATTGCCTATAAAAAGACAGATAAAAATCTAGTAATCCAGCAGCTTCCTTTATGACATAAGGAAAAATCAAACTCAATATTTTCTCTAGCCTGGGCAGTGATATAGCCAAAAATAGTGTAGAAAAATGAAAATCTACTTACAATTCACAATCATTTTATTAGACTCAAATTCCAAAACTCTGATATCTATTTATAAACTTCTTCATCTTTCAGTATACTCTCTCAGTTGTTTTTTTCTTCACTAATACACAATATAATGTGTCTGACGAGATTTCTATGCTATCTTTACTTGTTTCTTTATATGTAGCCTTAGTCTCCAGAATATATTACTCAATCTTATGACAATGGCTGAACTTAACAGCAAATATGTACCAAAATATTTTTCTGCATTGTTTTGGGCATACTGTTTTAGTGTTGCATTGAATTATTTGTTTACTTTGCTTTGAATTCTAATTATCATCAATCTCTTCTTACAGTTCAGTCACTATTTCCTGCCCAGTCTGCCCTCTTACATTTCCTTATCCCTTTCCTCTGCCCCGATCTCATAGAGGATAATACCACCCCTCACCCCATGCCATGAGCCTTAAATGAGGCCTCAATCCTCTTGAAGGTTAGGTTCGTCTTTTCTCACTGTGGCCAGACCAAGCTGAGCTGTACTGCATATGTGTCTAGTGGGTTGCATATCAGCTACTGTATGTTGTCTGGTTGGAGGGTCATTGTCTGAGAGATGTCACGGATCCTGTTTAGTTGAGAATGTTGGTCTTCCTATGAAGTATCCCTCCTACTTAGCTTCTTCCATCCTTTTCTTAATTCAACCACAGAGGTCAGCAGCTTCTGTCCATTGGAGAGGTGTAAGTATTTGCATCTGACTCACTCAGCTGCTTGTTGGGCCTCTCTGAGGGTAGCCATTCTAGGATCCTATCTGTAAGTACACCATAGTATCAATAGCAGTGTGAGGCCCTGGAGCCTCCACTTGAGTTAGATCCCAATTTGAGCCTGTCACTGGACCTCCTTTCCGTCAGACTCTTCTCCATTTTTTGTCCCTGGAGTTTGTTTAGACAGGAACAATTCTGTGTGTCAAAGAGTTTTTGACTGTGGGTCCATTGATGCTTTCTTCGAATATTTTTTGTAATGGTTAAAGCATTAGAGCTGTCCATCCATTGGAGTTTCAAAAGTAATTCCTCATTTTGAATATTCCTATATCTGTGATAAACCAAAATCATACTTGTTGTTATTTGTATTTCTGGAAATGTTTATTCTAAGGATGGGATATTTATTATTAATTATAGACACCATTCCTCATGCTATGCTTCAGAAAGAACCATGAGCCTACTTTACTAGAGAGAAATGACAGATTTCCTGAGTTCTGTTCAGAGTTCAATTCGAGAGTTTCATACAGTTCTGTACACATTGCATTCATGGTGAAACTGATATTTCCCACAGCCTTGTCTAAATTTAAAATCATTTCTCTTCTTCCAGGCTAGAGCATGTGAAGGCTTTCACAGCTGTTGAAGCCACAGGATATTGCCCAGAGATTAGTGCTCTGGGCCAGTTTCCCTGTGTCATGCTTGACATTTTTTTTTTTTGCAATTATCAAATGCCATTTTTTGCTTTTTAAAACACTTGGCCATTATGCCTGCGAATTATCTCCTCCTCTATTACAGCATCTTTGTCCCTCCCAGCTTAACCATGTCTCTGTATAATATTAATATGCAGAGGCTTCTTCCTCTGCAACAAACTTCATCTTCATTCCAATTATACAAGAAGCTGAGACATAGCAGTGGAGTTGTTAGTTGTTTTAAATTGAGAAATAGTCACAGGTCATAAACTCCCCCAAATAAATGGTGCTCAAATAAGATGTGCACAGAAATTAAAGTTCTAGGTCACATTAGTTTCCAAGTGTTGCGGTGTTCATAGCATTTCCATCTTGTTCATGTAATGAATCCTTATTTGTTTAATGATAGTGATTAGATGCCTTAAATTACTAGAAATCAAATTCATTTCCCTCAGCACTGGGCATAGATTTGAAACCTTCAGTTGTGTATTCTCCAGGCTCCTTTCTATAATAGTACTAAATACTTACAAACAAGCATCTGCTGCTGTGATTTAAGTGTTCCCTCTTTATGTACAGCATGTGCATTTCAAACAGAATGTGTTATTTAAAATATTACTTACACTCATGGGTCAGAATATTTTTGTTTTGGATGAAGGGTCGGATAAAGACTGCCACATGAAAGAAATAGAGCATATCATTCTGATACAAACACATACAACTTCTGTTTTGCTCTGTGTTTTCCACTTACTATTCAGACCAATGTTTCAAAAGAATAAAAATCCACATCTAGAAGGGGGTATAATGCATATTTATAAGAAGTTCATATTGCTTTTGCTTTGGGTGATTTTTAAACAAAACAAACCGTTGCTTTTCTTGAACTATCCATTGATTGAAATTCATTTTTGACATTCACTGCCTTAAAAATAATAGGGCTTATGAAAATGAAAGTTTCAATAGAAGTTGAAAATTAAAATAGTAATAAAATGTCTCTGAGTTTACCTATGTGTAAATAGAATAGAGTAAGGAAGAACAGAATAGTTAGCAAGCACTTGTACCAATTTAGTTTTGAAATAAAATATTGCTGTATATAAGAATCACATATGAAGTTTATGTAGAGAGAAGTGATGGTTAGAATATTAGTTTTGTTTCTATAGAACTTGCTAAAGAAGATACCAGTTGAAACATGTGTTAAATTTTGAATACAGGAACGGTTAGGACAAAAATGTTGTTCTGCCATGTTTTTATTGCTGCAGCTTACAAAATTCCAGCACAATTGAATATAAAGCCAATTATTTTCCAATATAAAATAGTTTTACTGATTTTTTTAAAAATTTCACATTATATACTCCAATCACAATCATTTCCAAGTCCTTCCGTATCTGACTCCCAAAATTTTCTATCACCTCTAATAACAAAACCAAAATGAGGGATGAGAATGAAAAAGAGGATGAATAGGAGTAAAAGGAGGGAAAAAGGAAGAGGAAAAGAAGAGAACAAAATGCAGTTTATTTTATCCATACTCACTGGACCATGGCCATTCTTCCAGTGGCCAGTCCCTTAAAGATACATGGCACCTACCCATCCATAACTCTACCAAAAGCCATTTATTGTAGAGAGCGTCAGCATCCTTATTACAGATTGTAAGAGTTTTTTGAACAATTTTCTGTTTATGCTGTTACTTTCATGGGATGGCTGTGGGAATTGGGTTGTCACAAAATCAGTATATGTCTCATTTTTATGTCATTTAGCCTGTTGCTCAAACTAACTATATTTAACCTGATATTACAATGATATTCCACTACACCTTAATCAGAATATACAGTCGTTGCTCTTTTCTAAACAATGGGAATTTGAAAATGAGCCTTATATTAAATGTTTGGAATGGAAAACTTTACACTGAAAGCCATCCTCCAGTTATTTCAATTAAGCCACTGTGTGTCAATTTTCTAATATTTATCTTACATTACAATTGCATGCATTATTTTACCTATGTATTAAATAAAAAAGATAGCTAACATGAAGTTGTGTAGGAAAAATATGGAGGTGCATCTAGGATGTATTAGGTTAGGGAAAACATGATCAAATGCAAATATGAAATTGTCAAAGAAATATCAGTTTTTTGAGAACAACAGACAAAATCCATTAATTGTTTACTTAGATAATTAATTTAAAGATTTTATTTGTTTACTGTTGTTTTGAACAAATAATAATAAACTATCAAGGAAAGCTGATAATACTATAGTTTATAGTGTCATGATCAATGTGATCTATCAATGCATATGTTACATAGATATGTTCCCACTTACAGTATCACTGAAACCATGTTTCATTGGTGTCAGGAGTTTCCTCTGAGCTCATTCAGGTGATTGAGAGACTATTAACCTTGAAGTTGTACCATGAGGTCTCCATTTTCTTGTGATGCTTATCAGACACCAATCTGTGGTTTTAGGACTACAACCACACACACACACACACACACACACACACACACATACCCACCCACACACACACACAAACACACAAACACACAAATTAAATTCATTTCTTCTTTCCAGACACATACTGTAGAACAGTATGTATAAGAACATTCCCATTTCTTTGACTTCTAAGTGGATAGTCTCTTCTTTGATTAATTTTTCCATAGTATTCTCACAGGCTAATTCATATTTCTCTTGCATTGAAAAGCTTAAGTATTCATCATTCTCTATAGTGTTCATTTAGAGTGAATACTGTTTTGAAAATTCTAATCTACTTTGATTTGAGACACTCAGAACTACTTAGTTGCTTCAGTTGATAAGAGAGCTTGGTGGAACCAGAGATACCTATATGACAGTACCTATATCAGTGTTTGGATGTCGGGATAAACTGCATATCCCAACTGAGTCTTTAGAAACATGAGAATGAGACTTACCCCAAAACTATAATTAAGATTCTTTTAAAATATAAAACTCTAGTCTTAATATTTATTAAAGTGAAACAAGAATACAAAAGATTAAGATTTGGATTGGTGCTTTCTTAAGTTATTATAGTACATACCTTAGCAAAGATTTTCAAATACCTATCTAAAAATGTAAATGGGATTATATGTATATATATATATATATATATATATGTGTGTGTGTGTGTGTGTGTGTGTGTGTGTGTCACCTGAGTTTACATCTGTTTTCCTTGTAGTATAGTATAAACAACAGAACTGTTTGCATATTTGTAAAGCAAAGCACATGGTCAACTTGTGTTCAAATTTTAGATATAAAATAAGAAAATATATGGTAAACCATTTAATCATTTGGATAAGTTACACAGAAATAATAAATATGTACATATTTTATTGGCCTACATTTATGTAAGTGTTCCAATTTTTATATTTTTATGGAACATAAATATCAGATAACTAATGAAATAATTAATATAATGGACTGTAATATATATGTTATATGAAATAATGTTAAGATAGTCAGAAAATTCATAGCCAAAATCTATAAATAAATTTGTCTTTGGAATGTGGGAAATTAATTTTAATGTGATAGATATAGAAAGTACATCGTTTCTAATGATTATGTGTATGTGCACACACGTTTGTGTCTGTGTGCATAATGCACATATATATTTTATATAACATGTACATTATATATAAACAGAAACACAAACACACACAGGGCTTGTTGAAGGCAGTGATCAAGAGAGTGTTCTACTTCACCACTCTCCCACACATATTTTGAGATGGAATTTCTCAATGGAACTAGAGAATTTCACATAAGTCTTACATTCCTTTTATCTCTGTTTCTCTGCCTTTGGATGTACAGTTATTTCGTCCTGAGCCTGCCTTTACCATTTTTCCTGGGAAAGTAAACTCATGTTTGTATAGTCAGAGCTTTAAGTGCTAAATCATCCTCTAACACTCAAATAAATTTCAAAACATGAATAGATTTTTATATCATTGCCAAATACAGTATGGCATTAAATCTAACACAACAAAAGTAAAAACATCAAACAGAAAAACAAAAAAAATGAAAACAAAACTAAAAATCTGAAGTCAAACTTAGAGGATGAGCAACATCTGATTTAGGAAGTTCTGTGTGAACAGAACTCATGAAACCAACTTAAGACAGATAAAATAACTAAGATTATGTTCATTGCAAATAGTAATAGATTGAAAATATAATCAGAATCAGCTAGATGTATATAAGAGCCGGTTTTCGTAAAAGGATGTAAAGTCAAGACAGATATTCAAGTTTTTGATAAGCAGTGTAGATATGTTCAAACACTAGTGTCTTGATAAAGGAGAAGGATGTACATATATGAAATAAAATAATATATGTGTTTGTGTTCCTGAGCACATCCACACATGCAAATTAAGAAAACAATATGTGTTGTTATGCATACACATAAATAATAAAATTTTCTACAAGTGCATTTATATAAATGTGAGATGTATAATCATATGTTCTTTTATTTCATGTAGGGTTACAAATATATGGATGCAATTTTAAAGCGTGCCTGGGAGTTTATGTGCATAGTAAACCAATGTATGTGCTCAGCCTCATGCAACTGTTTTGTCTGAATGCTTAATTCTCCTCCTATTACTTCTATTTTCCAGGAGGAGTATAGGTTTCCATTAAATCATTGACTACCTTTTTTTTTTAAATGTACAAGTATGAGATTATTCCTCTGCATCTAGAAATGGACACCATTAATTATACCCAACAAATTAATGAGACTTATATTAGTGCTATCTGTCAAAGTACTTTAGAGATATAATATGCTTCCAAAGTAAATAACAAAATTAGACTCCAAACCAAAAAAAAAAAAAAAAAAAAAAAAAAAAAAAAAAAAAAAAAAATGAAAAAGAGAGGTTAATCTTAAAATTCTGACTCTTCATCAGTACCAAAGTTGTGATCTTTTACAAACCTCAAAGTTAACTCAGGTAGTATGTTTGAAATTGGTTGGGATATAACCTCTCATATTTTCCATGTTAAGAAAAAGGAGTAGACTTTTACATAAAGTAGCTGGTCCAAAGTCATTATTTAAAAGTTAAAAATCGTAGATAGTTCACTATCACCAACATAAAAGCACATGTTTTTATCCAAAATAATTCATGTTGTTTATTAAGATATTTCTATTTCTTTTTACAAAACTGCTATATTTCCTTATAAGTATGCCATACATTTTACTAATTTTATTCTATATCTTAATAATGGTGATGTACAATTTTCATATTAAAAGGAAGCCTCTGTAGCCTCTTGAAGTGCTCAAAAAAGGCTTTCTGAGACCTGGGCAATCAAAAACTCTTTATATTTCATGATGTTCCTACACTAACTAGATACACAACACTTGCTTTTGAAGCTTACAAAAACAGTATGGAATGTTGAGAGTTAGTCTTAAACCACTCTCTCTGGAAAATGTTCTTGACCAAATAGTGGAATTACCAACAGGTTGTGCAGTTCCCTCCAGGTTTTCTGCTTCCATGTGCTGTCTTGTCACCCAATTCATGATGGCTTATTTGTACTGAACTACTTTTGAATTATCCCTTCTTATGGAAGTTAACAACTTACCTTCACTCCTGTATCAGCTCCAATTCAATCTCCTTTGTTCACCATCTTTAATCTTGATCATGTCCTCAATTTGGCCCGTCATTTGCTCTTTCATTTGGGGCAATGAAACAAACATCTCGTCTTGCATCTCTAGCAATTGTGTCAGAAAATAATGATTCCCCTCAAGAAAGTCAATCCTTAACTGCGTTCACCAATGCTTATTTATAGTATTGGAGTGCTTAAAGCAAAGTATACATAATTCAGGAATGACAAGGTTGTAAACTTGGGAGGAGGATGAGCTTTAAGTACTAAGATGGAGTTGATAATATAATTCAAATATTGGATTATAGAAGTGGTAAATAAATAAATAAATAAATCAGTAGATTCATTTAACACAACACACATCGAGCATATCAATAAAAGAAAACTGTCATGTTTGAGATAACAGTCTAGCAGGCTTTCTAGGTACAGGAGTGCTCCTCTTTCCCTCTTTCTTTGCCTTTTCTACGGAGTATCTTAGCATGTCAATTGAACTATGAAAATGAGGGTTTTATAGTCTTATGGCCATTCATATCTAGATGTTCACTCTGAAGTTTCTCCTCCTGCTCTGTCTGCAGCTTTCATAATGATGGCTCTGCAGTTCTGGGTTGGGGTTAATATATTTTTCCCATCATTGCTGGTCCATTCTGGGGTCATTTTCAGAATCTAGATTGTGTTGGAGAACAGGTTATCCTTCTTGTCTCTGTAATGGGGCTTTGCATTAAAAATGTATTGTTCGTTATTGCATTCATTTAATTAACCCTATGGGTGATATAATGCCAATGCTTGTTTGCTAAGGTCATTTGACAAGAGTGAAGTAGGAACAACTCATATTTGCACAGTTTCCAGCTACTGTAGAGGGTGGGAATTGAGAACCAGTATATTGTGTAACAGTTTCCTCTTAAGCTGATGCTTTTCCCTCTGCAGAGAAGCCAGTTAAATAGGAAGGTAAAACACTCAAAATAGCTTCAAAAAGTTTCTGAAAATGACTAGATTCACCAGACCCCTCACTCTGAAAGAATACAAGCCAAGCTCCTTGGAGTCAGTCTCAACGAAGACATGCTGTAAAGAAGATTCGGAGAGCAACAGATACCAGATGATCTGCCTGAAAGTGACTTATAACAACTGAGTCATTTGGAAAGGACCATCTCCAATCACTTGAGGTGCTGGAGGCTGTGCAATATTCTCAAGATCCCAGTTTTGCAAGTTGTCACCCATGTTTTAGTGATGCTTCTGTCTTTGATCCACATCTGCAGGAGCTTTCTTGTCCCAAAAACTCAATGGTTTACCACGTTGGGCTGTTGGAATTCGGTGGAATCTATAACTGGGTTTGTTTTTATAGTCTAAGGAGGGTTCCCTAACATTAGTAGATTGGTATTTTGTATCCCCTAGGAAACATTTTGTCAGGAAACAGAGTTGCATTGCTGTCTCAGTCTCAGGCATCTCTCTTTAAGGAAAGAAATCAATACAAAATTAAATAGCAAGTTAAATTCACAGAAGTCACATGACAATAAACATCTCTACTTATTTTATCCCAAGGTATTTTGGTAAATGTTTTAGGATGTCATACTGGTGTCTTTAATGAAGCTATCATAAACCCTGAAAATTTTAATGCAGGTTTGTTTTTTGCATTCTAAGTGTCTTTGTGCTCCTCATAACACTCTTATCAGTTTATCACTGGTATTGGAATTAGGAAGAAGGAAAGATAGACAGAGTGAGAGTGGGTGCTGGTCAAAAATTAGTTGTGTAATTAAAAATAATTTATGCAATTATGCTGACATAATTAAGATATAGTCAGATGTATTTATACTTACTCATTAAAATTATAAATTATTTTTATATAAAATGTTAAAAGTACTGTAATGCTGGAATTTGTTGAGAGCCATTTGTGCCACACCCAAACATGGCGCCGACTTCCCGCCGATGACTCAGCAAACAGAGCCCAAGAAACATAGTGTGCATGTGCCACAGATGTCACAGCCCACTCTCGAGGCATGCTAATGAGTTACTGGAGGGCGCACCAATCAGGTAGCGACACGAGTCTCCTGGGCATATATAAGCAGTACATTTTTCTTCTATGTGGGTCCCCTGCTCAGAATGTTGTACAATAAAGGTTGTTTGCAGAAGAATCCTGTTGTTGCATGCCTTTTCCTGCCTGAGGGAAGTGGGGTGGAAACAGGAATTTATTTAAAGGTAGTGAAATAACTTTTTTAAGAAATTGTGTTGGCACCAGACTATATCGAATTTATCTGTTTTTTTCATAGGCTTCTTTGTAACACACCAATATTAACATGACCTAAGTGTCCTGAGTCCCTGTTTCTGACCAAGTGTTTTACCTAGTGTTACTGGGTACTGTCGTACTTACATATGTGACCTATTTAAATTATGAAAATATAAAAAGTATATATATCCAACATTCTTATCTTCTGGGGTGGAATGCAAATACTCATCTTCTCCAACTTACTATACTCATATGTACTACTCTGTTTATCAACAAGTCAGTGGGTACAGTATTGATTTGCACAGAAAAATTATTAACAGGTGTCTATGACTTTTCTTTCGCCTTGCTCATTTTTTTAGATATGAAATTAAATCAAAATTTATGTTCCTCTACTAAAAATTTAAGCTCTATTTCTAAATAAATAAAAAATGAAAAAAAATAATAATAAATGAAAAAAAAAAAAGCTTTTCAAGGAAATGGTCCCAAGAAACAATCTAGAGTAGTCATTCTAATATTGAATAATATAGATTTTAATCAAAAGTTATACAAAAAGATAAGAAAGAGCACTATTTACTCATCAAAGAAAAACTCTATCGAGATGAACTCTCAATCCTGAATATCTATGACCCAAATACAAGGGCACCCACACTCATAAAAGAAACTTTACTAAAGCTCAAATTATATATTGCACCACCTACAATAATAGTAGGAGATTTCAACAGACCACTCTCATCAATGGACAGATCATGGAAGCAGAAACTGAACAGACACACAGTGAAACAAGCAGAAGTTATGAACCAAGTAAATTTGACAGACATCTGTATAACAGTTTATCCTAAAACAAAATAATATACCTTCTTCTCAGTACTTCACTGTTCCTTCTCCCTAACTAACCATAGATTTGGTCACAAAATGGGCCTCAACTGATAAGAAAAGATTGAAATAATCCCATGCATTCTATCTGACCACCATGGACTAAGGCTGGTCTTCAATAACAACAAAACCAACAAAAGCCCACATACACTTGAAAACTGAACAATGTTCTACTCAATGATAACTTGTTCAGGAAAGAAATAGAGAATAAAATTTAGATTTTTTTTTTTTTTTAGAATTTAACAAGATTAAAGGTACAACATACCCAAACTTATTGGATACAATGAAAGCAGTACTAAGAGGAAAACTCATAGCTTTGATTTTCTCTCAAAAAAAAACTGGAGCGTGCATATACTAGCACTTTCACAGCACATCTGAAAGCTCTGCAACAAAAGAAGCAGATACACTCTAGAAGAGTAGACAGCAGGAAATAATCAAACTCAGAGCTGAAGTCAACCAAGTAGAAACAAAGAACCATACCAAAAAAAAAAAAAAAAAAAAAAAAAAAAAAAAAAAAAAAATCAACAAAACTAGAAGCTGGTTCCTTGAGGAAAAAAAAAAAAAAAAAGATAAACCCTTAGCCATACTAACTAGAGGGCACAGAGAAAATATCCATATTAACAAAATCAGGATTAAAGGGGAAGAAATATCAACAGAAACTGAGAAAAGAGAACTTGAGACCCAGCATTATTGCTGATTCCAAGAAGTGCTTGCTAGCAAGAGCTAGATATGGATGCTCCCACAGAGGTTCTACAGGAGTCAAGACACAGTTGAAGGTGCTTGCAGATAACCATGAGACTGAATACTGGGACCCCAATGAAGGAGATAGAAAGATCTGAAGGAGCTGAACGGGTTTGCAAACTCAAGGGAAGAACATTATCAGCCAACCACACCTTCCAAAACTCCCAGGGACTAAAACACCAACCACTGAGTACACATGGAGAGACCCATGGCTCCAGTTGCATATGTAGCAGAGGATAGAATTGTCTATCATCAATTGACAAAGAGGCCTTTGGTCCATTGAAAACTTGTTTTCCCAGTGTACTTGAATGTTAGTCCCTGAAGATGGAGAGGGAGTTTTGGAGAGGAAACATCTTCATGAAAGCAAGTAGAGGGGGAAGAGGAATGTTAGTGCAGGGGAAAGGGGGTAATATGTGAAACATAAATACAGAGCACAGCCAAAATAAATTTTAAAAAGAAGATAAGACTACTTTTAATCATTTCTCTCTTTCACTCTTAAAAAAATTTTGTGACTATTTAAGTATTTAATAATTTGTTATCACCACTTCAAGCTTGTCTTCTCCAGATTTGAAGATCTACACATAATCACAGGCCAGTATTTAAAATTTTAACAATAATTATTATATTGTAGTATAGATGTTAAATAAATGAATAAAAGAATACATGAGATGGAAAATGTGGAGATGTGAAATTTATGCTTAGTTCTATGATTGAAGTGTATTACAGTAGTCAGAATAGCTGTTTCTTTTTCTTTCTTTACAACTTTATTTAAAAACAAAACAGAGATACATTACAGATTTTTAAAAGCATTTTGGTATAAAACTATATAAATATATTTTTCAGTACTTAATTTAAATACTCACCAGTATCTCCTGTTATCTAAATATTTGATATTAGACATTCTGACTGGTGTGAGGTGGAATCTCAGGGTTCTTTTGATTTGCATTTTCCTGATGGCTAATGATGTTGAGCACTTCCTTAGATGTTTCTCAGCCATTTGATATTCCTCAATTGAAAACTTTTTGTTTAACTCTGTACCCCATTTTTAATAGGATTGTATGATTTTCTAGTGTCTAGATTCTTGAGTTCTTTGTATACCTTGGATATTAGGCCTCTATCAGATGTAGGATTGGTAAAGATTCTTTCCCAACCTCTTGGGTGCCATTTTGTTTTCTTGACAGTGTCCTTAGCCTTACAGAAACTTTGCAATCACATTAAGTACAGCAGTTTCATAATCTGGGTTTGTATGCCTGCTCAAAACATCATGACCAAGAAGCAACTTGAGGAGGAAAGTGTTTATTCAGCGTACAATTCCATATTGCTGTTTATCACCAAACGAAGTCAGAACAGGATCTCACACAGTGCAGGATTTGGAGGCAGGAGCTGATGCAGAGGCCACAGAGGGATGCTGATTAATGGATTTCTTCCCTTAGCTTTCTCAGCTTGCTTTCTCATAGAACCCAAAACCATCAGACTAGGGATGGCTTCACTCACAATGGGCTATGCCCTTCCCCTTGATCAATAATTCAAAAGTACCTTACAGCTGGATTTCATGTAGGCATTTCCTTAAAGGAGACTGCTTTCCCTGTGATAATGTCAGCTTGTGGCAAGTTGACACAAAAAAACCTATCAGTATAACAAGCAACTCAGATGATAACAACAGAAGTTCATTAGCATGTCCAATGAAAATGAACCCCTTGGCTTTATAAAAGTCTTTGTTTAAAAGAACTTTCTTAAAATGTAAACTAAGTTAAACACATGTGGCCCATTGTGAAAAAATTAGTTACTCCACAAGCAAAGCATGTAAGAACCACACATATGCATGTGTGTGTGTGTGTGTGTGTGTGTGTGTGTGTTTCTGAGTTTGTGCTATGATTAATTTAGAGGCCAATTTTTTTTAGTCTAGAAACTAACTTTGCATTAGTGATCACATCTTTTCATCTGACAAAGTTGTTCAACAAGTTGGAATTGACAGTACACAAAATATTTTACTGCCATCTGTCAGGTAGCTTGGTACATTTCATGGCTCAATAAATGCAAATGAATTTTTAGCTGAAGGATATAGTACATCAACTGCTTCTTTCTAAAGCTGGGAATAAGGGATGTGACTCCCATGGAGATACTCATGGTGACAATGCCTCTGATTCATATTTTAATTGCTGGAATAAAATTAAATAGCCATAAGTTCAGGCTTGCTAATGAGCTACAGGCAAAATTGGCTTTTTTCTATGCTTATTGAATTGTCTAATGTTGGTTGAGAGAAACAAACTGAGCATTATGGATGCCAACAATACCCCAAGGTGTTACATTCATTCTAACTTGAAGATTAACATCAGATGGCCCATTTTGTAATTCTATTTTAAAGATGCAAATTTATCAGCTTCTTCCTCCCCTAAAACACAATTGAAATACTTTGTTAAAATTTTCTAGTAATTCTTTTGAAAAGGGGAGAGTCAATAAAATATATGTCTTTTAAACATTACTTCAGCAATTATACCAAATATCATACTAGTCATTCTATCACTTAGACAAACAAATTCTGCTTTATTTCATTTATTATAAAAATTTTACATTAATTTTTAATACTCATTCTTATACATATTACTTCTAATATATACATTTATTTCACTGTAGGCTTTTACTTTTCAAAATTGCATTGGCATTATCATAATTATATATTTCATATTTTGGTTAGGAAAAAAGATCTATAAATGATGAAGATGAAAAATTTTAAAGAATTTTAATTACTCACAATTTGTTTCTAATTCAGCAACATTCACAATATGTTTGCAATTTTAAAAAGGCATGGACAACTATTTGATTATATAATTTATTTATTACATAATATTTACTCTTTTATTTATTTATTTATTTTTTCATTGAACAACATTATTTTAAAAATCAAATATAAATGTACAGATTTTAAAAGCATTTTTGAATAAAAGTATTTGAATACATATTTGCTTTTTTTTTAAAGGTTTGATAGAATGCATTAAAATCTAACTAGTTAAAATGAGCTTAAAGTATATGAAATACAAGATGTAACCTGAAAATAGTCAAAGTTTTCTTGGTGTGTAAACATTAAGTATAATGATTTTTTCTTCTTTTCTTTTAGGCCTTTGTTTTTCTTGAACTTCATATAATCTGTAAGTTATTTCTGGGGTGTTCAGAGCTTTCTGGTGTTAGTTTCCAATTATCAGTGACTGCATATTATGTCTCTTTTATTGTGACTGGGTTATCTCACTCAGGATGGTATTCTCTAGATGCATTCATTTTTTTAAGAATTTCATAAAGCCATTGTTTCTGAAAGATGAGTAGTACTCCATTGTGAAATATAACACAATTTTTGTATCCATTCATCTACTGAAGTACATCTGGGTTCTTTCCACCTTCTGAGTATTATAAAGAGGGCTTCTATGAACATTGTGGTGCATGTGTCTTTGTTGTATGTTGGAGCTTCTCTGGGGCATATGCCCAGTATTGGAATAACTGGTTCTTCAGGTAGTACTATGTCCAATTTTCTGAGGAATCACCAGACTGATTTTCAGAGTGGTTGTATGAGTTTACAACTCCACCAACAGTGGAGAAATATTCCTCTTTCTATGTATCCTTGCCAGCATCTGCTGTCATCTGAATTTTTGATCTTAGCCATTCTGACTGGTGTGAGGTGGAATCTCAGGGTTGTTTTGATTTGCATTTCCTTGATGGCTAATGATGTGGAGCACTTCCTTAGATGATTCTCAGCCACTCGATTTTAGCATAATCAGCATTGGGTTTTCAAACACCATTGTCATGATCCATGCTTTTCTTGGTTTGGGGGATGTTTTCTATTTTATAAGAAATCAAAATGAGGGAATATAAAAATAAATATATAGAAATATTCTTTAAAAAATTTAGATAATGCTAAGCACTGTCAAAATCTCAAAGACTAATATTTTGAGTGCCTGCAAGTTTTGGATGCAAGAGTAAATCTGAAGAGCATCCAATCACTCATACTTTGATGGTACTTTGGGGTTCACGTTCATTTACATGAATGGACACTAAAGTCTTGGGATCTGGGAATATATCTGATCATTGACTTCAAAGGAAATAGACAAAATTTCTAATAATATTTGAAAATGGATGGTGCAAAAGATGACCCTTCACAAATAAGCAAGAATTAAAACTAATTGGACAAAAAAAAATGACTGTAAGCTCATTGTTTACAATGCCATTGACTAGTTCAAGTGCATCAATTTTCATCAGTTTTTACTGAGCCTCGAAAACAGTGTAGAATTGACAGTAAGAATATTGTCATGTCAGTAATATTGATTTTAATTTCTAGAATTTTAAATTAATTGCCTTCTTTTCTGTTTGAGGTTCTGTGCTGTGCTTATTTTGAAGCAAAGACTATTCTGTTGTCCACTCTTACCGTTGACTTGCTGTAGAACATATGACTACTGGCATCTTCCTACTACTTTCCTCTGAGAGTTAGAGGTACAGATGTCCAGAATAATGTTGATCAATAGATTTTTTTTATTTTAACAAAAATATCTCCAGAATTGAACACATAAATTTTATCTTTGATTGTGACAACCATTTAAAAATAAAGTTTCCAGGTATTCAATTTAATCTATTTGCATTGTCCTCAATTCAAACATGTTGCATATTATAATGTTTAAGATTTTGTGTTGATTCAGGGTAGAATAAGAAATTATATTTATACATAATTTTATATGTAAATGAAAAGGCTGATACAAAACAAATTCTCTAGCAATGAAACATAAATTAAAACTTAAACTTTCAGATCATCATGTTTTTTGAAGATCTTGCCTTGTATTACATATATTGCTTTTCTTTTGCATTTTTCAATATTCCTTTGTTTGTCCTTAATGTTTAGTGTTTTGTTTATTATGCGGTGATAGTTGTTCTCTTCTACTCAGATATATTTGACATTTTGTATGAATTTTTTATCTTTATATTCATATCTTGAGGCTAATAAATGATTTTTTTCTATGACTTTGTTAAAAATATTTTCTGGGTTTTGATGTAGGTTTCTTCTCCTTTCTTTAGTCCTGTTATTATTAGGCTGTGTCCTTTTGTAGTTTCTCAGATTTCCAGTATGTTTTCTGTCTAGGACTTTTTAGACATACCATTTTCTTTGACAAACAGATTCATTCCTTACTGACATCAGAGCTTGACATCCTCTTTTCCATTTCCTGCATTCTGTTGCCGAATTTCTTTCTGTTTAGGATTTGAATAGTTTTGTTTCCTTCAACTATTTTTTTTTTCTTTTCTTGGCTTTCCTTAAGGGATTTATCCATTTGTGCTGCAAGGACGTCTCTCATCATCATATATGTGGCATTATGTTTTTCTGCTTGTGCTTCAACTATGTTGGAATATTTAGGACCTGCATTGGTAAGATAGGTGGGTTCTATTGAAAACATTGCCCTGACTGCTACTATGTTCTTAGCATGGCATCTAGGCATCTGGGATGGCTTGCTCATATTGGAGGTTAGGATGCAGAGATGAATGTGGAGACATGGTTAGTAGGGGATTATCTGTGGGATCCACAGAATAGGTGGATTGGGAAATGTCATGAAGATATTCCTGAGGATTGTATTTGTGTGAACAGCAGGGGGATAATGTCAGTAGGCAGCCTGCTTGAACATGCCTATTTTTCACAGTACATTAAAATGTGAGGAATACCATCTCATGTGATAATCATATGAAGTAATAACCATAGTTTCTGGAGCTCTACGTATGCAGCATCTTGGAGTTAAGCTGCCATAGTTACTGAATTTCATCTTAATACTGAAAGAAAATACAGATGATATTTTGAAATGTGTATTTAGTCCTTATGTTATGCTTATGTTCACAATCTGTAACAATGGGGTTTTTAATCCATGAGATAGTTACACCCTGGAGCTTAGGAAACATTATTTAATATACCTTTTCTTTAGCAATATTTGTTTCTATTTGTGTTTTAAATATTAATTTATATGAAATGTTTGGACGTCCAATTAAAAGGTGATATTTTCCCTTAAGACCCTTAAAAATAAAAGAACTCAATACATTCATACTGTTTACTCTACTTCACAAATGAAAAAAAAATGTCAGAGGTAACAGAGTGTAATAAAAAGCATCCAACTGCAGCTATATCCCCAAAATCTGGGACAGATACAGTTCATGAACCTTGGTATTTTCATTCTTTTGGCAGAGTATTAGATAATTTTCTTTACAACAGCATAAAACTGTCTTTATTTTATTTTCCATTAAATTATTCTAACTATGTATATTTGTGTTATAAGATTTTTATATGGAAAAACTTTCTGAGAAAATTCTTCTGTTGATAAGAAAATGTGCATGTAGATATGTAAATATCTTCATTTCTTATATCATAGTTATTTCTTAACCACAGGATATATTTAGGTTAATATGCTTCCCAGAATATTGGAGACAGAGAAATCACAACACTGCTCATGAAATGATCTATTTGATAATAATTTATTGCAACTGGCCAACTAGATTTTATTATTGCATTTAACTTAATGCAACAACATAAATTAGAAGTACTCATGAAAAAAGGCATGCCTTATAATTATTTTGAAATGTCATATAATGGGGGGGGTATGTTTTCTGTTTTCATGATATCTCTTTTTTATTTTTTTAAACAACTTTATTTTAAAAAACAAAGATAAATAGACAAATTTTAAACATTTTTGCATGAAAGTATATGAATGCATTTTTGTCAGCGCTTTGTTTTTTGTTTTCCAAAGGTTCGATAGTGTGCATTAAGGTCTTACTAGTTACAATGAACATAAAGTACATGTAAAACAGGATGCAAACCAGAATTAGTCAAAGTTTTCTTGGTGTGTAATGATTGAGCATAATGGTATTTTCTTTCCTTTTATTTTTTATTTCTTGAAATTCACACATAAAATAGGATTATCTAAACTCTTGTATAAGATATCAAATTCTTTTACAACCTGCAATAAACCGTTTTTTAAAGAACTATAAAATTAGGCATTGCCATATTCATTTTCTGCAAATCATAAAGAAGATATTTACATGTGTTTTCTAAATTCAGCACATCTGAACAAAACAAACTCTATAAAAAATGTGGCATAAGATAATTTATTTCTTTTTTAAAAACCTTTATTTTAAAAAACAAAGATAAAAGAAAAAAATTAAACATTTTTGCATAAATGTATAAAAATAAATACATTTTTGTCAGTGTTTGGCTTTTTTTTCTTTTTTTTTTTAATGTTTGATACTCTGTATGAAGGTCTTACTAGTTACAATGAGCAAAAAGTACATGTAAAACAGGATGTAACCCAGAATTAGTCAACATTTTCTTGGTGTGTAAGGATTGAGCATAATTTTTTTTTTCTTGAAAGTCACACAGTGTGTGAGTTTTTTCTGGGGCAGTCTGAGCCTCTGGGGTTAGCATCCAACTATCAGTGACTGCATATTATGTCTGTTCTTTTATGACTGGATTATCTCACTGAGGATGATATTCTCTAGATGCAACCATTTTCTTAAGAATTTGGTTAAATCATTGTTTCTGATAGCTGAGTAGTACTCCATTGTGTAAATGTACCACAATTTTTGTATCCATTCATCTACTGAAGGACATCTGCGTTCTTTCCAGATTCTGGCTATTATAAATAGAGCTGCTATGAACATTGTCATAATCATGTTTTACAGCTTACATTTTGTAAATTGCATATTATATGCTACTCAAGTTCATTCAGAAAACGTTTGTCATGATTTAACAATTCCAGACAACTCCATAGTCAGTAAAACGATTTTTCTTATTGATTTCGATGAAACATTACATTATAATTTTAACTGTCTTAGAATATCACACTTGTTTTATTGTAAATAATAACAAGATTGTGTTGTATTCTGAAGCATTGTAATTATAACTCTCTTAGGATATCACACTTATTGTATTTTAACTAATAACTAGATTATACTGTATTATAAAGCATGGTAAATGCCCAGTCTGTAGAGAAGAGACACAGTCTGTGGTAAATCTTCATAAAATCTAGAAATGGAAACAACAGCTCTGTTCTATGGTGGCTGTACAAAGAAATTAGTTTTTAGGAAGAGTTTTGCATGAAAATACTATGATATTTCTTTGTTTTGCTCTCCTTCTTTCCTTCCTCCCTTCCACTTTTTCTTCTTTCCTTCTTTTCTTTTTGCCTTTCTGTCTTCTTTCATTCCTCATTTTCTCTTTGCTACTTATTATTATTTTTTTAGTTCTTTAACTGAAATAAAATTTTATCACATTCCCCAGTCCCTTTCCTCTCCCCTCCCATTCCCTTCCATTTATCATTGGTAGGAACCGGAACAGTGACTACTTTCCAGTACTGTGCGTGGTTTCTGTCACACCTGTGGGTTTGCAGTACTATTGCACAGGTATTGATAACCAGTGACACATGAGTGCAAATTTTTGCACCTTTACCATGCTGGTAAATATTGGGGTTCATAGGAGTTAGTTAACTAGGATGGTTAAATTGCTTTCCTCTTTGGCAACTTGCACATTGTTTTTTATAACCATGGAAACAAGACTGTAGGAGAGAGGCTTTCAGGTGAAATTCAGCTGGAGTCATATGAGTCTAATGTCTGTGTGTGTGTTATCTTCAGTAGTAGATACTCACCCTCAAACCCTGAGAGGCAACCAAAGGCTACACTGACAATCTATGATGTTTGTACAGCCACATCAACTACCTTGAGTAACAATACACTCAAAATAAGGGTCCTTGTGCCTGATACTGCAGTTTTTATTAGTCTATGATTCTTATAAGAAATACTGTCAACTCCATGGCTTAACTTCCATTAAATTTATATTTATATCATTCATATAATATTATTATAAATATATAAAATACATGCATATAAATACACATATATATGATGCTTTATATATATGTGTATGTGTGTGTACGAATATATCTACTTGTATAGCTCTCTGCATTATAATACATGTGAAATACTTAAGTCCATAATTTTAGGTAACTATAAAATGTTGTAGACTGAGGCTTATTCAGACAACCAGGGTTGTCTCATTCCTTCTACACTGTGGTGACCTCCCTCTTCTAGTTCAAAACAACAGTTTGTTATTCTGTTTCCCCCTTTATATCTCAAACACCACCACAAAAGTACAATGTTTATACAACATTGCAAGCATACATCCTATGGTACAAGTATGAGGAACTATTGAAGCAAGTACATGGGGAATTCATCATTATGGGCCCGGTGTTACCTTACTCAATATAACCTTCCCCAGATTCGTTCAGTTCTCATCAGTGTTCATCATACTAGTTTATTACAACTAAATAGTATGCTTTCGTATATATGCACATAATTTTTTTTGCTTCTGTCTATTGAAGCACATTTATGTTGTTTCCCTTTTCTAGCTATTGTGTATAAGCTGTCTGCCTCTGCACCTTGCTGATCAAGTGTCTATTAAATAGAGAACCAAGTGTTTTTGGCATAAGTCAAGTAGAAAATGTTATGATTCACTCACAAATTCTCTCTCTTTCTCTTGTATTTTAAATTATTTTATTGGCATTTCAGCCGTTGTGCCCCTCCCAGTCCCTTTCCCATAGTTCTACAACCTGTTGCTCCTTCCCATTGTCTCCAAAAGGATGTTCCACTTTTCCCCCTCCACAGGGCATTCTGCTTCCCTGGGACATCAAGGATCTCAAGGTTTAGGTCCATATTCCCTCACTGAGGCTAGACCAAGTAGTTATCTCCTATAACTTCTGAAAACATTAGATCAGCACATGTATACCACCATGCAGATGACTCAGTCTCTGGGTTTCCAGGCATTCAGGTTAATTGATACTGTTAGTCTTCCTATGGGGTTATGTTCCCCTTCAACTTCTTCAATCATTCCGCTAATTAAACAATGGTGATTCTTGACTTTAGTCCAATGGTTGGATTTAATTATCTGTATCTGTCTCAGCTGCTGGTTGAACTTTTCAGAGGACATCCATACTAAGCTACTATATGTAAATATATCATAGCATCAGTAATAGTGTCAGGTTTGGTACTCCCACATCCCATGAAATGGCCCTCAAATTGAGCCGGTTATTAAACTTCCTTATCTTTGGTCTCTTCATTTTTTTCTGCAGTTTTTTGAAACCAAAACACTTTTGCATCAGATATTTTGACTGTCAAATGGCAATTCATCCCTACATTTGAGGCTCTCTCTTTCTACTGAAGGTAGACACTTCTAGTTCCCTCTCACTACTGTTGAGCATTTCATCTAAGGTCACTACCAATGATTCATGTGAGTCTCTCACCTTCAAGTTCTCAGGTATTTTCTAGAGAGGTTTGTTATACCTCCAACGCCTAGAGGCTAAATATTTGCATTGATCCTCTAGGCTTCTCTTCTGTTTCCTCCCTCTGTACCTGATCCTACTCTCCCTTCCCTCCCACACACTATTCCATTCTTCCCCCTGCCTCCAGTGATTGTTTTGTTCCCCTTCTAAATGGGATTGGAGCGTTCACACTTTGAGAAGCTTTGTGGTTTCATGAGGTCTCATTAAAATTTGTTGATATTAGAGTCGGTGCCACTGCTTTTTTGTTCAGGAAATTTCCCACTGTGCCAATGAGTTTGATGCTGTTTTCCACTTTCTCTTCTATTTCACTCAGTACATCTGGTTTTATGTTGAGGTGCTTTTTCCACTTTGACTTGCGCTTTTTACAAGGTGATAAATATACTCTATTTTCTTTTTCTACATAATGACTGCCATTTAGACAAGCACCATTTATTGAAGATGTTTTCTTTTTTTCCACTGTATAATTTTGGCTTCTTTGTCAAATATCAAGTGCCCATAGGTGTATGGGTTTACTTTTAGGTCTCCAATTCTATTCAATTAATCTACCTGTATGTCTCTATACCAGTACCATATTTTTTATAATTATTGCTTTGCAGTACAGTGTGAGGTCAAGAATAGTGACATTCCCTATGAATATCTTTTATTTCTGACCATTTGTCTATCCTGGAGTTTTTGGTTTCTTTATATGAAGTTGGGAATTGCTCTTTCCATGTCTGTGAAAAATTGTGCTGGAATTTTGATGGGGGTTATAGCAAATCTGTAGATTGCTTTTGATAAGATAGACGCTTTTACTATGTTAATCCTATCAATTCATGAGCATGGGAACCTTTTCCAACTTCTGATGTGTTCTTTGATTTCTTTCTTCATAGATTTCAAATTCTTGTCATACAGATCTTCTACTTGCTTGGTTCGAGTTACACCAATATATTTTCTACTATTCGTGGATATTGTGAAGGGTACCCAAGAGATATATGCTGTTCCTTGAGCTGAGAAAGAGCCAGTGTGCCTTCCTTGGCTATTAAAATCCTCAAAGTCCACCCCCATTGGTACACTTTTTTGAACAAGGCCATGTCTACTCCACACAAATAGTGCCATTCCAGGGCGACTAAGCATTTAAATATACATCTATAATGATATAAATATACAGCTATAATGATAGCTTGATTCCTAAAATCAAACTGGTATGGGTATGGGGAGTCAAAAAGTACTAGGAAATAGAGATAGGTAGAGAGATGATGATAGATGATAAATGATAGAAGATGAGTAGATAGATTAGATAGATAGATAGATAGATAGATAGATAGATAGATAGATAGATAGATGATAGGCAGGCAGGCAGGCAGATAGATAGGTAGATAGGATAGATTGATGTGTGCTAGAGAGTGACTAGATAGATAATTAATAGATAGTAGACTGGTGGATGGGTAGAGTCAAACAAAAAGAGAGAGCACAAAAAATAGCATTCAACTCATTCTGATGTAATATATCAATGGCACTGAAACAAAAGAGGATAATAAAGCACTTGAATTCTTCCCTGAGAAGCAATCTGCAGATTCAAGAAGGGCATGTTAGTTTTCTCATAGTTGGGGCTTCCTACAGCTTCTTTAAATTTATGTACTGCTCGTCACAACTTGGTGATTTGTAACTTGGAGATTAATCAGAGACAAAAACCTTTCCCTTGATCAAAAAAGATGTCATTAAATATAATTGTTCAGTCTTTGAATGTTACCAGAAAAATTCTCACCAATGTTTGAAATGCCTATCACTACATCATACTGTACCATATAAAACAATTTGGTAATTTTTATTCTTGACTGTTATTATTTGGTTTGAACATAAAAATATGAGTACAATTTCTCTATTAAAGAATAGCTGTCTGGTTTGCTCCATTTTTTGAAGCCCTGATGAAATAAGTCATTACAGAACATTGAGAAACAAGTTTTGGTGCACACTAAAGTGTACTTTTCATTTTGATAATTTTCTATGGGTTTAAATGTTGGTCATGTGAAAATTTCAAATTTAATTATATAAGAAGTATTTCTGACTTTAGTGCCATTTAAAAAATCCATGAATAAATTATGAATCATTTATTTTTAACCTCACTAGCATTCCTATTAGTGCCATATAATAAACATATCATATGTATATATTTGTATACTCATATACATGTGTGGGTTTATATAGTGGCAAATACACTTAGACATTTAAATAAATGTTTTGCAATTTATTATGATTTTTTAAGTTATATTCTAATTGTTAATTAGAATGTTAATATTTGGTAGTTATATTCTCATTCTTATTTCTTTTCATTGTGAGTTCTTCATCCAAATCAAATATAAATTTATTTCAAATGAATGTGAGTACCAAATATTTCAGTTAACTATAGAAGCCAGAAAATGATGTCATTTTCTTGCAAATATGTTTGCAGGCAGCTGTGAGCTGGCATGTGGGTCTGTACACCCAACTCATATCCTCTTCAAGAGCAGCCAAAGATCTTGTACTCTGTACCATCTATCTCTTCAGCATATTGTCCACCACTGCCTGTTACAGTATACCTACACCAAAAATTGCTTATTCCTTTACTCTTAGCCTATACTGTCTGAAATTGAGGACATTATCCTTATTCTACTTTATTAGTATTATTATGTATCACATTTTACTCAAGAGTTGCCCTTGTCAAAGTTCCATCTGTTTAGGATGCCCTGGCTCATATCTGCAAACACAGATCTCTTTTCTAACAGTGTTCTTTGAAATATTGCCATCAGCCACAGCAATATACTTATCTACTATTTAAGGTCATATGCAGTAGGCAGTGGAAATGTAGGAATTAAATATAAAGGTTTCTGGGGAAACCAAAAATTGAGAGAGGAGACTTCCAATAATCATGATTCTTTAATAGCCCAGGATTAAGGAAAATGACATGGACTAAGAATATAAACAAACAAACAAATGAACAAACGAACAAACAAAACAAAACAAAACTTAGGTATAGCCACAAGCTTTCTTACCTGGTCTCTTTGTTTCCATAATAATGTCTCTGAGATTTATTTGTTTTTAAATAATCCCTAGGCAATAAGCTTTGTCTTGCTGTCTGTCTACCTTGTAACTTATATAACCTAGTTTATTTCAGACATGTAGCTAATTTCCTCTCCTCAGATTTATACCTCCCTCTTCCTTAAAGTTCAAGGCAAAATTGCAATTCTTCCCTTTACAAGAATTACTGTATCACTTTGCCAAATGTCCTGTCTTCTAAGCCTGTCTCAGCTCATTGGCCACCATCTTCTTATTGACAGGTGATGCCGACCCATAGTACAAAAGATTATTAATTTAACAGGCTGTGGTGGTACTCACTTTTAATCACAGCTTTTTTGAGAGATAGGTAGAAAGATCTTAATTCAAGAACAGCCAGTAGTACTTAGAAACACCCTGTTTGAAGCTTTGCACAAGACAAACAAAACCATCTATTCTGTAGGTAGGGGAGAGGGTGGTGTATTTTAGAAAATTCCCATTGCTTTTACTCAGATATTAGAAATGTAAGGAAATATTCTCTCTCAAGTGTTCTCCAAAAGGAATACAGTGATTTGAATTAGTTATATTTGTAAAGTGCAAATGCACCAATTTGTTAAAGAAAATCAATATTTATCACAGAAGATCTCTGCCAAGTGAATGAGAACCTAAGATAACCTGCCTTCCTCTTCCAATCACCACAGGTTCTATGAAAACACATTCTCATTTTCTGGAAATTTCATTCATGTGCTTTCATATTTTAGTGGTATTAGGAAGACCCCAGCATCACTTTTCTTCTGGGTCTACCTGGTTTACCCAGAAACACAACTCTGCAGGGTTTTATATATAAGGCAGAGCAGTAGAGGGGGCTCTGAGAGCATCTGTGCCAGGGTTGCATTTTTTAAATTTTACTTTTCTAGAGAACCACATGGTTTCACAATCTCTGTGAGGAATCCACACACCTGGCAAGGCCCAGAGTTATTTTCCCAAAGAATATACGCATATATCAAATTATGACTTTAAGGCGGAAAGCACAGGAATTGTTCTAACACCCACACTGTGTTTAGAGTAGTAAAGATCTCAGAAATCACTGATGACTTTTAAAAGTCCATATTCCTATCCCATATCTGCTCATTCATCTTAAATACCATATATCATAATCAATATATTAAAAAATCGGAGCAGCATTATCACATCTAATTAGATTCTCTGATGGAAAGGGAAGGAAATACTACTCTATTGGGATTTCTTATTTATATTCCACTGACCACTGGTGGCTTTGACTTCCTGAGTGTGAAGCCTAATTCTAATATTATTCTCCTGTGTTCTGCCAAATCTCCAGTTCACCATTCTATTAGGTTCTCATCTGTCATTTTAAATCACAGGCTAGCAGTTTGATGGCAAAAAAAAAAAAAAAAAAAAAAAGAGAGAGAGAGAGAGAGAGAGAGACAGTGACCTTTATTGTAAATGGTATCTTAAAAAACATCTATCCTGAGGCTCCCACAAGTCAAAGAACAGTATCTACAGCTGCTGCTACCTCCAGTGACATGAGGTAGGTAGACACCAAACACCAGTGACAGCTCACAGTAAGTGATACAATAACCACTAATCATCACCCCACCCACACACCCTGAGACTCAGGGTGTCTTGAAGAACATCTACAAGCAGTGCCATTTTTCTGCTGAAAAGCAAGACATATGGCATACCCCTAAACACAATGTTAAAATTACAGTAAAGTTTAAATGCTGAAATTTATTCTGAACAAATTAATCTTACTATTCCTGCTCACTGTCATTTAGACATAGTCTATCATACTAGGTCTAAATTTCAGTTTAGTTAGAAAACATGGCAAATTTAATAAAACTTAATAAGACACACCATTAAGGTTTATCATTACGATTGAATAGGTGCTTGGCACACTGTTTAAAAGCTAAAGGTTAATAAATTTGAAATAATTCCTGAGCTATAACTACTTTTGTCCCAGTTTACTGAGAATAAGTTTATTTGGGGAATCTGAAACATTGCTTTAGAATTTTTAAGCATATCATCTTTTCCTGTGAAGTACTTTGTCCCCTTCTAAAGGAGCAACCTTAAGAAAATAGCATTAAGTTATAAATTAGTATACACACTGTTACAATCTCCACAAAGGCAATGAATTCAAAGGAAAATGGGAGAGAAGGACCTGAAAGTGTTTGGAGGGAAGAAAGGGAAGAGAAGATGATAAAATGATAAGATAAATTAAATAATCTTTAAAGCACTTAAGATAAAAACTATGAACCTCACACATACCCCTCAATGTATGCATGTCAAACAACCTAAATCCATACTCCACACACGTACCCACATGACTGCCATAGCACTGTTCACCTTAGCCAATCTACACAATCAGCCGAGAGGCATGTCCAAAAAAAGCAGTTGTAAATGAAAACAGTAGAGTGTTGTTCAACTAAAATAAAGTAATCATGTCATTTTTAGGAGAAAAAAAAAGGTAGGCCTATGCTTAATTATGTTTAGCAAAATGAACATAATCTAAACAGCAGATCTCACACACACTTTTTCTCAAATAAGACATCTTGGTATATGTATATGTATGTGTATATTATGTGTATGTGTATGTATATGATATATATATATATAATACACACACACACACACACACACACACACACACACACACACACTGAAGTAGGAAGATAAATGTGTACAAAAATAGAGGGGTCTAGCTATATCATTGGGTACAGATAAATGAGTGTAAGGGGTCTTGAGGGGAAAATGTGACTGGAGTGCATAATTACATGTATAAAATGACATAATCAAACCTGCTGCGTTAGAAGGAGGTAGAATTATTGAATGTGCAGGAAACTCACTGTGCTAGTAGAACCATTTCACAAATATCAGCTGCAGAAATCATGTGATATGTATCAAGTGTACAGCTAGAAATTACAGATGGGTTTTGCTTTACTGGGAATCAACCTCAAGGAGATTATGTATAAACTCCTGTTAGATGAACAAACACTTATAACTCGCCTTTAATTTTTTATTGCTTGGTCAAAGTGCCTTTAACTTTAAGCAAAAAGAAAACAAGTAAATGTAGGGATTCTCTGAAGGGATTTCAGAAGTGAGCAAATCCCAGTGATTGCTCTCAAGCAAAAAGTAAATAACTCAGCATCCACCGTTGCTGTCTTTATAGTTTATTCTGGACTTCTGGAAACAAACACAGTAGGTCTGAGCTTTTCATAGTGTGTGCACCTTCATTTCTTTCCATCAGAGTTTAGGAATAGAAACTGTTCATATTTAAAGTAATTTCTATATGATAGGATTATGTTAATAATCATTAGCAGTTAACATACCTCATCTAAATATCCACATAGTAAAATGCCGAGACTTGCATCAAATTTCCAAATTAGGAATGCCCAACCTGTAGTTTAAGAGAGGTGCATATTAAAAAAAAATTAACAACACAATTTTTATATTGTATTGCATTTGGCTGTTACATGATGGGAAGAATTTACAGTGTAAAATTCCTCTGAAAGTTAGAATATTGTGCAATTAGTTATTCCTGCTAATGCTAATAATGAAAGACAGTTCGTAATTTTGAACTCTTCTCCTGTGGGGATACCACAGAAATGACAAAGAAAGACAGTGTAGCCTGGCAGGGGAGGAATGGCCACCTTATAGTGACAATCTATAAATAAGAAGCATGATGGAAGGATGTAGTTGTGTTGTCAGCATGGTACTGAGAGGAAATCTTCAGCTGAAGACAGAGCTGCTAGATTTTTTTTTTTTTTTTTACTTTTTCTCTTGTGTCATAAGCTTCTTGAATACCAAGATCCATATCCATAAAGATACTCAAATGTCCCTAATCTTGCTTTAATAGCTTTAAACACAGGCCTTGTAGGGTAGAAGATTATGTTCTTTATGCTTGGTTTAAATTTATAAATAGGTAAGGAGAGAAACATATGCCTTCAGCTATATATTTCTACTGGCTCATCTGTGAATTATAAACTACTCAGTTCAATCAGGCTGAGATATTCAGTGTTAATTTTCATTTATTTTACCTATACTTATTTATCTTACAGTGCCATGGGTGGAATCAAGGAGTACTGGAGAATGAACTACCTACCTACACTAGTTCCTCATTTGATGTAATTTCATTAGACAGCTTAAGGTGACAACAAAAGAATTTCTAGTATTAATATTCATGGTCAGAATCTACAGTTGAGTTTTGAGTTGTGAGATATGATTTTCATGCCCCAAAGACATGGGAAATGAACAGGGAAACCTAAGCAAAAGATTAGACTAAAACATTAGTACCAGGAATGCTATGATTATGGTCAAGAGAAACCCAGAATATAACATTGTAGTGCCCCTTAAGCGATCTGGAATCCCAAAAGACAAACCATGAAGTCGACTCCTATGAAATTGCACTAGGGTATTTATATAAGCTTGAGCTTGGGCCATACCTGCCACTTCTGATACAGCAGGACTGGAGGGTGAAGCCCTGAGCTCTCAGTGGGACAAGGTTTTATAGGAAATGGCAAGTAAGCAAGGGGATTTCTTACCTCACACACATCTGACTGGGGCTACTATGGAATTTGGTTCCTCTTTTAAATAATTGACTGGTGTTGCAAGCCAAATCAGAAACTTAACTTCTGCTTTCCTCCTGACTGGTGGCTGTTAGGAAGTGAAGTTCCAGGGGGACAGCCTTGTAACCAGAAGGCACAAATTTGCTACCGAGTAAGCCTAGAAGCTGGTGTTAGAGAATTTAGCCTTAAATCAGATTATCTATGATGGAATCTGAACCCAAGATCTGATCTCTCAAAATTATGAAAGTAACAGATATATTTACAAGAAGTTCTGTAATTCAGTTCTTACAAACAGGGACCCTAGCAAATAACAGAAAGTAAAAAGTCAAGAGAAGGCTGGATTTATACAAGACTGATAGAAATTATACCTGCTAACAGGATTAAATTTGGTTCAGGGCTTGGGCTTAAGATGCATTCAGTTTATAACTCAAACCTTGCCTTTACCATAGTATAGCTTAAGTCTGTGAACTATCACTTAACATAACTGAGCTCCAGGTATCTCATATGTAGAGACTAATCCTTCAAGACAGTTACAATAAAACACTCTTAGTTCTTAACCAAGGACAGAATCCCAAAAGTGGGGATTTTGATATCAGTAGTTCAAATGGGAGTAAAAGAAGGCTGGCAGGTAGAAGGAAAGACCAAGGAAGCATAAGACCAATATTCTTTATTTTGCCAAGGAGGAAAGGGTGAGAGGCATGTTTCTGGAGTGAGAAATTCTTCTAGCCATTATCTATATATCTGTTTAAAGAAGTATGTTAAAGTACCAGTTTTATCAGACCCTTACGACAACCAGTCAACAGAAGCTGCTGACCCCTGTGGCTGAATTAGAGAAAAGCTGGAGGAAGCTGAGGAGGAGGGCAATCCTATAAGAGCACCAGCAATCTCAATGAACCTAGACCCCTGATATCTCTCTGGATCACCAACAAGGCAGCATATACCAGCTGCTATGAGGTCCCAAACACATATTCAGCAGAGGACTGCTGTGTCTGGGTACAGACAGAGAAGATGCACCTCACACTCAAGAGACTGGAGGCTCCAAAGGACATATAGGCCCTGAAAGGTGGACAGGGTGGGGACATCCTCATTGAGATGGGGGCAGAGGGGGGAGATATGGGATTTGGACCAGTAGGATGGTGGACATAAAGGGGAATATAATCCTGAGTGCAAAAATAAAAAGAAAAAAAAGTATCTTAAAAACCGATAATATTGATATTTAAATATGGTTTTAAGAGGCTAGGTGGCTGTGTTCCAAAGCAATAACCCCAAAGTGCACTGTGTAACTAAGAAGCACAAGCACAGCCCAGCTTGGGGATTTGGTTTTGTTTGTCAGGTTATGCACATAGAATCACCTGCTTTCTATTGTCTTTATTTCCCACAGAGTCTGATTTACTTGGTTCAAAGTAGAACTAAGTCAATCTGAATACTGTTCTGAAATATAAGTGTTTTTACATACAGACTGGTTTTTTGTTTGTTTTGAAAGTAATGTTTGAACTCATATTTTGATTTACCTTACAATCATTTATGCACTCAATTATTAAAATTAATAATATCATAAACTTTAGAATGTTACAGCCCAACTAAATAAAATTGTAAATTTAACACTGTCTCCATGGCTACTTAAACAGATTTGTGGTTTCCTCTGTTATCTCATCTCTGTTTCTATTCCCATTACCCTATGCAAAAATAACTCCCCTGATTTTTTTTGGTCTGCTCCATTTTTACAAATGTTTATTATACTGTTATTATTTATTTATAAAGCTGTAATTTTTGTTTGCAATCTCCTTTCATGTTCTCAAACGTTATATAGTATTATCATACAGCATGAATCATTCAGTATCTTGCAATTTTTGTAAATATAATAATTCTGGCATATTGATGCATAAAATTCCAGTTCGTTCACTTTCATTTCAAAACAAGGTTCCAGTTCATAAATATCTCATTCTTTATTCATCAATGTCATATGGATGTTTATTTAAATTGTTTCCTATTGTCCTCATTACAAACAATGCTGTAATTATACTCTCTGGTGTATTTTTCCAAATATATGCCAAGAAGTAATCACTTTTCCTAGGGACTAGTGCATAACTAGTGTCTCTTAAAAGATACTGTGGAAAACAAAGGACCGTAAGAAATTTATGGAGTTGAAGCAGCTCAATTTACCATCTGAAGCAGCTTAAAGATAAGGATGCGAATTCTTTAAGGAGTTTTTAAGGACTAAAGATCTCTCTTCCATGTGTGTTTCAGCAGATGAGGATAATCAAGGCACTTCTTTTTGTAATCTCAATTGTGTTTGTGGACAGAGAGGGCTGAATGGAGAGCTTAACAATAAAGTATTGGCGGTTTTGAAGTGGAGAAATCTTTCATGCAAATAATTTTGTTTCAGTGTAACTAAGCAGTTTCCAAATTCAGCACCTTCTTTGAGTTTCTGAGTTTGTGACCAGCACGTATGGATGGTGTGTCTGTGTTTCTCTGACTTAATATTGAAAAAAAAATATCCTACTGAGATGTATTTTGTATTCTCTCCCTTTCACCTCATCTATTTTATATTGATTTGCTTTTCCTTGCTGAGGCTTCTCAGCTTTTCAACCAAATGCAAACATGAAATGAAGTCTTTCCTGAGATTTCAAAGCAAAGCAATTTGCCTCAAGGGAGAGAAGGTGGTTAGTTGCTGATTTTCCATAAACAATGATGCTCAGCATTTGTATGCAGAAGGAGAAGGGGACTTTCTTACTGGAGAAATCCAGGACAAAGATGCTGTAGATTCAGGTCATTAGCCCTGAGAAAAAAGAATATCAAAGACTGAAAATTACAGTCCTAAGGTATCTGTGGCTTGTGCTCGGCACCTTCATCAGCTTCAGGTCAAATGGTTACTTATGGTTGTGTATTTCATGACTAAGAGATGAAGAATAATTCGCTGCTTACTCTGACTCATACAGCCAGTTTTTCTCTCTGAATGTTGATGCCAGACACCTTTTCTGTTATGTCAACCATCAGTTATTAGCAAATAAGCAATAAGTAATCTGCATAAACTTTGTTTGCAGATCTGAAAATTATATGCAAAGATTGTGGCCTTATTAGACACAGCAGTCCACTGAACAATTCCATTGTGATGTAAGTACAATTATATATTATATAACATTCATGAACCTGTGGAGAATATGTTTTAGCCAATGATGTGTTTATAAAAAAGATAACAAAAGGATATATCTCTGGTTTCAGCACCATATGTTGTGTTTATAAGAAGATAAAGAGAGGGGAGATATTTTCAATGGAGGAATGGTTGGCCCATGTTGAGGCATCCCTTCTCCTTGTGGGACCATCCTCATGATGATATAGTACAGAAAAGAGTTTAGACAGGATGTGAAGAGGGGAGTTAAGAGGTTGGTAGAGGCAGAGAGAAAGAGAGAGAGAGAGAGAGAGAGAGAGAGAGAGAGAGAGAGAGAGAGAGAGAGAAGAGAGAGAGAAGAGACAAAGAGAGAGAAGGTGGGGAAGAAAGAGGAGTAGAGGCCAACCATGAGCACATGAAGGTAGGAAGAGGGAATGGGGATAGAAGAGTGACGAGAGGGGTAAGAGAGCAAGAGAAAGAGAGTGTAGAGGAGGCAAGTAGCCTCATTTATAGTGTCAGGCATACCTGGCTCTTGCCAGGTAACTGTGAGGCAGAGCATGCCTGGCTGTTGACAGGTAACTATGGGGTGGAGCTTAGGCAGAATGCTAATGGCCTAGTATTCCCCTTTTAGATATAATGCAAAATAATAATAATAGTAATAATAATATTAAACCATGAAATATATTAATGCAAAATATACTTCAATGTACTTTTTCTTTATAAAATGTTTTTTTAAATACATAACTCCTCAGAAGCAACTGATTACAATTGCATACAAGATATAAAAAAAACTATGACAGACTGTGGGTCTGTGTTCTGGAGGCCTTCTACACAAATCTCTGGTACAGCTAGGTGCACAATTGTTCCTGCGGAGGAGGGGGGGGTCAAACCAGTTCTGTCCCCTCCACTGATTGCAGTGCCCAGCCTCCATCTGTCTCTGCTGCTTCCTGCCACAGGATTTGGAGCCTGTCTGAGCCAGTGAGAGACTCTGGATGGAGGTGTAGGGGAGCTTCTGGTGAGTTATTTTGGGAGGAGAAGGGGTAACTGGGGTGGGGGTAGAGCAAGAAAGTGAGAGAAAGAGCACAAGAGAACAAGAGAGAGAGGAAGGGGCAAGCAGACCCTTTTATATTGTCTGGGGCAGAGAATACCTGGCTACTGCCAGGTGACTGAAAGGGTATGGTATACCTGGCTGTTGCTAGGTAACTGAGCAGTGGGGTTTATAGAATCTCAACTGTATCATCATCACTTTGTAGGACTTTTGAGAGTGAAACCCATGGAAAAAGCTTAAACCTGTAAAACAAACACTCATACAAAAAACAAATATTTGCTTCTTATGATAGTTGAAATCAGTATTACAGATTTTAAAAATGACCAAATCTAAAAGGAGAAATGAGAAATAATACAAATAAAATTATGTGAGATCTCCAAAATAATATATTTGTAGTAAGAATATATGAACAGGAAGAAAATTGAGTTAACATGCTTCTAGGCTACTGTTTTTTGTGAAGAAAATGTTGGGAGTCTGGAGAGAACTAGAGGGGAAGATATGGGGTAAATTTTGAAGAAAATACATTATATGCATGCAAGTATTTTCAAACAAAAGACTTAAAAATTAAATAATGTGTTTTTCTCATATCTCTGAAAATCATGAAAACAATACCAGCAGCAACCAAAAAAATAGCTATAATAATTGATGTTAAATTAGGTTTGCATTTTTCACTCATACCTCCAGGGACCACGAAAAGTGTAGTATACCAAATTAATGTGAACTATAACTCAGATTAGAAAACTTTCTGTAAAATGGCTGTTGGATGATGCGAGATATAAAGGCCATGGGCTGGTTAGCGGAAATGAAAAGAAGCATTAAGTCATATGGAAATATACTATTTTCTAAGCCAACTAAAATATAAATTAAAATTTTTAATTGAAATTACCCTGCATTGCTGGCTTAAGCTGTTTGTGAAAGTCAGTGTCTATTAAACAAAAACTAATGTGTCTAATGTAGGATACTTTCTCATGAATTGCTGCTCTGGAAAACCTCAGATGTGGCTGCTTGCTAAGACAAGGTAGATAGACCTTAATGAAAAACAAGATCAATGGTCTTCCCCAGCTGTGAACCCTGTGCCTTAGGATTGTTCTTGCTGCCATAAAACACCAAGATCATGAACAACTTGGGGAGAAAGAAATCTGTTTCATCTCACAACCCTCAGGTTATACTTCCAAATAAAGAAGAGTCAGGGCAGTAACTCAAGGCCAAAACCTGGGGGCAGAAACTGAAACAGCGACCATGGAAGAAAGGTATTTACTATCTTGTTCATCATGGCTGTTCAAAACATGTTTTCATAGCAACCAGAACCACCAGTGATGGAAAAACCCACAGCGATCTGTCCCTCCAACACCAATCATTATAATGCCTCACAGGCTAGCTTACAGGTCAGCCTGGTGGGGGCATCCTTTCAGTTGTGATTTCTTCTTCCTAAATGACTCTTAATTTGTGTCAAGTTGACATAAAACTAACCAGCACAATTGACCCCTTGTCAATTTGACACACAAGCAACCACTCTGTAGAACCTTTTCAATCTAATTTGTCCCCATGATGACACCTATTAATATTCATGTCCCATTATAAAATTTAACAACTTTTCAATTCCATGGCCTTTAAAAACTCAAGCCATTTAAAGGTTTGCTCTCTTAAAATATCCAGGATCTCCTTCAAAGTTTATAGTTTATCTAAAAGATCCAAAGTCTATCTAAAATTCATTGTCTATGTAAAATTTAAAAATCAATATTGGAAAAAGAAAGCCCTATAAAATTCCAAAACACTAACTTCTTCTTCTCTCCAATGGGGGAGGGGAAATAAAAAGAAAAACAAAAAACAAACAAACAAAGAGGAAATAATTGCTTTCTTACTCTCAGGAGGAATAATCAGTGGAAATGAATCAGATCACATGCAAATCAAGAGAAAGAGAATCTGGTTACATTCAAATCAAGGCAAATCCTTTAACAGATAAAAGTATCAGGTGTTTTATGTGTAGGCCTCCCTAAAGATCCTTGGAGGGGGGTGGCAACAAGTAACTGGCCACACTCTTTCTTCAGCTATGACATACACTTCACACACATCTCTTGGTTCAGTAGCTGCTATTCTTGTTGACTTTTCCACAGTATTGCTGGATTGCAGTTTTACCAATATCATCTTTAGGATTCTCAACCTGACCTCTTTAACTCTGGGGTTTTTCAACTGGGGCATCATATCCACAAATGTCCTCTTAACTTACCTTACAAAACATCTGTTCTTTATGACTCCTTCATGTTCTCAATTATAGTAACTCTGAATGGTTAATTCATATCACCCTCTAATATCATTAAAAGGAACGTAAAAGAATGTTAGACTTGAAGGATGGATAAAGTGCTACCAAATGATGGCTTCTGGACATGACATCCTGTTACTCCATGAACTCCCAGCTGCAATAGCTACTTGTACAGGGCTATGCAGATCATATTCCTCCATGAATGGGAAGTGGCTCATAATATTTATAATGACTCCCAGAGAAGTCATAAGCAGTTAAAGTTCACAGGGGAGAAAATGACAATTATTCAGTGGTCTAGGCACTGAATCATTCCTCTCATTCCTAAATATACACTGCCATATATAAGCAAACAACTATAATTAAATACAGAGCTTCAAATATACACACACACACACACACACACACACACACACACACACACACACCATGAAAACTGGAAAGAGTCTTAGTAGTAAAAAGAAGTTTTGTGAAAGGAAATGCAATTGGAGAGAACAGTTGTAGAAACTGATCAGATCATATATATATATATATATATATATATATATATATATATATATATATATATATATATAGTTATAAAAGTATAAATGAAGGTTTTAGAAGGAAAAGAAATGTTTAAGGTGATAAGAAACAGAAGAAACATAATAACAAGTATATACAGAATAAATCAGCATATTAATAACATCTGTAAAAATATCCCAGTTATAATACTGTTTGTCTAGCATATCAATACACCAATGTCCTGGCTTTGTTCCAAAGCACTACATAAATTAACATGGTGAATAACTCTGACCTCATGAGTATTTAGAGGCCAAGGCTGAAGACTCAATAATCTAAAATTTTTCTTAGGTTCAAACCTATTTGAAGACCAGCTTGAAATATGTTAAGACCTTATTTCACAAAGCCAGATGTACCTATCATTAATTATAGTAAGTATACAACAGTTAAGTTCTTAAGTGTAAAGGAATAGATTTCAGTCTAGATAAATAAACAGTGTTCAAGACACCTTATCCATAGGATAGGGATTGACTAGAGTTATACAGATTAGCCTTTTAGATAAGTATAAGTTATTTAAAATGGAACTTTATCATATTCATGAATCAATCCATCTGGAATTTATAATAAAATATATTTAAGATCATAATGTAAAATGTAGTTTGCTAAAACGTCCAACTAAAGAGAAAATGCACACTATTGCAAAGCTATATTAATATAGTTCTGTGCTGACTTGATAGAGTAATTTGAAGAATATTATACAGGTTAGTTCTATTATCAATTTTGCTTAATTTAGATTTGTCACCTGGTCAGAAATATCCTCAACTGGAGAATTATGACCAGACTGGTCTGTGAAAATGTCTGTTTGGCATTGTCTTCCTTGCAAATTAATATAGGAGAGTCTGTCCTACTGGTGACAACAGAATCACTAGGCTGGTGGCCTATAGAAAAGCCATGCTATTTGAAATGTAAATACAGAGAATACCCAATAATATTTAAAAAAAGATTAGATTAGGGGATAAGGCCAAATAAAATAACTGAAGTCCAAAAAGGAAAAAGAAGAAAAAGAAACAAATCCACTAAGCAAGAGCCAGTGAGGAAACCAGTGAGCACAGAAAAGTGTTTCCTGACTCTGTTCCTGTCTTGAGTTCTTGTCTAGGCTTTTCTCAAGGATGAATTATGATCTGGAAAAGCAAGCTGAGTTACTGCTTTCCTCCCCTGAATTGGGTTTAGTCATGGTCTGTATTGCAGTCAAAGACAGAAAACTTAAAGGGAAATAAAATCATTTATGAAAATGAAAAAAATGCAATTAATGTGATTGTCATATATTTGATTTTCTCCTATTTATTTTGCTTTCTTATTTTCCTTTAAATTTATTTATTATTTTTATGTGGATATTTCTACTCACTTTTAATAAATTTTATTTATTATTTTATTGATGTTGCTGGCATTATTTGTATGACTATTAGTACAAATAAAATCTACCAGTGCATTTTTCAGTTGTACACAAAAATATACCAAAATTTGAATTATAAAGCATAAATGCAGTACGAATAAAATATTAAGAACAAACATAAATAACAGTGTAATATCTTTTAAAAATTAAATCTCTAGAAAGAGACAGTACTTGAAAAATTAACTCAATGGTAGTGATCTTGTTCTAGCATGTACAAAGTTGTATGCTTAATTTTTAGCAACAATTTTACTTAGAAAAATATTTAAATATTTAAAAAATTAAGCATAAAAATCCCATGAA
Organism: Micromys minutus; assembly: GCF_963924665.1. NCBI lineage: Eukaryota > Metazoa > Chordata > Mammalia > Rodentia > Muridae > Micromys > Micromys minutus. Next base: position 24,682,479 of record NC_137959.1, read on the forward strand.
TCTTTGGCTAAGTTAGAAATCACAGTGAGAAGTAGAAAAGTTATAAAATATTTAAATGCTAAATTATATACATAAAAGTGAGAGCAGTATATTAGTTATAGAGTTTTTCTACTGCAATGTAAAAACCTATAACCAAGGCAACTTATCAAAATAGAATTTATAGGTTAATGGTTGCAAAGGGATAATAGTCAATCTTGATAGTAGGAGCTCTCATCTTCAAATGAATCAAGAACAGATGTGGCTCAAAGCTTTGTATTTCAAATGCTGACAATGCCAGCCTACCCACCTTTCGCCCTGTTCTTCCTCTTCCCTGGCCATGCATACTTCCTCCCACAGCGCTCCATCATCTAATTCTCAAAGAAGACCAGTGACTGGAGACCATGTGTTCAAACACCTGAACTTCTAGGGAACATTTTCATTCAAACCACCACAAACAGAAAAAAACACTCACCTGAAGGACATATATGAAACTGTATATTTTAATAGTCAGGGCATTATACAACAAAGAGAAAACACAAATTACAAATATTTGGAGCTAGAAAATCAATACAAATACTAATAGTAAAATATAAATAAGTTTCTCAATGACACAAACAAAATTATTTTGTAAGCTAAAATGAAATAGAAGCATTCTTTGAGTAAGAAGAATATCAATGTGGCAAGAGAAAATTAAAAAAATAGGAGAAATCCATATTTATTAAATTTATAGATGATTGAACTAAAATTTTCTTGTAAACAGAAACTCCAGGCCTGTTGAATTATTAGTATTATTTAATGGTCGAATAAATAAAAGGCACCAATCTCATGTAAAGTTATACAGAAAGTTCGATATTTATTGATATTTCCTCTGTAGGCCTTGATTATATTTGTTTATATTTTACAGAAAACCACAAACATTAGAAAATTGCACATCATTCTCTAATATGTCCATAAGTTAAGATATCTTCATAAGATATGTAATTTATTTTTATTGAAATTATAATTAAATCATTATTTACAATAAATATGCCAGGAAATAAAGGAATTTATGTAGAGGTTATATATGAAAAGTAAGCATGGGAGGACAGTCAGGGTTCAGCCAATTCAAGGTAAAGGTGAAATGATTATTTTGATTCACAAATGCAAGAATTTTTTTTCTTTTCATTCTTTGGTGAAATGAGCTGACTAGTAACTTGAAATTTAAGGACCCTTTTTATGCAGAGTATCTTACAAATACTTGGTAGATAGCTTTGTACTTAATGGTGAATTTTATTTAAAACATTTCTGGATATGAGTAATCACAGAAGATTCACTCAGGGTCTTAGCTCAGGGATAATCACAGAATAGGGAACAGAAAAAATTAAGAGCCCAAGCACCAGGATGTTAGCATCTAGAAAGTGTCATCTAGATGTAATAAATAATGTGCACCTGAAACTGCAACAATGAGATTGCCTAAACAAGACCTGGCCAATGCCAGCACTGGGTGATCTGCAAAATATATCTGGAAATTTCACAGTCTCTGGCCTTAGATGGAAAACTATTAGCAATCACTGACTATTGGGAGAAGAACAGCATCTTAAGTGGTCATGGCAAAGTGTATAAAAGGGGCAACTAAGGACACTCAATGGCAATTTATTCGTACAGAATTTTATACTATTATGTGTTAAATACTTTGTTTCTTCCATTTCAGCTAATTCTTATTAAGTTGCTTACTATAATTTAGTTTTTTCTTCAATAACCAACACTAATGTGAATAGAAATAATTTTCCCTTCATAGTGATTACTTTGGCTTTTGCTAAGGATTTGGCAAATATGGAATTTTATACATGCATAACTGTAAGCTCTACAACCAATTTTTTCACTGAGACTGAAGAATCAACTGAGACTTCCAATATTATGAATATTCCCATGATCTTAGAGATGCTCTGACAACATTCTGCCATGGTATAGATTCATACATATATACTGAGTATTGCCATCTATCTATCTATTATCTATCTAACTATCTATCATATATATATATGATATACTGAGTATTACTAAGGAGCACAGCAGGAAACTCAATGTGGACCCAGATATTTTGAGACTCACTTATTTCACTTGAGCTTGAGCGTATAGACTGGCAATGGGAATGAATTAAAGATGAGTCATTTTAATTGTAGGGAGGAAAAGGAATAATCTTTTTTCCATAGCCCTCATATACTACCCTGAATTTTTGGCATATGTAAATATTTAATGTATCTATGTACAGCCTTTTAATCTGGGAATGGAAAGATATAGGAAATATTTAGCTTCTAGGGAGATTTATTTTTCTAACTGAATTACAAGTATTTTTTCTATAGTGAGATTTATATTTTGTGATTACTTACCCCAGTGTAAAGCCTTTTTGCTCCTTCTATCTTTGTTCCTGTTGCTGATCCAGTTTGCTTGTCAGTGCTGATCAGCTTGCTGATATATGTTCATTTTAGACATTCTTTGTTTCATGTTTGTAGATTTTAATGTTTCTAACCAAATCAATATTACATGGAATTCAGCCTAATTTTTCTGCTTTGTTGTTGAATAATCAATATTTAAATATAACATCTACTTTGCCCATTTTATTTTTGTTGAATATTTCTGAAACACATGGCTTAACCTTTCATATTTTGACTGCTCAGTGTGGCATTATTTCAAAATCTCATCTATGAGTGAAAATTTCTAGGAAGTAAATTATTTTTACAGTATTTTTATTGAATATTATCTGTATTTAAATTACAGATATTATTCCCTTTCCCTCAATCCCATTCCCCTCCTGCTCCCATTGTCTCTATGAAGGTGCTCCTTTTCCCATACACTCTCTCCCACCTCACACCTTGACATTCCCCTTCACTGGGAAAATGAGCCTTCTGTGGACCAAATTCCTCTTCTCTCATTGATACCAGAAAATGTTACCCTCTGCTGCTTATCAACATGGGGCTAAGATTCTCTCCATAATCACTCATTGGTTTGTATTTTAGTCTCTGGGATGGATTTTGTTAGTTGATAATTTTGTTCTTCCCATGGGGTTGCAGACTCTTTCAGCTCCTTCAGTCCTTTCTCTAGCTCCTTTACTGGAGTCCTTATGTTCAGTTTGATGCTTAGCTTCAAACATCCTCCTCTGTATCAGTATGGCTCTGGCAGAGCCTTTGACGAGGCATCCACATGAGGTTCCTGCCAGTAAGCACTACTTGGCATCAGCCATAGTTCTTAGGTTTAGTGGCTGCTAATGGGATAGATTCCCAGGTGGGGCAATCTCTGGATGATCTTTTCTCCAATCTCTGCTTCTTTATTTGTCCCTTTATTTCCTCCCATGAGATTTTTTGTTTTCCCTTCTAAGGAGTGAGGCATCCACATTCTGACCTTCCTTCTCTTTGTGCTTCATAAGTTCTGTGAATTGTTTCTTGCGTATTCAGAGAATATTTGGGGGTGATGGTGCAGTTAGTATATACAATGAGTGTTCTTTTGTGACTGGGTTACCTCACTCTGGAGTATATTGTTCAGTTACATCAATTTGCCTAGGAATTTTATGAAGTCACTGTTTTTAATAGCTGAATAGCACTTATCTTAGTTAGGGTTTTATTGCTGTGAACAGACACCATGACCAAGGCAAGTATTATATATAACAACATTTAATTGAAGCTGGCTTGCAGGTTCAGAGGTGCAGTCCATTGTCATTAAGACAAGAAAACAGCAGCATCCAGTCAGGCATGGTACAGGAGGAACTGAGAGTTGTATAACTTCATCCAAAGGAAACCAGGAACAAACTGAGCATCCTAAGTCAGCGTGTCTCCAAGCCCACACCCATAGTGACACACTTCCTCCAACAAGGCCACACCTTCTACTAGTGTCACACCCTGGGCCAAGCATATACAAACCATAACAGTACTCCAATGTGTAAATGTACCAAAATTTCTGTATCCATTCATCTGTTGAAGGACATCTGACATTTTTCCAGGTTCTGGGTGTTATAAATAAGGTTTCTATGAACATGGTGGAGCATGTGTTTTTGTTAGATGTTGGAGCACCTTTTCTCTCTATGCCCAGTAGTGGTATAGCTCATAGCTCGGTCTTCAGGTAGTACTATGTCCAATTTTCTGAGGAACTGCCAAACGGATTTCCAGAGTGGTTGTACAGCCTGCAGTTCCACCAACAGTGGAGGAGTGTTCTTCTTTCTACACATCCTTGCCTGCATCTGCTGTCACTTGAACTTTTGATCTTAGCCATTCTGACTTTTATGGGGTGGAATCTCAGGGTTGTTTTGATTTGCATTTCTCTGATGACTAAGAATGTTGAGTATCTCTTTAGGTGCTTCACAATATTCAATATTCCTCAGTTGAGTATTCTTTGTTCAGGTCTGTACCACATTTTTCATAGGATTATTTGATTCTCTAGAGTCTAACTTCTTTTGTTCTTTGTATATATTTGATACTAGCCCTCTATCAGATGTAGAACTGGTATAGATTTTTCCCCAATCTGTTGGTTGCTGTTTTGTCCTTTTGACAATGTACTTGGCCTTACAGAAGCTTTGCAATTTCATGAGGTCTCATTTGTTCAGAGACTTGAAGTTTTGTCATATATATCCTTCACCTGCTTAGTTAGGGTTACACCAATGTATTTTATAGTCTTTGTGACTATTGTGAAGGGTCTAAATTTTATAATTTCTTTCTCAGCCTATTATTCTTTCAGTAGTGGAAAGGTTCGGATTTGTTTGAGTTAATTTTATATCCAGCCACTTTCCTGAAGTTATGTATCTATCAGCTGTAAAAGTTCTCTGGTGGAATTTTAGGGGTCACTTAATTATACTATAATATCATCTGCAAATAGTGATATTTTTATTCTTCCTATACAATTTGTATGCCAGTCATCTGAAGAATAAATACATAAAATGTGGTTCATTCACACAATGGAGTAATATTCAACTATTTAAAACAAGGGCATCATAATTTTTACAGACAAATAGATGGAACTAGAAAATATCATGAGTGAGGTAACCACGACCCCAAACGACCTAAAGAAATTATTCTGAGGTAAGAAGTTTTTATAAACTACAGGCTATGTAAATGAGGTAAATTGTTTCCATGATCACAGTGAATATATTTAGGTGGGAAATTTATCCCTTATCTTTATCATTTCTAAAAATAAAATAATTATTTATTTTATACAATATGATGTAAAGATGAAATATGTTCTTTCGAAATATCACTTATAGCATGCAGAAGTGTATTCTCATTGTCTTCTTTAAGAGAAATATGAATCAAATCTGGGACTGAACCCCACACTGACCAAAGAAACCTGTAGCAGGAGGAGAGAAAATACTGAAAAAATATTTTGAAAGAAATTACAATAGTGTGAGTTTCAATGTGTGCATTAGAGGATTTAAGGAGCCAAATGCCTTTGCAGCCCCATAGAAAGAATAATATCAACCAACCAGATCCCCAAAGCTTCCAGGAACTGAACTACCAACTCTGTGTACATATGAAGAGACCCTTATGTAGCTGGATATATAACAGAGAATGGTCATATATGGCATCGGTGGGAGGGGAGACCCTTGGTCCTGTGGAGCCTTGAAGACCCAGTATAGGGGAAGGCTAGAGCACTTAGGTGAGAGTGGGTGGACAGGTAGTAGAGCACCCTCATAGAGGCAGGGGTTATAGGAGGAAAAAGGGGTTTGCTGAGGGGAAACTGTGACAAGGAATAATATTTGAAATGTAAGTAAATAAAATAACCATTTTTTAAATAAAAATGAAACAACAACAGTTTTTTCTATAATAGCCATATATTTGGAATAGTTTCTGACAAGGTGATTATAGTGGTCATATTAATCATAACAGTTCTTGGTTTCTAGCTGTAGTCATCTGATCACAGTGACAAAAACTTCTACCTAGAAGTGAAATTTTGGGAAGGGGGTAGTCATCATAATTAGAAGGTTAGCTCTAAAGCTAGAGGAAATGTAATTTCCTGAAATCAGACTTTGTATATCAAAAAGGATTTGCATCAAGTTTGTTTAACACACTTGGCTCTAATCAATTTTCAAACCATTTTATTGATGGAAGTTTGAATATCTGACCCATATAAAGCAGTACCAAAAATTAACTTTGGAAAAACCCAAGAGCTATTCCAGGACATTTAATATACCTAAAATAGATGTTATTATATAAAAGTACTTAATTCAATACAGTGCTATAAGATTAATAACAATTGTCATTTCTACACTGAATAATATATTATCCCACAATTAATTATATGTGAGTTGTAAAATAAAATGATATATAAAAATTTTAATTGGCTGCATCTACCTCTCAAGCACAAGAACAGAATCACTTTGTAGATGATAGATTATCTGTACATATAAATATTCTGTTATTGGTTTTAATAAAATAAATATATACATATAGAACTGCAATAATAATATTTATTGCATGAGTGTGTTCACCTATACTTTAGGCAACAAATATCTCATTAAACTTATACACATAAAACACCATCGATGAAATTAATTTTTTAGCATTTCAATAAGATATTTGATACTTCTTAATTTCTATTATTCTTCAACCCTTACCATATCTTTACAAGAAAAGTGTGTTGTAGGGTAGAATGACCAAAGTTTATGAAATAAATCTAATGGAGAGAGACAACTTTGTCTCCAGTAGATGATTATATAAACATGTTTGAATCATAGCTCCTTTTATCATGCTTTCATCAATTTGATCTGAGAAATTCACTGTAACATAAAAATTTAAAATCCTTCCAGATCTTGAGAGAATAATTTCCATCGAATGCTTCTGTTTTAGTAATAGCCCATACAAATAGAATACATGCATCTGTAAAATATTAAATATCAATGCAATGTATAGCTATTCTGAAGACATTCATTTTAAATAAGATGTTAGGTCTTAAACTTCCTTCCAATTTAAGTTTGCTACTGGATTTCTGATAGAATTTCTGTTTCAAGCAGTAGCTGTATGTGCAGGTACCAAGGCACTATCATTTTTACCTCCATGCTGTATGCATTTCTCAGTCTCAGCCCACATTCAGTTATAAAACAAAGCTTGCAGTCACTGATAATTGGATACTAACCCCAGAAAGCCCAGAACACCCCAGAAACAACTCACAGACTATATGAAGTTCAAGAAAAATCAAAGGCCAAAAAAAAAAAGGAAAATGAAAAACCATTATGCTTAATCTTTACACAGCAAGAAAAATTTGACTAATTCCAGGTTACCGTTGTTTTAGTTGTTTTACATGTACTTTATGCTCATTGTAACTAGTATGATTTTAATGCACACTATCAAACCGTTAAAAAATCAAATACTGACAAAATGTATTTGTATACTTTTATGCAAAAATGCTTCAAATCTTTACATTTATCATTGTTTTTTAAAATAAAGTTGTTCAATTTTAAAAAAAGGAAACCAAAGCTTGTACAATGTATTTTCGCTTTAGTTGAGTATGCATTTCTTATATGTTTTATGAATGTGTATATGACTATACATTACAAAAAGTACCTTGTATTTTCTATAAAATGCATTAAAGAAATAATATTATAAAATTATTCCAAGTCCGACTGGATGAAATCTAATAATGGCTTGATCTGTAATAAATTGATGAATACAAACTGGAAAAGTTTTTATTTTAATTCTTGAGACATATTATATCATTTCAGTTTTCTCTTTGATTAATGAACACCCTTTCATATACCCTTTATTTCTCACTTTTAAATGCATGGTCTCTGTTGTAATTATTCTATGTGTATATGCAATTATATATGTATATATGTATATAACTAGTAAGATTTTAATGTACACTATCAAATATTTTTAAACAATCAAATACAGACAAAAATGTATTCATATACTTTTATGAAAAATGCTTCTTCTGAATCTATATAATCTTATTCTTATGTAAATGGTTACAGGGTCACCATTTGGACACTGAGTAACAAATGGTTTGTCAGCCCTTGAGAAGACAATTTTCTTAGATCTCAGCATTAGTTAATTGTCTACAATTATTTGCACACAGTTGACACTAGGGCCTTCCCTTGCCCACTTTTTCATATCTATTGTTACCTTTCTTCAGACTATATTCTGGTATTCATGTTGATCAGCTTATAAGGCTGTAGCTTTTTACATTCCTAGGAGACACAATCTCATAACAGCTCCTATTTCTCTGGCTCCTAAAATCTTCCAGCCTCCCTTTCTGCCACAGTTCCTGAGCCTTAATGCAGGGTTGTGTGTAGGTGGAGACTAGGCTCCACATCACTATACTTTGACTGGCTGTGGGATTTTATCTGTTGCAAAGAATATTGTTCTTGATGAGGAGTAATAGTCATATGTCTCAGTGGTTATAAGGACAGAGGTTTGTGATATAATTAGGGATTATGTTGGTTTAGCAAACTGGCAATTGTAGGTTCTCCTCTAAAATCCATGAATTCAGCACACATTGGTAGCTGGCTGGGTAGCCAGGACTAGTTTAAGATCCTTGTTTTTGTAGTTTGTTGAGAAACATAATTTTAATTCTACCAGTCAGAATCCTGAGGAAATCAAATAGTAAATTTTTCTGACTATAATATTTTTAAAAGTATATAGATTTTAGGAAGATGAAACATGGATTTATATCATTCTTTCTGCATGAATTTGTATCCCTAGTCCCTATATTTACATGCAATAGATTCATAATACAAATATTTTAAGTTAAATTAAATATATGCAGCTTTTATAGTTTATTTTTGATTAAAGTTGATCATATCTATACTTTTCCACATCATTCACTTTTAACAATAACAGATAATGTTTAAATATACATATTATTTTCTTTTTTTCTTACCACTTTATTAAAAAAAGGAGGGAGATATATACAGGCTTTTAAAGGCATTTTGGCAGAATATTGTATGAATAATTTTGTCAGTACTTAATTCTTTTAGAGGTTTGTTAGCATGCATTGAAATCCCACTAGTTACCATAAATATGAAGTACATGTAGGACAGAATGTAACATGGAAACAGATGTCTTGTTGGGTATAGATTAAGCATAATGATCTGTGAATACCAAAAATTGCAATAAGGTTATTATTTTTAGCTCTTGGATTATTAATGATTTGAAGTCCAGGTGTACCACACACTGAGGGAATGCTATACATTTTATTTTTTCCTAAGAAGGATTGAGACTTTTATTTTTTTTGGCCTTTGTGTTTTTCTTGAGGTTCATATAGCCTGTGAGTTGTTTCTGGGGTGTTCAGAGCTTTCTGGGGTTAGTATCCAATTATCTGTAACTGCACATTATGTCTCTTCTTCTGTGACTGGATTTCCTCACTCAGAATGATATTCTCTAGATGCACCCATTTTCTTAGAAATTTCATAAATTCATTGTTTCTGAGAGCTGAGTAGTACTCCATTGTGTAGATATACCTCAATTTTGTATCCATTAATCTACTGAAGGTCATCTGGGTTCTTTCCAGCTTCTGGCTATTATAAATAGGGCTGCTATGAACATTGTGGTGCATGTGTCTTTGTTGTATGTTGGAGTGTATCTGGGGTATATGCCCAGAAGTGGAATATCTGGGTCTTCAGGTAGCACTATGTCCAATTTTCTGAGGAACCACCAGACTGATTGTGAGAGTGGTTGTACCAGTTTACAACCCCACCAACAGTGGAGAAGTGTCCCTCTTTCTTCCCATCCTGGCCAACATCTGCTGTCATCTGAATTTTTGACATTAGCCATTCTAACTGGTTTTAGGTGGAATCACAGGGTTGTTTTAATTTGCACTACCCTGATGACTAAGAATGTCAAGCACTTCCTTAGATGCTTCTCAACCATTTAATATTCCTCAATTGAAAACCTTTTGTTTAGCTCTGTACCCCATTTTTTAAATGGGATTGTTGGATTCTCTGGTGTCTAGCTTCCTGAGTTCTTTGTATACCTTGAATATTAGGCCTCTATCAGATATGGGTTTCATAAATATATTTCCCAATCTGCTGGCTGCCATTTGTTTTCTTGACTGTGTCCTTAGACTTACAGAAACTTTGCAATCCCATTTGCTGATCTTTGACCTTAGAGCATGAGTCACTGGTGTTCTGTTCAGAAAAAGTTTTCCCTGTGCCTATGTGTTCTAATGTTTTCCCTTACTTTCTCTTCTAATAGTTTCAGTGTATCTGGTTTAATGTGGATACCTTTGATCCACTTATACTTGAGCTTTGTTCAAGGAGATTAGAAGGGGTTATTTTCATTCTTCTGCATGCTCAGTGCCAGTTGGACCAACACTATTTGTTGAAAGGACCGTTTTTTTTTTTTTTTTTCCTATTGAGTGTTTACAGCTCATTTATCAAAAATCATGTGGCCATATGTGTGAGGGTTCATTTCTGGAACTTCTATCCTATTCCATTGATCCACGTTCCTATCTCTGTACCAGTACCATGTAGTTTCTAACACAATTGTTTGCAATATTGCTTGAGGTCAAAGATGGTTATTCCCAAAGATGTTTTCCTGTTTTTGAGGGTGGATTTTGCTATTCTAGGTTTTTTTTTTTATTATTATTCCAGATGAAATTGCACATTGCTCTTTTCAACTCTATGAAGAATTGGGATGCAATTTTGATGGAGATTACATAGAATATGTAGATTGCTTTTGGTAAGTTGGCCATTTTTGAATGTTTATCCTTCCAATCCATGAGACTGGAAGAACTTTCCATCTTCTGAGATCTTCCTTGATTTCCTTCTTCAGAGATTTGAAGTCAAATATACCATTTTCTATATTCTTTCTACTGATATTTCTAGAAATATCAATAATTATGCTTCCATGTCAAAATTTTGTTTAGTTTTCATTTATAATGCTTGATAGAAAATGCATACGTGTTAAAATGAATAAAATTTTCTGGATTTCTCATTTCCTCAATTGTATAATAGCATAATTTCTCTCTAAGAGCAGGAACCTGATGCCTCCTCAGAGGCTCTGCCAGAGCCATACAGATAAAGTTAAAAATACTTCCAGTTAACCATCAGACTAAACACAAGTACCAATGAAGGAGCTAGAGAAATGACTGATGGAGCTGAAAGGGGTTTCAACCTCATGGAAAAATAACATTATTAACTAATTTAACCCTCCAGAACTTACTTGGACTAAACCACCAACCATTGAGCACACATGGAGGAACCCATGGCTCCAGTTGCATATGCAATAAAGGATATCATTGTCTGGTGTCAATGGGTAAAGAGGCCTTTGGCCCAGTGAAGGTACATCTTCCCATTGTAAAGAATTCCAACGCACTGAGATGGAAAGGATGACTGGGAGAGGGTTCACCTTCATTGAAACAAGTGCACGGGGAGGGGGAATGGAACAGGGAGGCAGGGCTAACATTTGAAATCTAAATACAGAGAATATCTGACAAAATAAAAAAAAGAAAATAAACTTCTTGAATGAGTGCTATTATAAAGCTTAGCAACTTCACAGAAAGTAAAGTAGAGAGACCTAAGAGATGGACATCCCACTTTACATTGTTCATTGATTGAAAATCTATTATAATTTTATTCCAATATACATGGTTAGTTTTCTTGTAAATGTTTGCACATTTAACAGAAAGAACTATTTAGCAAAATGCCAATGCCATTTTGTTTCCCTCCCTTTTGATTAATCATTTATTTACAAATGTCTTTGAAGGCAATAAGTAGATCTAACTAAATTAATGTTGCAAATGAGATATTATTATTCCACATGTTTAAAACATACTGTGTTTATTTTTGCTTGTTTGGGTATAGATTTCATAGCACGACAATAACTTGTCCCCCTTTAATGCTTACTTCACAAGAATGCAGAATAACGTAAGAGACAGGTGGTTCTATGGGGATTAAACAAGCAAAGAGATTATTCCCTAAGAAAACATCATATCTGACAAAATATTAAAAATGGATACTTAATATATTGTAAAAATAAGATGGTTAGAAATGAAAAAGATTAACATGCCTTATGTGGTTGATTTTATGAATTTGGAGCTGCAAAACAGACCAAAAGGAAAGATTAACAAGCTCTATGTTCCCTACACCCTTCAAATATCTATAGATCTCTGCTATCATTGTTTATTCTGTGAAACTGTAGAGAGGGCTTTTGTTTTAGGCCTAAATATTGTGTTACTTAATAAATAATGTTCTGAGAATAGTGTATTTTAGACTAAGAAAGAAAAACAATTAATTTGTCCATGTAATAATAAAACAACAGGTTGAATGAGTTGGGAGGGTCAAGAGAAAACACCATTACACCCTTGATAAACTTCCCTCTTTAAACAAGAAATGTAACTGCATTTGAGCTGTGCTCATATAAATTCAAGCTCTTGTGGATGTGATTTGAATTTTAAAGGTGACATATCACCCAGCTTGGCAATATCAATTGTTTAGAGAAGGCAAGATGGGAATGTAGATGCAAATTAAGAAGAACTGAAAACTATCAGAATGAAGGAGAAACCAAAGAGAATGAAAATAAATCAAAATAAGCCAAAGGTCTCTATTTCCAATAATAGTCAGTTCAATCTCCAAAACTCTGCACCTGTCTAAAAATAGCTATAAATACTAGATGTTTTTTTTTGTGTGTGTTTGCGTGTGTGTGTGTGTGTGTGTGTGTGTATCTATGTATACTCATTTTCTCAGGAGTAATGAGAAAATAAACCCTATGCCCTTAATATGAAAAAGTATAGCCAGTTCAAAAATGGCAAAGTAGTATAAGGGTTATTTTATTTTTTAATGAATATTTTATTTATTTACATTACAAATGTTTTCTTCATTCCCTGATAGCCCTCTATAAACCCCCTATCTCATCCCTGCTCAACCTGCTTCTATGAGGGTGTGCCACAACCTCACTGCCTTGGCATTCCCCTACCCTCGGGCATTGAGCTCTCATAGGACTAAGGGCTTCTCCTCCATTGTTGTCAGAATGGGCCATTTGCTACATTATTTATTTTCCTTTATTCTGAATTCTATTCTTGCCTTTAAAGCAGTTTTTTCACGAAGTGACCCGGGGCATTCAATAAGAAGCAATCATTCTCAAAACTGAGTGCAATCTCACTGGTAATTTTATTATCACCAATAGAATATAACATATACGTTATACAGATTACCCATTGTATGTGCAACATGCCCTTCTCATTCGCCTTTGTTCTTGAGAAACAAAATATTGGTCACATCAAAAAGTCTCAAGACCTTAAACCTATACACAGAACTCTAGAAAACTCAAGAATCCTGAGAATAGTAGACTTTTCCTCAGGGAAGAGAATACCAATTGGATATGCAGTTCAAAATCATCAACCCTTAAATTGAATACATATAAACACTAGTATACAGACTTGTATTTATATATTTATGCATTTAATGTATGTATATATGCATATGTATATATGTTTATACACACTGAATGCATAAATGTATATGTAACTACATTATAATTGCAAAATTCTGACAACATATTTGAATTTTTCATAAAAAAGCACTCTGTGTGATCTCCTTTGTATGTTTTCTACTTCCGTGTGGGTGAAATGCTTTATAACCTGTCAATATCTACAAAGCTTAAGCAATCTTTTTGTCATCCAAGAATTGACACAAGAAACATACTTGATATTTTCTTAATAATCAAAGACCCAAATATAAGATGCTATTCATCTTACACAGCATTGAGGAACCTGTGAAATAAATTTGATTCTTGACAGTGGTATTCACTAGTAATCATAGTACATGAAAGCCAAAGCCAGGGAAATCAAAGCCTGAATTATAAGGTAGCCCCAAACATTCCTTATAATAATAATTAATAATAATAATGCCAATTATTATTATACATACCTATAATAATCACACAACTTGATGATATTATTTAGAGAATGAAAGATGGGAATCTTGATGCAAATTGACAAGAACTAAAAACATTCATAGTAGTATATATTATAAATAATTATCAAATATGCAAATACTACCTGAGTTATATACCATATAATATGTAATATAATGTTATACATGTTGTCACTTATTATTTTTTATTATTATTTTAAAATACTTGATTCTTTTCCTAGGTGAGTTTGATAAAGAAGAAGAATTTTAAGAAGTAACTTAAATTAGCAAACATAATTCTAATACTTCATAATTGTTTCCAATATGACCAGTGCCATGGTTATTTAAAATTGAAGTAATTTAAAGTGTAATAAAACTGGTATAATACTATGAATTTTTTCCTGTAGGGTTTGGTAGGAAAGACTAAACTGAGTAATTTCACAGCCCAAATTTTTCACCTTTAGTATAGACAAGGACAGAATGGGTATTGTCATAAAATATTTCTTTCCTCTAACTCTATTCATGAGCTTAGCTATTAGCATGTAGATCTCATGATGCCGAAATAGTTACTTGCATACCATATTGCTAGTATCTTATATGGTTGCTCTCTATGTCTTTATATCTTCTCTACTCTAGGTGACTAACAATTGTGTCCATGGTAATTTATGAAGACTCATATATTAAAGAATTGAGTGTGTTTTTCATAATAAATTTTTTTTTTACAGAAAACTATGTTTACTCCAATGGTTATAGCCTTGCTCTATTTTAGAGATGATCAAACATATATTTGGATGAGTAAATAAATAAGTTGCATAGCACTTAATTACTGACATATAGTTTTGAAGACTTTGACTATCTTTAATACCCTCTTACCAGTTTCAGTGGGTGGACAAATAACTACAAATATATCCTTAATTGGTTTTCGGGAGATAGCTCAGTCAAGTGCTGATTCAGCAAAGAAAATGGGAAAGAGAATGCTAGTGAGAAAAAAGGGAAAGAAAAGGACAGGGAGGGAGAGGAGGAGGAGAATTGGGGAAAAGCAAAAGACACCAGAGAATCATCTTTGAAGATGTACAAACAGTTCACTCTGAAGACTCTACTGGCCTACTTTATTTGGTAAATTTGAGTTTAAACAGTGACCTCATTTCAAAGTAAAAGGTAGACAGTGTCAAATAAATAATACTCAGTGTGATCACATTCCTTGTGTATGTGTGCAGAAACACTTTTACCCACACATGTTCATAAATTACCATGTTTAATATAATCTTCCATTCAAGTATGTAAACTTTGAATCTATGTCTGCATATCAAAATATACTTATGCATTTTATTCAAGATACTTCATAGTATCTTAGTCAATAATCTTTTTTATGGTCTTGGATTTTGATCGCTTTAAATGATGACAACTATAAACAAACCATTCATTTGGTATATATTTATTTAGGGGCTATTTCTATATGAAAGGAAAACTGTAAAAAAATATACAATTTTCTCCAATTATGACTATTCCCCTGACTGTAAATGCCTTCCCTCTTATTTGCTGTGAATGAAGGACAGTCGTGCCAAATCAATACCTACAGAAATTTTATATTCAAAATTAATTTTCACAGAGCAAAAGGTCTGTTTTGTCTACAGAAAAACTTAAAGAACTATTATTCCTGAAATTGCTTGATTTTTAAGAGCATAAGTATTAAAGAATATAAGTGAGACACTTTATAAATTAATTTGTAATTTAATTGAATTTCAAACACAGAACAATTTTCTGTAACTAAAAACAGTACATGTATTAGTACAAGTATTTTTGCATTTAGTTAGGCATGCAGAGTCTGAATGCTCATATTATATGTTAGGTAATAGTGTATGGAGAAATGTTTTGAAGTCAAAATGATTAGAGGCCTGAGATATTCTGTAAATGTCTACCCAATCAATAATCACTCTTTAAAATGTATGAAGAGTGACTTAAAATTGAATATTTATAACAAATATTTGCAACTTGAGGTGAAATATATAGAGATACAATTCTGATTATAAAATTACAAGCAGGACTTATTTTCTTATGTGATTTAGTAGTCATTGGATAGCCTCATAATTTGAACACAAAACTATCTGCCCGTCTATCAGATTCTATAAGAAAAGGCTGTTTTCAACCAAAGGTATTCAAATGCTCACAGCAGTTAAATATTGCATGAACATTATTCATAGTGGCTACTTCAACAGGGAACCATCGCAGAGGAAATTACTTCCTTAGATAGAATGATTACTTAACTGAATCAGCTTCCAAATCCGGGACAAGGATTAATCTCCCATTAAGAAAACAGGAAACTGCTCCAGATTAAATGTTCAGTCAAGAACTGTCCCATCAAATTAATAGAGTTTGTGTTGAGGTTAGACCCAGTCTTCTGTATTAGCAATAAATTCATATTTACTGACAGTTTATAGCTGCAAAATTATACTGAATAAGTAATAAATATTATTTATTGAAAATGAATTATAAGTTGGATCATATACAAAACATCATATTAGCTAGTCATATATCAAAAGAAGTTATATCTGAAGTAGCATGTTGTTGACATGACAAAACTACCATAGTAATTTATTAAGGCTGAATGTGGCTCTCTTCAGCTTATGCAGACTTTTACCTCATTGTGCAGTGGCCTTTCTGTCCTACTGTGTTGTTTTTGCTTGAGCAGAATATCAGAGACATAGAAGCCTGCATTTATCATATTCTGTACTTTTCAAAAGACTAGTGTCCCATGTACTGTCCCAGGTACTAGTAAATTTGTTGTAAGTGGGAGATAGTTTAGGGATTCATAAAGCCCCATTGCTTCAGCTTTGTCATTTCTTCTATCTGCTATATGCTCACATGTTGAGGATGGAGCTCATTTGGGATTTTAATGAGTTTTTTTTTTCTTTGTGTTATGAGGTCAATGATCTAGTGAAGTCCAAATGACCCTGCCTTAAAAAGTTAGTTTCATTGTATAAATTGAAGTGAGTTAAAGCTTATGCACTTGTAACAACCAACTTTGTTCTTTAGGATACTGGAGAATAAGAAAACTGTTTTATCAAAACTCTTTAAAAGATCTGATCTAATTTCTCATTATTCAAGAATGGTGCAGTTGCTAGATTATGGTATCAACTGAGTCTTTATTTCTAGAATGTTATGGCAGTAAATGTGACCCATTACATAAAGATTACACATGTATTGCTTATTATACAACCCATAATAATGGTCTCATGTGTTGATATTGCACAACTACATCTCCTTAATAATATTACTCATTTATAAAGTAGACATGATAATCCATCTTGTTAATGTGTTAAGATGTTTGATATAAAAAATAGTCTTTTCCATTAAAGAAATAGCAGAAAAATGATGATCTAAATTATCTCCACGTATAAATTGGAGATATATTTTAGAGATTAATGCAAGGCTCTGCCTAGCAAATAATGGGTCTTATTAATCATAAAGAATACTTTCAGAATGAAACTACATTCTGTGATGATACTGATTTGTGGGCTATAAGTAAAAGAAAGGCCAAGAAGGAGAGAACAGACAGGTCCCTGGGAGCTCAGAAGTTCAGCAGGAATGCTTTCAATCCTAAGAGGAAGAGTGAGTCAACTTATTCTACCCAGGTTCTACATGAGGAAAAAGCTGCACAGAACTCTTGTGGATCAAGCAACAGAACTGAACAGGGGTGCACACTTCCAGGCCAAGGTCAGACCCAGCTCAACCCCATCAGAACAGACAGCACACTCATGCATAGGTCCCTGGGAGCTTGAAACAGAGCTGGAATGCTTTCCATCCTAAACAGTAAGCCCAAGGCCAGACCTGGCCCAGCTGTATCTGGACAGGTATCCTGCCCACACAGAGGTCTCTGGAACCTTGGAAGAGGGCAGGAATGCTTTCCCTCCTAAGCTGAAAGATCCACAGGAGAGACAGGCAACCTGCAGAGACAAGAAGATCACCTATAATCACAAACAACAAGATGGCAAGAGGAAAGTGAAAGAACCTAAGCAATGGAAACGAAAACAAGCTGGAAATATCATAACCCAGCTCTCCCACCACAGCAAGTAGTCGATTAACAAACATAACAGAAAACAAGACTCAGACTTGAAATCATATTTCATGATGATGATAGAGATCTTCAAGAAGCACATAAATAACTACCTTAAAAAATTTCAAGAGAACCAGGAAAAAAAAAATCACTTAAAGATCTACAGGAAAACACAACCAAACAGATAAAGGACTCGAAAAAGGAAATAGAAACAATAAAGAAAACACAAGAAGAGACAACCCTGGAGATGTAAAACCAAAAAAAAAAAAAAAAGAGGATTCACAGATGCAAGCATTGCCAATAGACTATAACAGACAAAAAAGATCTCAGGGGCCAAAGACAACATAGAAAACGTAGACAAAAAAGAGAAGATGAAAAACCAAAAAGTTCCTAATCCAAAATGTCCAGGAAATCCAGGATATAATTAGAGAACCAAACCTAAAAATAATAGGTGTAGAAGAGGGCAAAGAATATTATCTAAAAGGCACAGTAATATCTTCAACAAAATCATAGAAGAAAACTTTCCTGCCCTTAAGAACAAAATGACCATGAACACACAGTAAGCCTACAGAACTCCAAATAAAATGGACCAGAAAAGAAACTCCTCCTGAAACATAATAGTCAAAACACCAAATCTGAAACAAAGAAAGAATCGTAAAAGCTGTAAGGGAAAAAAGACAAGTAACATATAAAGGCAGACAAATCAGAATTACACCAGACTTCTCAACAGAGACTATGAATGCTAGAAGATACTGAACAGATATCATACAGAGCCTAAGAGAACACAAATGTCAGCACAGGTTACTATACATAGAAAAATTCCCAATCACCATAGAGGAAGAAATCAAGAATTTCCAGGACAAAATTTACACATTATTTGTCCATAAATCCAGCCCTACAAAGGATGATAAATGAAAATATCTAATATATGGAAGAAAACTACACCCCCCAAAAAAGGGAAAAATGTTATGCAATAAAACTAAAAGAAGAAAAGCACACAAACATAAGTCTACCTCTAAAACAAGAATAACAGGAAACAAAAATCACTATTCCATAATTTCTCTTAACATCAATGGACTCAATTCCCCAATAAAAAGACATAGACTATCAGAATAAATACACGAACAGGATCTAGCATTTTGCTGCCTACAAGAAACTCATCTTTGACAAAAAGACAGACACTACCTCAGAGCTGGAAAAAAAACCTTCCAAGCAAATAGGCCCAGAAAACAAGCTGGAGTAGATATTCTAATATCAAATAAAATAGATTTTCAAACAAAATTTATCAAAAAAAAGATAAGGAAGGACACTTTTTACTCATCACAAGAAAAACCAATCAAGATGAAATCTCAATCTTGAACATCTATGCTGCAAATACAAGGGCACCCACATTTATAAGAGAAATCCTACTAAAGTTCATTACACCACACACAATAATTGCAGGAGACTTCAGCATGCCACTCTTTTCAAAGGACAGATCACGGAGGCAGAAAATGAACAGAGACACAGCGAAACTAGCAGAGGTTATGATTCATCTGGAATTAACAAACATTTACAAGGCATTTCATCCAAAAACAAAAAGATATACTTTTTTCTCAGCACCTCACTGTACCTCCTCTAAAACTGAACATATAGTCAGTCAAAAAACAGGCCTCAACATATACAAGAATTTGCATTAAAAACTGCATGGCATTGGTACAGAGATAGGCAGGTGGATCATTGGAACAAAACTGAGGACCCAGAAATGAACCTTCATATCTATGGTCACATGAACTTTGAAAAAGGAGCTAAAAACTTTAAATGAAAAGAAGGACAGCCTCTTCAACAAATGGTATTGGTTCAACTGTAAGTCAGCTTGCAGAAGAATGAAAATCAATCCTTTCCTATCCCCTTGTATGAAGCTCAAGTGCAAGTATATTAAAGATCTCCACATAAAACCAGGTACACTCAAACTACTAGAAGAGTAATTGGGCAAGAGTTTAGAACAAATAGATACAGGGGAAAGTTTCCTGAACAGAACATCAATTATTATGCGCTAAGATCAAAAATGGACAAATGGGACCTCATGAAACTGAAAAGCTTCTGTATGGCTAAGGAAACTGTTAAGAAGACAAAACAGCAGCCTAGAGATTGGGAAAGGATCTTTACAAATTTTTCATCTAATAGAGGACTAGCATCCAATATATACAAATAATTCAGAAAGCTAGACTATAGAGAATATAAAAATTCTATTAAAATTGTGTATTGAGCTAAATAATAAATTCTCAACTGAGGAACATCTAATGACTGAGAAGTACCTAAAGAAATGCTCAACATACCTAATCATAAGTTAAATGCAAATGTAAGCAACCCTGAGATTCCACCTCACACCAGTTAGAATGGCTAAGATAAAAAATTCAGATGAGAGCAGAAACTGGCAAGGATGTGGAGAAAGAGGAACACTCCTCCACTTTTGGTAAGGTTGCAAGCAGGTACAACCACTCTGGAAATCAGTCTGGCAGTTACTCAGATTATTGAACATACTACTTATTGAAAACACAGCTAGTCCACTCTTGGGCATATACCCCAAAGATGCTTCAACATATAACAAGGACACATGTACCATCATGTTTATAGCACCCTCCTTTATAATAGCCAGAAGCTGGAAAGAATCCAGATGTCCCTAAACTGATGAATGAATACAGAGAGTGTGGTGCATTTCCACAATGGTGTACTACTCAGGTATTAGAAACAATGACTTCATAAAACTTGTAGGCAAATGGATGGAACTAGATACTATCATCCTGATTGAAATAACATGGTCACAAAAGAGCACACATGGTATGCACTCACTGATAAGCAGATACTAGCCTCAGAATGTTTAATACCCAATACCCAGGAAACCATTCACAGATAATATGAAGCCAAAAAAGAAGGGAAAAATGGTGATATCTCAGTTCTTCATAGAAAAGAGAGCAAAACTCTCATGGAAGTAAATGAAAGGTCAAATAGAGGAACAGGGGTTGAAGAAAAGATCACTCAGAAGCTGCCTCGCCTGGGGATCCACCACATATGCAGTCACCAAATCCAAGCAATATAGCTGGTCCCAAAATGTACTTACTGGCAGGAACCAGACAGAAATGTCCCTCAGTGACTATGCTAGAATCTTATAAATACAGCTGAACATGTTTGCAGCAAACCATTGGTCTGAACTCGGGGATCCCAATGAGGTTGCTAAACCAAAGACCAAAAAACTTGAAAGGGGTTGCAAGCGCATGGAAATACAACAGTATCAACCATCCAAAGACTCCAAAACTCTCATGGAGTAAAACACCAACCTATGTGAGCATTTTGAAACAACTGTTGATCCAGTCCTGTATGTAGCTGAAGTAGAAGTGTCTGGCATCAATGTGAGAAGAGGGTTTTGTTCCAGAGAGGGCATGTTGTCCTAATGCAGTGAAATGACAAGGCAATGGGGTAGAGAGGAGGATCAGAAGGTAGTGAACCTTTGTGAAGGCAACTCGAGGATGAGGGGTAATGAGAGTAGGGCAGGCTAAAGGGATAGCATCTCAAAAGTAAATACAGAGAATCTAATAAAAATAAAAAGAAGGGGAGAAATATGGAAGGGCACACATAATTTGAGTTTGAATATAGTGTTCGGCATCTTGGCTGAGGGTTTCCACTTTTACACTCTATAATGGTATAACCTGTAGCAGGAGTCATGTGAACATTAAGCAACACACACACACACACACACACACACACACACACAAAAAAAAAAAAAAAAAAAAAAAAAGGAAAATTCTGATGATTCTCAAAATGGACCAAACTACTTGAATGTTTCAGTAAGTAAGACAATGTCCCAATGATACTTTTTATACTAATAGTTGTAATTTCTGAGTCTCATTAGTGCTTAATGATTTAAAAATATTCATGTTTATCAAATTTTAAATATAACTCTAAATGTCATTATTACACATACAAGGAAAGAAACAAATACATGTGCTCACACATAAACTGGTGTTAAATAGCCTTTTCCACATGAATTAGGGTTTTAACTACATACTGTAGAATAAATTTCCTCTTCGATAACATTTTACATTCTATTTAAAATAAAGGTGCAACTTTTTTTTTTTTTTAGAGAGTGCATTTTCCCCAAAATGCAAAAGAAGATTATATTTTATTTTTTTAATGAAAAAATATGTATGTTTATCGTGGAAATTAACAAAAAGTTTGCAAAAGCTATGAAAGATTTTGCTTTTTGTTTTTCTTTTTACATAACTTTTTTGAACTTCACACAGTCTGTGAGTTGTTTCCGGGGTGATCAGAGCTTTCTGGGGTTAGTATTCCATTATCAGTGACTGCATATTATGTCTGTTCTTTTGTGACTGGGTTATCTCACTCACGATATTTTCTAGATGCATCCATTTTCTTAAAAGTTTTGTTAAGTCATTGTTTCTGATAGGTGAGTAGTACTTTACTGTGTAAATGTACCACAATATGTGTATCAATTCATCTACTGAAGGACATCTAGGTTCTTTCCAGTTTTTGGCTATTATAAATAGGGCTGTTATGAACATTGAGGTGCACGTGTCTTTGTTGTATATTGGAGTGTCTCTGCGGTATATGCCCAGAAGTAGAATAATTGGGCCTTCAGGTAGTATTATGTCCAATTTTCTGAGGAATCACCAGACTGATTTACAGAGTGGTTTTACCAGTTTACAACCCCACCAACAGTGAGGAAGTGTTCCTCTTTCTCCACATCCTCGCCAGCATCTGCTGTCATCTTAGATTTGGATCTTGGCCAATCTGACTTATGTGAGGTAGAATCTCAGGGTTGTTTTGATTTGCATTTCCCTGATGGCTAAGGATGTTGAGCACTTCTTTGAGCTTCTCACCCATTTAATATTCCTCAACTGAGAACTTTTTGTTTAGCTCTGTACTCCATTTTTAATAGGGTTGTTTCATTCTGTGGTGTCTAGTTTTTTTGAGTTCTTTGTATTCCTTGGATATTAGTCCCCTATCTGATGTGGGGTTGGTAATGAGTAAAAAGTGTTCTTCCTTATCTTTTTTGATAACTTTTGGTTGGAAATTTACTTTATTTGATATTAGAATGGCCACTCCAGCCTGCTTCTTGGTACCCTTTGCTAGGAAGTTTTTTTCCCAACCTTTTACTCTGAGATAGTGTCTGTCTTTGTCTCTGAGATGAGTTTCCTTTATGCTGCAAAATGCTGGATTTTGTTTATTTGTCCAGTATGGTAGCCTATATCTTTTTTATTGGGGAGTTGAGTCCAGTTATACAAACAGATATCAAAGAATAGTGGTTGCTGATTCCTCTTATAATTGCTTTTGTATGTTGAATTGTACCTGTGTGTCTTTCTTCTTTTGGTTTTGTTGCTTAGGAGTTTTCTTGTTTTTACTAGGATGTAGTTCCTCTCATTGTATTTGGTTTTCCACCTATAATTCGTTGTAGTCCTGGATTTTGGTTCAGATATTGTATAAATTAAGTTTTGTATTGCAATATCTTAGTCTCTCCATCTATGGTGATTGATAGTTTTGGTGGGTATAGCAGCTTGGGCTGGCACTTGGGCTCTCTTAGTGTCTGCATGATGTCTATCCAGTCTCTTCTAGCTTTCATAGTCTCTATTGAGAAATAGGGTGTGACTCAGATTGGTCTGTCTTTATATGTTATATAGCCTTTTTCCCTTACTGCTTTTAGTATTCTTTCTTTGCTTTGGGCACGTTGTGTTTTGACTATTATGTTTAAGGAGGAATTTCTTTTCTGGTCCAACCTATTTGGAGTTCTGTAGCCTTGTTTTATGCTAATGGTCATCTCATTCAAAAAAAAGGGTAGGGAAGTTTTCTTCCACAATTTTGTTGAAGATAGTTACTGTGCCTCTTAGTTGATATTCTTCACCCTCTTCTATTCCTATTATCCTTAGGTTTGCTCTTCTCATTGTGTCCTGGATCTCCTGGACATTTTGGGTTAGGAGCTTTTTGGTTTTTGCATCTTCTCTGACTGTTTTTTTCTATGTTTTCAATGTTGTCTTTGGCCCCAGAGATTCTCTCTTCCACCTCTTGTAGTCTGTTGGAAATACTTGCATCTGTGACTCCTGATTTCTTTTTTAAGTTTAATTCTTCTAGGGTTGTCACTTTTAGTGTTTTCTTTATTGTGTCCAATTCTGTTTTAATTTTTTTCTTCCATTCCTTCATCTCTTTGGTTGCGTTTTCCTCTAGTTCTTTGAGTTCTTTGAATGTTTTTCTTGTTTCTTCTTTAAAAGCTTCTAATTCTTTATTCTTTTCCTCCTGTTCTTATTTAACGATTTCTATCATCATCTTGAGGTAGGATTTCGGGTCTGAGTCTTCTTTTTCTAAAGTGTTTGGCATTCTGCTGTTTCTGTGATGGGAGAGCTGGGTTCTAGTGTTGGCAGGTTGTCTTGTTTTCCCTGAGGTATGTTCTTTGCTTTCCTCTTTCCATCTTGTTTTCAGTGATTGGTTCTAGCCTTTCTCTTGTTCCTGGCCTGTGTTCCAGGATCTCTGTTGTTCCTGGTGGCGATGGTCTTAGTGCCTGCTCTGTACCCAAAAGCTGCTGGCTGGGAACAGAGAGCCCAATCCTGGGTTCCTGGTTCTCTGGATCAAGCTGGTCAGGGGAGAACTCTCCGAGTGCTCTGCAGAGATCTCCCTGTCCCCTGGCTACTCAGAAGGTCTTCTCACCAGGCCTGTGTCTCTAGATCTCCTTTGTTCCTGGTGGTGGCTCAAGTTGCAACTTTTTGATAATGAAACAGTTTATTTATTTATTTTTTTTTTGAGGGAAGATTTTCGATTACTTGTGGCTATTTTGTTTATTTTATTAATTTACATTTCAAATGTTACCTCCCCTTTCTGGTTTTCGCTCTGCGAACTCTCTATCTCATTCCCTTCTGCCTGATTCTATGAGGGTGCTCACCCACTTCTGTCTCACCACCCTAGCATCACCTTATGCCGGGGCATACTGCATATATAGTACCAAGTACCCCCCATGTCTTTTGATGCCAGCAAAGACAATTCTCTGTTCAATATGCAGCTGCAGTCAAAGGTCCCTCCATTTGTACTCTTTGGATGGTGGTTTAGTTACTGGAACCTCTTGGGGGTCTGGTTGGCTAATATCGTTGTTCTTCCTATGAATTTGGAAACACCTTTAGCTCCTTCAGTACTTTCTCTTACTCATACATTGGAGACCCCATTCTCAATCCTCTGGTTAGCTGCAAACATCCACATCTGTATTGGTCAGGTTCTGACAGAGCCTTTCAAGATACAGATATACCAAGCTCCTGTCAGCAAGCACTTCTTGGCATCAACAATAGTGTCTGGGCTTTCTGTCTGCAGATGGGATGAATCCCAAGGAGAGTCAGTCTCTGGATGTCCTTTTCTTTAGTCTTTGCTCCACTCTTTGTCTCTGCAATTTCTTTAGACATGACCAATTCTGGGTTAATTTTTATCAGGTGGGTGTGTGGATTTATTCCTCAGGTGAATAAGCTTCAAATTAATTTTGGGGGCACTAGGGTGGGAGGATAGACAGATGTTTTCTTGACTGTAAATTACATATTCAATGTCATGTGCCAAGAAAACCAAACATGTAATTAACTAAAAGTTCCTGGAATAAAATTGAGATAAGAATCATCCAATGGGTAATGCCATGAAGCACTGAGAACACCTCAGATTTGGAATAAATAAGGTGACTAGAAACATGATGCATCTTAAAATCCCTTGAAACCATGCTCTGTGTCCATGTTTACTCGCTCAAACTTGATATGATCATAACAGTCATTTGTCTTGGCAGAAGCTATTAGTGAAAGACTTGACTTTTCACTGGCTGAAAATGCTCAAAAAAAAAAAAAAAAAAAAAAAAAAAAAACTCTTTGATGCTAGTCCTTAACTGCATTAGATCCTGTCATTCAGCTATATATCTAGCTGGAATCCTAATTCTATCCTAGGTGCCACTACCATATATACTCATTCAGTCCCCATCTACACACCAATTAACTTGATCCAGACATACCAAATGTCTCTTGTGTGCTATGTTCCATGCTAAATAATGTTGTTTTACTTGGACTCCATAGCATGTGGAGTGAAAATACCTTTTACATTGCTAAAACTGTAATTTAAAGATAACTTAGATTGTGATCCTCTCAGTCCATCACCTGCAAATTTCTACTATGACAAAGTC
Organism: Micromys minutus; assembly: GCF_963924665.1. Taxonomy (NCBI): domain Eukaryota; kingdom Metazoa; phylum Chordata; class Mammalia; order Rodentia; family Muridae; genus Micromys; species Micromys minutus. Next base: position 24,708,510 of record NC_137959.1, read on the forward strand.
TGAAATGTAATCTTCTCAAGATGAAAAATTAACTAAACATTACCAGGGCAGATGACATTGGAATGGGTGTTTTGGAGTGGGAGTATCTTCATGTAAGCAAGGAGAGAAGGGAGGCAGGTTGGAAGAGGGTGGATATGGGATAACATTTAAAATACAAATATATAAAATATCCAATAAAATATTTTAAAAAGAATATCCAATTTTTATTAGTCCTGAAATAATGAGTACAATGATAATCCCCAAGTTCACAATCCCAATGCTAATTTAATAAGAACTACCATGTTTCTAGTATCCACTAACTGAATAATAGATAATTCCATGAATTACTTAATGCAATACCTAGATAAATGCATGCCCTTTCTTACACGTTGTATATAACTGTAAGTTATATGTGAATGAACACAAGAAAAATCTGGAAGAACTTTGACATAAAACTGTGGTAACTAAGTTTAAACCAGGAACAGATCCTACCTTACTTCTGAAGAAACATTTGCCAGTGTTTGATAATGATTGCTGTGGGTAATAACAGCACCAGAGAAAAATGAGCTCACCGCAAAGTAAGATTTTTAAACACAGAGGACATGTCTGCTAAGTACAATTTGGAATTGTCCTGCTAGCCATCAAACTCAATGCAGTTAAAAAATTCAAAAAACTTTTTTTACAGTCTCCCTTGCCATTTAGCTTACCTCTCCTTGACTTTGGCTAAGGCATCACCATGGCAACCAGTCTCTTTCAATTGTGTTTGCTCTGATGTTTTCATTTTAACGGTTGACTTTGAGAGTTCTAACACTGGCTTGACTCTAAGGTAGAAAAGCGAAAGCCAAAACAACACTAGTTATGATTAGTTAAAATGGAAAACCACAGGAAAAGAAGGCTTGGAGGTGAGTGTTCCAACTGGAATCAGATGCAGAGAAACAGCCCTTAATGGCAGCCATACTGATAATTACAACTATTTAACAAGATGTGCCAGGACATCTGGGAGCTCCAGCTAGATGTATTATTTCACTTTACTAAATAATATTATAATATAAATTTTAAAGATGAAGAAACTGACACGTTGAGTGGTTAGGATTCTACTCTCTCTCTCTCTCTCTCTCTCTCTCTCTCTCTCTCTCTCTCTCTCTCTCACTCACTCTCTCTCTCTCTCTCTCTCTCTCTCTCTCTCTCTCTCTGTGTGTATGTGTGTCTGTCTGTCTGTGTGTCTGTCTGTCTGTCTTTCTTCTCCACTCCCTACCTCCCTTCTTTGCTCCCTCCCCCTTGCTATTCTTCTTTTCTCCTCTCCTCTTTTAACTCAGTGGTCTTTGTATAATTTAAGAACATCTGCATTAGTCTAATGACTCTGTAGAAAGTAATTTCCACACAAGTTGATTTAAATGGGGTTTTCCAAGAAAAGAAAATGAGAATGAGATTCTTGTGAAAGGGATGTATTAACTGAAGACTCCCAGGAAAACATAGTAATGGAGTGTGCTATGCCTCTCACTCATGAAGGCACAAAGGAAGAGAAAGACAGACACCAATTTACTCCAAATGCATATTTTATGAGATAAAAGTGCAAACTGGCTAATTTATATCAATTACTTTTCTATATTATGTGAAAATAAAACCAGAAACATAAGATTATAGGTAAACAGAAGAGCCTCTAGAGTACTTTAAGTAATAGTTTATGTTTAAGTAATAAATATGAACATATATGCACATACCCAAGTGTTCTTTATTTTTAGCCTAAATAAATATGCATAATGCACAAATGGTGACCTCCACTAACATTTCAGACCTATGGACTATAAGAATATGTTAATAATTTCAGTAAGTGTTATATAATTAATTCATTAATTTAGATTGACAGCACTGCCACCATTCAGGTCTCCATCACTGGGATGCTTCCCCAAGTTCCCTCCCCTTCTTCTCTGAAAGAACAGAATTATCCCCATGTACCTTCCTATCCTTGTCCATTAAATATCTGCTAGATTAGGCATATCCTCTTCCACTGAGGCCAGATAAGGCATCCCTGTTAGGGAACTGATACCACAAGACCCTCCACCACTCCAGCTGTTAAGAGGTTCTCATGGCATGCCTGATTCATATGGGCCAGGGGTCTCATTCCAGATCTTTTGTGATCATTAGTTGGTGGCTCAGTTTCTGAGAACTCCCAGAGGTCCAGATTAGTTGACTTCACTGGTTGTCCTGTGGGGATCCCATTTCTTTTAGGGCCTTGAAACCTTCCTTCAACTCTTCCATAAGAGTCTCAGAGTTCCCTCCAGTTTGTGCCTATGGGTCACTGCATCTGTTTCAGTAAGCTGCTAGGTAGAACTTTCCAGAGGACAGTTATATTAGGCTCCTGTCTGCAACCATAGCAGAGTGCCACTGATAATGTCAGGGATTGGTGCTTGCCCGTGAAATGGATATCACGTTATACTGGTTATTGTTGGACCATTGCTAGTCTCTGCTCCATCTTTGTCCCTGCATTCCTATTAGGAAAAAACTTGGGTTGAAAGTATTGTGAGTTGGTCATTGTTCTTATCCCTCCAGCGGGGAACTGCCTGCTTCATGTTCTATATTCCCAACAGTATATTCATTTTAATCCTACAGTTTATAAATAACTGCAGCAAAGTGGCTAGGTATAAAATTATCTCAGAGAAATCTGTAGCCTGTCTTTATAAAAAGGACAGAAAATAAATTGGGGAAACCATGACTTTCAAATTAGCCAAAAATTATATGTAATATCTTTGCATAACTCTAATCAAGCAAGTAAAATACTGATATAAAAAGTGTTTTAAGTCCCTGAAGAAAGAAGCTGAAGAAGATATTATCAGATGGAAAATTCTCTCATGCTTATGAATTGGCAGGATTAACAGGGTGAAAATGGTCGTCATATAAGAACAATCTATAGATTTAAAGCAATCTTCCTCAAAAGTCCAATAAAATTTGTATAGACCTTCACATAACAATTCTCAACTTCCTATGGAAATCCAAAAGAACCCAGGACAGCCAAAGCAATCCTAAACAATTAAACAACTTCTGGAGGTATCACCTTCTCTGTCCTCCAGCTGTGCTACAGAGCAATAAGGTAATGACTACATGGTATTGGTACAGAAATGGACAGTTGATCACTAGATTCATACAGAATCAAATACCCAGAAATAAATGCACACAACTATGGTCACTTGATTTTTGACAAAGAAACCAAGACAATACAAAGGAAAAAAAAATGAATCTTTGACAAATGGTGCTGGTTTAATTAAATGTCTGTATGGAGAAATAATGCACACAGAAGGTTTCCTTTGAATGAAGAGAGTAGTGCTGTAATGTAGAAAACGTATTTTTACTGTTTTGGAAGTGAAGATAGACCCCTAGACACCAAAGCAAAAACCAAAAGAAAACAAATTTAAAACACAACAGTGTCCAATGTTGCAGAGCTGAAGCAAATAGCTTGGACACAATTTGCATGCTTCTTATCAACTCCATGTATCCTTCTACCTCAGTTGCCACAACAGAGCCAATGATATCAGAGGAGCTGCTGTAGGAGACAGAGAATGTATTTTATGACTTTTTCTATCCTTCGTCTTACATTAAAAGAAGGTTAAAAATCCAGCTTTGGGCTCCACAGGAAACCATTCGATTTTAAAACTCTGACTTTTTCAGAGGTGCTCCACAGCCTGCACTCTTTGTTGGCAGGCTGTTTAGACAAGGATCTGACCAGTCATCTTTCCCCCTTGTTTATTCTTTGGCTAAGGTTGCAAAGTTTCTGTAAAGCTAAAGACACTGTCTAATGAATTAATTTCATACAAAGTAGAGACAACTTGACCTGAAAGAGTTTCCATGGATTTATTTGAAGTATAAATATCTTTTAGATATTCAATTTTATTTGCAGCATATGGAGCAAATGCCATATACCAGCACCTGAATAGGGCTTGGTGATGAAAAAGAATCAGTATATTAATAGACCTAAATGTTAAGTAGGTATTTTTTAAAAATAAGTACTCATAAATAGAACCAGATTATTTTTAATATAGCTGTGAGTTATTGAATATTTGTTCTCTTCCTGATTCGAATATTTGTATTTACAAATCTTTTCTCCTATGATCCATTTTAAAACATAAAGCATGTCTTCAATAATGTACTTAGCCCAACCTTGGTGCCTTTCATATGATTAAAATCATTTTTCTTTCCTATTTCATATCCCTTAATCTGTTTTATAATTTAGTTATGTATAAAAGTACACAGTATAGGAGTTAAGCAAAACACCCTGAAATACCGCACATAATTAAACAAGTATAAAAGATCATTTTGATCATTGAATAGTCGACCCTATCTTGCACCATTATCATCACAATGAGATAGTCTGGTCTTGCCTCAGTCTTGCCTTTAACCATGGAATGAGGAACTGAATGATTTTGGATGACTTCCTGATAAGCTTATATTTAAATTAACTTGCAACTATTCTGTTGCAGTTATTGTTTGAGGTAAGATGTCATTAAATAGTCCACACTGGCTACAATGAATCAATAGTGTTTCTTAAACCCCTTAAAATCTAAGACTGTAGGAGTGAGCGACCACACCCAGCATGGCAGTGACACCCAGTTCCACAGTCATATTTAAATGTTTAAGGTATGATGTGTATTGCAGCAGCTTTTCTGTGATGTCCCTGACTTTTCATTCTCCAGAGGTGGCTAATGCAAAATTGCTATTTTAATAGTGGAATTGGAACTGCCTTAAAGAAACAAATTGCCTAAGGTCAGGATTCTCAGTTTGCCCAGCTTTGTTCCTCTGGGGTCTTAAACATTGATGGAATGGAATGTAGAATTCAACAAGAATAACAAAATATGACTTGAAAGGTCTTTAAAATAAGAAGATGGACTATTTGGAATAAAGAGTACAGGTAAAAAACATATCTTCACTATTTTATCAAGTGTTCACATGGTTAAAACTTTGGCTTAATAAGAAAACACTGCTTAGTGAGATGTTAAATACTTGTCCTTGCAAATGTAATTTCAACACATTGTGGACACAATAGTTATCTCTTGCTGAATCAGCTTTGAATGGCCTCTGTAAAGGTCTTTGATTAATAAAACATTAGGCATCAAATTAAAAATTACTGAATGCATTTAGTACCTTTGGGAGACTAAACAATTCTACATAAGTAGGTTAGGAAGCCCATGCAAATGGGTGAGAAATAGTAACAATGTTTTATAAAAGTTCAAGTCTTCTGAGCTCATGTTCTGTGGTAGGCAGTGTTCTGATTGCTTTAGAAGGATTGCCTTGATAATCCTTATAATGAAAGTGCAAGAAAGGTTCAGTTTTGACTATCATTTAACAAAGAAGCAAGTTTAATATTTTACAGAATTATTAGTAAGGATTCTGGATCAAGGTCCTGTTTTCTTATTCAATAAATATTACATAAGGGAATCTTCTGTAGGGTGAATTATGGCCATCCCAAGATATCAAGTCCTGCTCTCTGAATCCAATAAGATTTTGGAGATAAAACAATTATTAATTATGTGAGGTGTTTACTAAGATATTATTAGCTCCCTCTGGGCAACATACAGAAAAGTTTTATAATCACAAGGGATAAGAAGGTCATAAGGATGTGGGTGTAGAGATGGAGTAAATGTGATTGCAAGCAAAGAAGTGTAGTCAGCTACAAGGAGCTACAAAAGGGACATAGTCTTGCTTTAAAGATTTCAGAGATCATGTGAACCTCAGCAAACCTTTCAATGCAGGGATGATTAACATCTTGCTTTTAGAACTCCCCCCCCCCACACACACTTCAATAGGCATGTTTCTTTCTGAATCTTATCCCAAAAAATGTGGTTTGCCTTTGTTCTAAGTCTGTGTTTCTACATGTCTGTGTTTATGAGAATTGAAGCAGCTACAGTTTTAAGCTGAGTGTATAGGTGAGGTAGGTAAATTATTGTTTTCAGGATCTATATGGATTCTGCCCACTGCATGTGCTGAGGCAATTTACAGGAAACCTTCACACAATTTGTGAAGTGATTAAGGATACTATTTGTGACAATCTCCAAATGGCCCCCCTCTCCCAAATAGAGCTGAATTCTTCCTCTTCCTCACCTCTGCCACAGCTATCAACTGTGAAAAGTACTTTTCAGCATCTCCATCAGTGAGGGTAAGGATACCACAGAGTGAACTTGTATTTTTCCTTCCTTTTTTGTCTTTCTTCTTTTTATTTACTTATGTTTACTTCTTTTGGGAGGTTGACAATGGGGTAGAAGACATGGAATGATTAGGAAGGAATTGTGGTCAGGGTTCATTCTTAGAGAATCAATAAAAATATTGTGTGGAGACATAGGAATACTATTGGGGTTACGGGAAAATATTTGTGGAAGTTAAAGGTACATAATTCAAGTAGAAACTTCAGCACAGATGCATAAAGCTGCAATCCTTAATTTTGAATATAAAAAAAAGAATATCAGAGACTCAAGATGATACTTAGGTGTTTAAAGTGTAATTCAAGATCACCCTGAACTACAAGAGTTTGTCTACAAAACAGAAAAGAGTATCATATCCCTAGTTCTTCTTAAATTTATATAATAAAATGTGTTAATTTCTCATCAAACTTCTGTGAACATATTCAAGTAAATCCTCTTCATGAAAATTTCACCCAGTCCTTCAAAACACAATAGAATCATTTTTACTTCCTGTTTCATGCTTAGCTTAGGTGCCTATACTAATCTTTTGGACCAGCATAGTGACAAGTATCACTTGTCTAATTTTCTATATTTAAAATTATTTAAATTAGTCTCTGTCATCTAATTTCTAACCATACAGGCAGACAATTATTGTATGTCTGACTGTTTTTAATGATGAAACAGACAAATTCTATTATCATTGTTTGGATCATTTACTCTCTTGAGTAGCAGTCAAAGAAGAAAAAGTTTAAATGTATTTCTTATAAAGACAATCTAATCTTCCTAAGTACCAGTTTCTTCATTTTGTCCATTCCCTCCTCATTATCTATGCATCACATTTACCAGCCGAGTGGAGTAAACTGTAAAAGTAATAGGTGAGAGCAAGCAATCTTACTGTTCCCAAGATCCTCAGTGTTGCTAATGTTAAAGAGTTTGACAGAAATTCACATTAGTTGACCTCAAAAGCAGGATCACATGTACAAGCAAAACAATGACTGGTAAGGAGACTGACAGAACAAAATGCAGGAAAGTGTGTTACTGAAAGTTATGTATGCTTCTTTGTGTGTGTGTGTGTGTGTGTGTGTGTGTGTGTGTGTGTGTGTGTGTGTTTTCCAATGATCTGGAACTGTAGGTAGCTTCACACATATATAAGCAATGACACAATCACCTACACAAACTCTAAATAGGTAAATTAATATCAAAAGATATACACAGTAAAATAAATAAACTACATTCTAAGGAAAAGTGCTCTATCGACCCTATTGCATTAAGGGTTTAGTAAGTACTAACTGTCTGATATGTACTGGAGTTGAAGTTACAAATAGGATATCTAAACAAAGCATACATTTTAATAGTTCTGAAGATCAGAAGATGAGAAAGAGACTGCTACAACACATTTTTAATCATTTGGATGAAAACAATATGACAAAATAGAAGCAACTAAATAGGACCTAATACAGATTCTTAAATATGTTGTTTGTCCCAAAAGAAAATGACTAATGATGAAAAGCAAGACTTAACCAGTATAAACAGAGGCAGGAAACATACTTTGCCTCCATCACACACTTCTATATACTTCAAATATCTCAAAGAATTATTTTTTTTCTTATATTTTTCTTCTTCACTTCACCCCTTCCAAGTACTTGTCTTCATTTTGTAAGATCATTTCCTTCATTAGCCAGATAGGATAAGTAATAAAGTAACTATATCTCAATAATTCCAGTTATAAAATCAAATTGATTTTTAATGAACCAGTAAAAGAGCCATGAATTACTGTTTGAGACTGTTCAAAGTATTGTCTTTGGGCTCCTATATTCCTCATATATCCTCTATTTGAACATCACAGTTGGGTAGTTCTTGGGATAATGGAGATCACTGTGGTCAGTGAATAAAAAGGTTTTTTTTCTCTGTTTTTATGAATCTAAATTTCAACATTCCCTCCAACTTGTGGCATTACATTTTATTTTCTGCTCTGAGAAATAGTGGTTAAAAGCCAGGAGAACTTTGCTAATGTATACATACACATACATACACACACACACACACACACACACACACACACACACACACACAAAAAGTATACTTTTAAAATTAGAGATTTAATAATATCTACAGAGTATATAAAATACTGATAATTTCTAAGAAGCCTATTTCTAGCTTGGTAGACCATGAAACACTGTAAATAATATGTCCATAGCAATCTTAAAGTAGCCTCAGTTTACGAAAACATTACCAAAGCAACATCAACATTTTAGGAGGCATTTTAGTTCAAGTAGTTGAAGGCTTCTACTAAAAATTTTCTTTGCAGTAATAGAAACAGCCCTTTTTTCTTCTAATGGAGCTTATCTAGAACAAAATAGACAACTAATGTCCATCTTTGTTCAGACACAAATCAGTGCTGATCAGATGATTTCTGTTTCTACTCATCTTAATTGTTTTTAGCTAATACAAAGTTGACAGAAAAAAATATTAAGCTGTCAAAACTACATATCATAATGTCTGGTAGTTCTTCCTGGCAAGAACCCTCCCCCAATGAATAAAAATTTCAGGAGACCAATCACTGTGCAAAGAGTAGGCAGGACTTCTTGGTGGAAGAGAGGAAAAGCGGGAGGCAGGAAAAAGAGACTGGTTTTGGACAGAGAGGAAGATGGAGACAACATGTAGGTAGCGGAGGCCCTGTTCAGGTGACAGATCTGTTTGGATCTGATACTGGAAGATTTATAACTTATAGATTATTGCAGGACAATTTGTCTTATCTAGGTGAGCAGTTTGTATCATTATCAATTGGCTCTGAGTTTATTGTGTGGAAGTTTTGTGGGGTGGGGGATTTACTGACATAAATCTGATTAATAAATTACAAGCCTCAGGAGTTCTGATTTCACTAGGTTTCTAGAAATATAAGCGGAGTCCTCAGCAGAGAGCTGCAGGAAGGCAGCTGCTGATTAGGCCTGAGAGTAGAGTTCACCAAAATGTGGCTAGCCATTCAGCCAGAGTGACTGCTGGGAACAGAGAGCAGCAGGAGATAGCATGATGTAGTGAAGGAACCGTGTGCTTTTATTAATATTTACCACTACAGGTCTTGTCTTAAAAATAATGCACTTTAACCACATTAGATTTACTGGGTCAAGAAACTGGGAAAAAGATAAAAATGGCGGCACACTCTGCTATTGGATGGCTTGGATTAAGAAGCACTTTGTTTGTTATTTAAACTACACATTTGATTCAACCGAAGTCCTCCTCTGAAGCTCTCTGTGTCTACAGAACTGATACAAGAACACAAGCTTTACCTACTTCTGTCAGAAATGTACATAATTATCACCGTACAGGAAATAGAGCAAGTGAAGTCCCTGTAAACACTTTTTTCCTTTTTTGCCTCCCAGAATCCTTGGTGACGTTCTGGGTTCCATCTTCAGACCCATATGGCTAAGGGAGAAAACTAACTCCTGAAAGTTTCTCTCCGACCTCCACATTTTTGCTGTAGCACACAGCAAAACACACATGTACCTGTTAAGGCAGTGAGAGCCGTAACCCACTGAGCCATCTTTCCAGGCCAATTATAAAGATATCTTCCATAAGACTCATATGTGCTGTTTGATGTGATATGACTGTTCATGTGGGAGAATTGCTTTTATTGGGTATCTATATAGCATAAGACACATACACCCATTTCTTTCTCTTTACAGACACTAATCGAGATATTTCAAAACATCAGTGACAGCAATATTGCCAATTTCGTCGCTGGGTTACTGACCATCCTCATCTGTATGGCTGTTAAAGAATTAAATGATCGATTCAAACACACACACACACACACACACACACACACACACAGCACCTTTGGCTGTTTCTCACATATATTTTTATATAATAGGATGCATCTTTAAGAACCATCTCTTGGACAAGGAGCTGAGTAAGCATCTCTTCAGTTGCTTTTATTTTTATATTTATTTAATTTCTTCTAGTTTCCTTTGGTCATGTGTGGTTTCCTAGCTGTATAGTCCCTTCAGTTTTACTGAGACAGGCAAAAGAAAATTGAGATAAAGGAGTGAGTATTGGCCATCCCTGAAAAAAAATTGTGATTTATCTTTAAAATTATTTGTCCATTCTTATGTTAATAAATGATACTGTCCTTTGAGGCATCAAATAATAGAGTAAGAGGTAAACATCATTAGTCAAAACCCTAATCTATATGACTCTAAATATAAATTCATTGTTAATGTAATATATCCTTATATTTTGATTAATTAAAAATCAAATAATTTTTGGTATTTAAAAATCATCACGTTTAATCTTGACAAAGCAAGAAAACTTTGACTATTTCAATGTTATATTTTGTTTTACATGTACTTTTTGCTCATTGTAAATAGTAAGATATCAATGCATACTGTCAAGCCTTTAAAATAATCAAGTACTGACAAAAATATATTCATATAATTTTATGTTAAAATATCAAATATTGTGTATCACTACACATCCATACATATACAAATATATACACTTAAAATAATTAGTAATGAGCCAAGGACACAAATAGTTGAAACACAATATTCTAGAAGTGTCAAAAGATGAAAAGATGTATCAGCATGAGTTTGAGATTCTATGTGCTGATGCAAAGCTCTATGAGGCTTATTGATGAGTGAAGACAAAAGTTTTTTCAAACAGTCTTCAAATGGAACGTGATCCTTATAAAAGGAAAATGTAGAGGTATGAAGTATGGATCTGGGTCTCTGTTCATACTCAAGTATAAATATACACTTATGTAGAGTGGAATGCAATGGGATATGTGGTAAACTATTAAATTTACACTTCCCTGAATAAAAACAAGATATTTTGGGGATCAAGTGAGACATTCATTATCCTTTACTGGATTATTTATATCACTTAATGTTGAACAACAGCAGCCATACTCACTGATCATACTTTAAGAAATCTCCTACTATAAGCATTATATGGCCAAACATTGTCTTAGTTAAGGTTGTTATTCCTGTGATAAAAACAACAAAACCAAAAAAGCATGTTGAAGAGGAACTTTTTTTTTAACCTTATGCTTTATAAGTCCATCAGAGAGAGAACACAGGAGAATTCTTAGGGCAAGAATGGTACAGAAATCCAAGGGAAATAGTAATTATTGACTTTTTCACCTTGTGTTGCTCAGCTTGCGTCATTACACAATTCAAGATGATTCAAAAGGTATCACACTTTCCATAGTGTTCTGAGCCATCCAATATCAACCACTAAGTGACGACTATACCCACAGATTTGTGCAAAGAATTATTTTATGGAGGTATTATCTCTGCTGATATACACTCTCCACAGATATAGCTTGTATTAAATTAATAAAATACAACCAACATTACAGTTATCAGCAAAAAGGGTTTGCCCATACATGTTCATTATAAAAAAAAAAAAAAAAAAAAAAAAAAACCTGCCAATTACATACTCATTTATAAATTTTATGTATGGAGTTAAAAATAATGACAAATATATTTAATTTGGAATATTTTCTTGAATAGAAAAATATAACAATTTAGTCTTCTAATAAAAGTGTCAAAAATGATCAAGCCCCCATTCCTTCATCTTCATGTGTGAGAACATAGGCACACACAAATGACTAGCACTTTTTGAGTTCATCTTCCTTGGAACTAGAGCTGCATTCAACATTTGAAAGCTCATTTTGGCCACTACATATTATGAGAAATATTAACCTCAGTGTTTTCAGCATTGGGGTACTCTGAAACATATCAGCTGAGATGAGTCTAAATAATTAGAAACAATAAGGTAGGTGCAGACTATTCTCACAGCCTTTGCTGCTGAGCACTGCTGCTATCCTTCCCCTTTGATCACAGCTGTAGATTTTGAAAGGCAGAAAAATGGTGAATGGCCCCTAAATGAAAACAAAGGCTTCATTTGTTTGCCTCACAGAATGGGACTATGGTCAAACTGAGCAGTCATCAAGGTAAAATGATATGAAATAAATTCCAGCCAGTTTGATGTGGCTTGGGATGTCAGCATCAGAGGAAGATGACTCTTTTGACTCTCACATAATTGAATGATTATGTCTGTTTGTGAATGAGCTTCCCTAATTGCTGACTGGTAATTTGGCATCATGACATGAATATCTCTAATCCATGATCTTCACTTTGTGTAAGAGAAAGAACATTGATCCAAGAGATGAATGAAAAGTGGAGACCTCCAAAGCAGAAATAACTGGAACAGAGACAAAAAGGCAGAGAAAATGTTTCCTCACATGGAAAGAAAAAAAGGATGACATGATTTCATCAGAAAGAGCTCTTCATCTGGTTTCTCTGAATGGTCTGTTTTAGTTAAGAGGAAAAGGGAGAAGATATCTGAAATATCTCTGATATTAAACCTGAAGAGGTTTAACGACCCTGTCTTAGAGATGCAGCTCTCTTTCCAGAGTTGCTAACTTTTGACAGTGGAGCCTCACACATCATTTTTGGATAAAGAAGAAGGTTATAGAAGTAGAAATGCCCATCAAAACATATCAAGTGATTGTTGTGACACAATTTACGTACTGAGATTATGACACATATATTAATCTCACAATTTTCCAGATAATTAAAAGGCAATTATTCTCCCTTAAGCATTCAACATCCCTCTTCCTGAAGAACTCATATACCTTTAAATATATTATCAATGAGAAGCCTGTCTCACCACTTACATTATTTCTTATGTTAAAAATATTGAAGATTAAAAGAATCACGCTCATATTTATAACAATTTCTACTGTTTTGAATTCTTACACTCTGCCCCTCCAGCTAAAGTAATGAGTTGCTTTGTAGTCTTAAATACAATTCATGTACACATGGATATTATAATTTTACAGCTATTGTAAAAATGTTTTCAATGGTATATTAGATTAGAATATTCTATGCAGACCACAGGAGATGCTTTGGAAAATTAACTTTATTTGTGTCTCCTCTTTGATACCCATATTACTCCTTTAAAAAAAACAAACAAACATTATTTAGTCACTTTATGTTCAGATCACAGTCACCCATTTTCTTCCTAGTCCCACCTTCATTACCAGACCCCCTTCTCCTAAGTACCCTTGCACATCAAGACCAGCAGGACTAAACACATAGTCTCCCAATGAAGCCAGACAAGATAGCCCAGCTGGGGGTGGGAATCAAAGACAGGGAAAAGAATCAGAGATCACCTCCTCTCTAATTGTTAGCCAACCCAGAAAAGCAAGCTGCACTTCTGCTATAAATGTGTATGGGGCATGTTGTCAGCCCATGTATGCTCTTTGTTTGGTGATTCAGTCTTTGTGAGCCCTACTGTTTCCAGGTTAGTTGACACTGTTCTTTTTGTGGTTTCTGTGATCCTTCTAGCTCCCTTTCTCCTTATCCCAAATCTTCCACTAGACTCCATGAATGCCATCTATTGTGTTGCTATGGCTCTGTGCACCAATTTCCATTAGCTTCTTGACAAAGTCTCCAAGAAGACTTTTATGCTAGGCTCTTGTCTGCAAGCCAAGCAGTGTATCATTAATAGCATCACACTAGTATTATTAAAGTTGGGCCAATCATTGGTTGACCAATCCCTCTATCTCTGTTCCATCTTTATATCTGCACAGCTTGTACTCAAAATAAATTTTGAGTTGAAGATTTTGTGGGTGAATTATTGTCCCCTTTCTTCCATTGGATTTCCCTTATGTAACCAGGAGGTGGCCACTTAAGTCTATGTATTTCCAGCAGCTTAAAGTCTCAGTAATATTACTCACATAAACTCTTACCCTGTTCCAGGTCTCCAGTACTTCCCTGAGATGAGCCTCAACAATTTCTGTTCTCTCAGGTCTTTCTTACTACTCCCCACATCCTCGCCAGCATTATCTATAACTGATCACTCACCACCATTCTCCTCTACCCATCTCTTACCCAATTCCCTCCATCTACCTCCAATGTCTATTTTATTTTCACCTTTGAGTGGTATTCAGCCATATTCTATTTGTTCCTCTTTGTTACTTAGCCCCCTTTGGATCTGTAGCTAGTAGCATGATTATCATGTATTATGGCTAATAACCACTTATAAGTGGATATATACAATGCCTGTTTTTCTGGGTTTGAGATACCTCAGTCTGGATAATCTTTTCTAATTTCATGTAATTTGTCCGCAAATGTCATGGCAACCTTATTTTTAATAGCTGAATAGTATTCCATTGTGTAAATGTGCCATATTTTCTTTACCAACTCTTAGGTCTAGAGGTATCTAGTTTATTTGCCTTTTCTGGCTATTTATGAATGAAATTCTATGAACATAGTTGAGCAAGTGCCCTTGTGGTATGGTTGTGCATTTTTGAGCAGAAATATATAGCTGTGTCTTGAGGTAGAAGTATTTCCTATTTTCTGAGAAACCATGAAATTGATTTCCAAAGAGATTGTACATGCTTTCACTTCTACCCACAATGAAAGAGTGTTCCCAATGCTCTGTAACCTCATCAAAATGTGCTGTCAATTGAGTTTCTGATCTGAGCTTTGATGATTGGTATAAGATAGAATCCCAGAGTTGTTTTGATTTGCATTTCCCATATGAGTAAAGATTTTGAACAGTTTTTAAGTGCTCTGTAGCCATTAGAGATTTATTTGTTGGGAATTCTCTGTTTAGTTTATACAGCATTTTTCAACTGGTAATTTTACCAAATGCATTAGATGGATGCATTGCAATTCCCATCAAAATTCCAACTCAAACATTTACTGACGATGCATCAGTCTTTCTTAGAAGGGATAACAAAACATTCATGGGAGGAAATGTAAGATCAAATAGAGGAACAGGGATTGAAGAAAAGATCGCTCAAAAGCCGCCTCACCTGGGGATCCACCACATATGCAGTCACCAAATCCAAGCAATATAGCTGACCCAAAGAAGTACTTACTGGCAGAAACCAGATAGATTTGCCTCCTCAGGGACTATGTTAGAGTCATATAGATACAGCTGAGCATGCCTGCAGCTAACCATCAGACTGAACATGGGGATCCCAATGAAGTTGCTAAAGAAAGGACTGAAGGTGCTGAAAGGGGTTGCAACCACAGGGGAAGAACAACATTATCAACCAACCAAATCCTCCAAAACTCTCATGGACCAAAATACCATCCTTTGAATACACTTTGAGAAACCAAATGCATATGTAGCTGAAGATGCCAGTGTCTGGTATCAATGTGAGAAGAGTCTTTTGGTCTAGGGAGGGCATGTTTTCCCTCTGTAGGGGAATTCAAGGCAATGGGTTGGAGAGGGTGATGAGGAGGAAGTATACCTTTGCGAAGGCAAATGAAGGAGGAAGGGGGATGAGAGAAGGGCAGGAGAAAGGGATAATATCTCAAATGTAAATACAGAGTATGTAATTAAAAAGAGCATTTTCCTCCATTTTTGTCCTTATATTTCATTTAGGCAGAAAAAATCTGGATTAAAAATTTTGAGATGGGTAGGTGACCACATCCCTCAACTTGGAACTTTTCCCATCTACCCAAAATACCTTTGTTGGGTATTTCAGCTAATGTCATTCTAATTGGGTCATTGCAAACTCTCACTTTCTTGGGGTCTGGGGCAATCTAGTGGCTCCCCCCAGCTTGCCACTCCCCATTGTAACACATTTTTATTCATTTTTCTGACACTCTAGATTTCTTTCCTGGCTCTTCTCATACTTGATCCTGCCACCACTTTACCTCCTCCCCTTCTCTTTCTTCTAGTTCTCTCCCTCCCTCTACCACCCATGATTATTTTGTTTTGCCTTCTAAGTAAGATTAAACATTCATACTGTGGCCTTATATGGAATGTGAGTTGTAGCATGGGCATTCTGAACTTTTGGGCTAATATCCAGTTATCAGAAGATACCATGGCTTCCCCAGTGTAGGGGGATGCTAGAGTGGTGGTGCAGGAATGGGAGGCTGGGTAAGGAAACACTCTCATATTGTTAAAGGTGCAAGGTGTCATGCTATTGGGGGCTTTTGGTGGGAAGATTGGGAATGGAGGACATTTGAAATGTAAATAAATACAATAACCATTTTTAAAATGTTTTAATTATTTATTATAAATGCATACACTGAAGCTTTCTTCAGAGAAACACCAGAAGAGGGCATTAGATCTCATTACAGATGGTTGTGAGCCACCATGTGCTTCCTGGGAATTGGATTCAGTACCTTTGAAAGAACAGTCTTTGCTCTTAACCACTAAGCCATCTCCCCAGGCCCTATTATTTTTAAAGAAAACAAGCAATTCTTGAATTCATTTGAAATACCAAAAAAAAAAAAAAAAAAAAAAAAAAAAGGTTAAGTGTTATGCCCAAACCCACCTGCTAAGGGTTAGATGAACTGCTTATTTGCATAATACTAATGCCCAGTCACAAGCCTACTCCACACCTGTTCTTCTTCCTGTTCTTGCCTTTTGCTCAGTACATACACTTCACCCCATGTGCCTCCACCCAGCAGCTAGGGAGTTTGCATACTGCCATTGTAAGTATATATCTGGAGTTGTAGCTAGTTCAGTTGGACTTGGAATTCAGAATAAAACACTTCTAGTACCACAAATAATTCAGTTGTGTTTTTCTGTCAAACCCTACAAGGCCTTGCAAGCTTCAGAGTAGCTGTTCATGGTGCAGGCACCACATAAAAACAAACAAACCAAACCAAACCAAACCAAAAAAATACAGAACAAAAAAAAAAAAAAAAAAAAAAAAAAAAAACCAAAAAAAAAAAAAAAAAACAGGAGACTGAAAACAACCTTATTCAATGGAAATATACCTATCCCTGATTTTAAGTTGTACTACAAAGCAGTAGTAAAAACCAAGAGCAAACTGGATAATATTTGCCTAAAAGCAGACAGGTTGATCAATGAAACACAGTGAAAGGTCCAGAAATCAAATACACATGTTATGGACTATTGAATTTTGCCAATGCCAAAATCATACAATTTTATGAAGAAAGCATCTCCAACATACAGTGCGGTTTGAACTGTCTGTATATAGATGACACAAACAGATCCATACTTATTACTCAGCATCAAACTCAAGTCCAAGCAAATTGAAAAATTTAATATAAAACTAGATTTACTAAATCTAATAAAAAACTATGAGGAATTAACTTTAAATATTTTGTCACATTTGATAATTTTTTTGACAAGAACAACAATAGCTCAGGCTCTATGATAAAGTTAATAAATGAGACTAGACAAAATTTAAAACCTAAAAGAAAAAGATACCATCAATACGGCTGAATGGGAAAAGGTCTTCATCCAACAGAGGACTAATATCCAAATCATGGAAGCTCTATTTATAATAGCCAGAAGCTGGAAAGAACCCAGATGTTTTTCAGTAGATGAATGAATACAAAAATTGTGGTACATTTACACAATGGAGTACTACTCAGCTATCAGAAACACTGACCTTATGAAATTCTTAAGAAAATTTATGCATCTAGAGAATATCATCCTGAGTGAGATAACCCAGCCACAAAAGTATAGACATAATATGCAGTCACTGATAATTGGACACTAACCCCAGAAAGCTTGGAACACCCCAGAGACAAGTCACAGACTGTGTGAAGTTCAAGAAAAAAAAACAAAAACAAAAACAAAAACAAAAACAAAAAAAAAAGCAAAGAAAAAAACATTATGTTTACTCCTTTCACACCAAGAAAACTTTGAATAATTCCAGGTTACATCCTATTTTATATGTACTTAATGCTCATTGTAATTAGTAAGATCTTAATGCATACTATCAAACCTTAAAAAAAAAAAAAGCCAAACAATGACAAAAATGTATTCGTATACTTTAATGCAAAAATGGTTAAAATTTGTACATTTATCTTTGTTTTTCTTAGGTTCTTTTTTAATTTATTTTAAAAAAACAAAGATAAATGTACAAATTTTCAGCATTTTTGCATAAAAGTATACGGATACGTTTTTAAGCTTGTAATTAAGTATTTGTGGGTACATATACATTCACATATTTATATATGTAACAATAATATAGGAAAAGAGGCTACTAATTTGAGGGGATAGGAGAGAAATTTGGAGGGGCTATAGGGAGGAAAGAGGGATGTAATACAATTTTATTTTAATTAAAATATATTCTTTTTTTTGTTGAAATTCAAACAGTCTGTGAGTTGTTTCTGCTGTGTTCAGAACTTTCTGAGTATCCCATTATCAGTTACTACATATTATGTCTGTTCTTTTGTGACTGGGTTATCTTACTCAGGATGATATTCTCTAGATGCATCCATTTTCTTAAGAATTTCATTAAGTCATTGTTTCTGATAGCTGAATAGTACTCCATTGTGTAAATGTACCACAATTTCTGTATTCATTCATCTACTGAAGGACATCTGGGTTTTTTCCAGCTTCTGGCTATTATAAATAGAGCTGCAATGAACATTGTGGTGCATGTATCTTTGTTGTATGTTGGAGTGTCTCTGGGGTAAATGCCCAGAAGTGGAATAACTGGATCTTCATGTAGTATCTTTGTTTTATTTTATTTTTTTAAATAAAGTTCTTCAATAAAAGAAATTAAACACTAATAAACCTAATAACCACATTCTTCCTTAAAACAGGGTTAATTGTCACATAAATTATTTTCTTTGTGTTTCCTTTCTTCTAAAACCTTGTCAACAAAACCATTAGCTTTTGATTAACTCCACAACTGCCATATTGAAAGCCTGTGTGTCTTTAACATTTTGCCCATGCATTGTCATTGCAACTTTACTTGGCCAGTTTCTATCTCCATATATCCAATGAGTGAGATCATAATATTTACGACCAGGTAAACTATCCCTAAGAAAGAGGTGATGTTATTAGTTTGCTGCCTCATAAAAAATTCTTCATTGTTTCAAGTGAAAATTGTATATTCTAGACAAAATATAAGGAGATGTTTTACAATATAACTGACTAAAATAGCAAAGTAACTGCATATATATTCAGTTGATGAAGGCCTTAAATTGTCTTCTATAACTTCTATTTTCTCTCCTTATCTAGTTCTACATTGCTTGTGGTCTTCATGACAACAATTCTTTCATACTGCCACTGAAGACTCCACACACTCATATTCTTCATTTATTTTTTTTATAAAGTCAACACAAGACTGACATCTAACAATGACATGGGTATTTAACAAAGCCAGGTAATTTGACTCCTCCTCCCTTGCTTGAACATTCACTAGTTAAAGTAAAGACATCTTGTGAAAAATCATCTATTGTTGAATGTGTGGACAACTGTATAGAAACCTGCAGGGCTATGTTAAATGTCCAGTAGGCTTTTCATTCAGGTCTAAATTCTTGGTAATTGGAACAAGTCAGTCTGTGAAAATCTTGTAAACCTTACTATTTATTTACATCTAAGGGGAAAATTCTGTAGCAAGTAGTGTCCGTTACAGTATTATCCTTCATATCTTAGCCCACTCAGTGCCTGTGCCATAGAAATAATTCCTTATTTCTTCCCACCAGGTAAACAAAACTCATCCTTCAATGTTAAACTTGAATTCTGCATTAATGTATAAAATCTTCATCAAGTGAAGATAATGTGTTTCTTTCTCTGAGGCAGTGTGGCACCATATCCACTTTTGTATTTCCAATTTTATTCACAATTATTTTTTTTTATTTTATGTATATAAGTACTCTATAGTTTCAGTGCAACCAGAAGAGGACATTACCTCTCATTATCAATGGTTCTTTTTCACCCTGTGATTGCTGGGAATTGAACTCAGAACCTACGGAAGAGCAATCAGTATTCTTAAGTGCTGAGTCATTTCTCTGGCCAAACTTTTGTATTTTAACATTTACTATCTCTATATAAATATAGTTATCGTTGAAGTTTATTTATGTTGTAGAGGGTACAGTATGAACTGAATTATGTAAACTGATTATAGCACAACTCCTAACAAGGAGGAAATGACCATTTGTTAACCCAATATGACACTGGTCTGGCATTGAATGTCTTTGGCTTAATTCAAAATGCTAACCTTTCTTCAAGATTTGGGCAAAAGCTACTTCCTTAAGATACTGCTTTTCTTTTTTTTTGAACTTTATTTTAAAAAACAAAGATAAAAGAAAAAAATTAAACGTTTTTGTATAAATGTATTCAAATACAATTGTGTCAGTGCTTGGCTTTTTTTCTTTTTTTTTTTTTAAGTTTTGATACTCTGCATTAAGGTCTACTAGTTACAATGAGCAAAAAGTACATGTAAAAGAGGATATAACCTGGAATTAGTCAACGTTTTCTTGGTGTGTAAGGATTGAGCATAACTTTTTGTTTTGTTTTGTTTTCTTTTCTTTTCTTTTCTTTTTTTCTTGAACTTCACACAGTCTGTGAGTTGTTTCTGTTACACTCTGAGCCTCTGGGTTTAGCATCCTACTATCAGTGACTGCATATTATGTCTGTTCTTTTGTGACTGGGTTATCTCACTCAGGATGATATTCTCTAGATGCAGCCATTTTCTTAAGAATTTGGTTAAGTCATTGTTTCTGATGGCTGAGTAGTATTCCATTGTGTAAATGTACCACAAATTTTGTATCCATTCATCTGCTGAAGGACATCTGGGTTCTTTCCAGCTTCTGGCTATTATAAATAGAGCTGCTATGAACATTGTGGTGCATGAAGATACTGTTTTCCTAAAACTATATTTGCCTCATCTCCAAGATTCAGTATCATATGTGTGTGTGTGTGCATGTATGAGTTATTTAATTAAATTACAATCCTTCTTAGAATGGGGAACAAAATACTCAATGGAGGAAATATGGAGACAAAGAAGTGTGGAGCAGAGACTGAAAGAAAGGCCATCTAGAGACTGCCACACCTGGGGATCCATCTGATATATAGAAACCAAAACCAGACACTACATCATATTCCAAGGCATTTTTGCTGATAGAAATCTGATATGGCTCTCTCCTTAGAGGATCTTTCAGAATCTAACAAATACAGAGGCTTACAGCCAACCACTGGACTAAGCACAGGGACCCCAAGGGGAGAAGTTAGGAAAGGACTGAAGGAGCTAAAAGGCTTTGCAACTCCATAAGAAGAACAATAGTGTTAAACAACCAGAGTAAACCAGAGCTCCAGGGACTAAACCAGCAACCAAAGAGTACACATGGAGTGAGTGTATCCTCTGCTACATATGACCCCAGCTGCATATGTAGCAGAGAATAGCCTTGTAGGACATCAATGGAAGGAGAGGCCCTTGGTACTGGGTAGGCTACATGTCCCAGTGTAGGGAATAGCAGGGCTGGGACACAGGAGTGTGTAGTTGGGTTAGGAGATCACCTTCATAGAAACAGTGGGAGGGAGGGTGAAAAGGGGATTTTTCAGAGGGAAAATTGGAAGGGGTGTAACATTTGAAATGTACATAAGTAAAATATCCAATGGGGAAAAAAAAAAGTCATGTGAGAGATAATAAATAATACAATTGATTCTTTAGTGAATATGTTGTTATTGCTGTTGTTAAAAAAGACTTCTGCTTTTCACTATTATATTCTCTTGTATCATTCCTTTGGACTTAGGAAATAGACTCTAAGACTTACATGGTTCATTGTTATGCTTGGTAGGAGTAAGACATGCATAATAGGTAAGAACTTTGCCACTCTGCTATATTCTCAATTCATTTTGTGTCTTAAATACCAAATTTTAAAGTGGCTATAAGCCATATGCAATACAAACTTGTTAAAATCTATTATGCTTCATCTTCAGAATTTAATACTTTATTAGTATCACATGACATGTTGTTAGTAAATTGAAAAAACACATATTACTATGTCCTGCAAACAGCTTTTCATTTCATGAACTGTTAGTAGGTCACAAAATACTCGTTTATGAAGGATGTTATGTAATTATGAAATGAAATAACTATTGTATAAATATTCAAAATTTACAAAATAACAGAAATATACAGATGTGTAGATACTAAGTGTTTAGTTATGATTTCAACACATTATGAAAAATACACGTTTTTTCATGAAGTTTGGTATGTATGTTCAAAATGATTGAAATCTGTTCTTATTAGTAAAACTGCAATTCTTTACTTGTGTTATTTTGTTAAGTGAATAAAAAATATATATATTTTGGCTTAATTTACATGTTGTGAAAGTTTCTCTCAAAAGTTCATCTATTGGAAACTTAGTCTTCAAGTTGTATATTAATGGTATTTAACCAGTGCAGAATGAAGCTGCAAGGCTGCTTAAGATAAGGATTGTATACTGCTGATAGCAGCTTCCCATGTTTTACTAGTACACCCTCTTTTAAAGCAAGATGCACCAGGAAACCACCGCCAAATTCCAAGCTAATGCTGAGAATTTGCACTCTTGGTTTTTTTTGTTTGTTTGTTTGTTTGTTTTCCTTTTTTGGGTTTGCATGTTGAACCAACCCATTTTCTTCCCAACATAAGCAATTCATAATATCTTGCTATAAAAAGAAAAAAGTGGTCTAAGATGCTGATGACTTAGCTGAAAAGGAAATGATAAACAATGGCCAAACACAATAATATTGTAGTCTTTGAAGGTAAATGGTGCAATTATCAAGATTAGTAGCAAATAGTTTTAAGGAAATTAAATTAGAAGCCTACCTCTATTATCTGGATTTAGGAAATCCTAAGAAATAATATAGGACACTAATGGGTGAGGTAGCACCTGTGGGGGTCCATGTGATTTATAGATGAATAGAACTAAGAAGTCCTAGGAAGGATCAGAGCCTATAAGTATATAAGGCATAAAACTACTTAAGGAAGAAACTTTACTTATGATGTTAACTTTGACCTAGATCTTCACCTCTGCTTTTTCTTTCTGTTTTCTGTTAAGGGCATCTATAAAGTGGTAGTACTGACTTTGCATGCAGAATTATTAGGCAAATAGAATTAGTATCCTGTCTGCAGTCAGTAAATAAATAGTTGATGTCTTTTGTGTTACATGTTAGTCCTGTCTTCTTTTTCCAAATCTTCAAAATCATACTTTTTTATCCTTTAATTTCAAAGTCTAGTAGCAGTATATAGCTTAGAAAACTACTTGAATGAATTTTATACAATCAGTAAGTGTTAGCCTTATTCCAAAAAACTTGCTTCAGTGATTTACAATGTAATGATAGAAATATTTATAAGTAGATGACAGACAGAAAAATGACGAATAAAAAATCTGGAATTGCCAGAAAAATTACTTTCTTAAGAACTGACTTCCAAGTATTCAGAATATTGGCCCCTTGTACTCTTCCTTCCATATACACATTTTCTTTGTTTGCTGAGTCTTCATGGTAGCTGTGTACTTCAGTGGATATATTATTCTTCATGGTACATCTGTTTATTTATTTATAAATATTAATAACTATTCATTTGTGTTTTAAGAATACTATAAACTTGAGGCACATAGGAAAGTTATTCTAGCATGTTTTATACAACTATCTTAAATATTACTGTTCTTTCTATAATCTATAAATTTATAATTAATGAAAGCAAACAGCAGTAACCTTTCTTTATCATCATTTCTCCACAAATTTATTTACTTTCAATGCTATTTTTTCTATTTTTATTTAAAAAGTTTTTCCACAGTTACCCCACATTGTTGTACTAAATGCTCCTGGTGTATCTCTTACTGAGAAATACAAAAAGGCATTCAAAACATTGAATTAATCAATTAATTTCTATTCCAATTTGTATATCTAGTTGTGAATCTGAATACTAAAGTTTTATTAAATGCAAAAATGTGTGGGATATATGCCTCCAGCTATTTTGTGTTTAAAACTGTATTTTACAAAATAATACAAAAGGAATGTTATTGAGTGTCATATTTATTGCTTGCATATTCCAACAATTATCTTTTCCTTCTTGACTCCTCTTGGTGTAAGTGATGATTAGTTGGGAAGGTCATTGAAATTTTTGCCACAAACTGAGAAAACAGAAAGGTGTCTGTTCTCTATTACACAATATTGTAAGATGTAAGAAACTTGACACATCTTTTAAATGATTGAGATGTAGTTCAAAGAAAACAAGTTATAATTTATAAAGGGCACACTGTATAACTTTTAATCACCTAAAATAATGATTTCAAAATAAACTCTCAAAGTTATTTCTCAATGTAAATTGAGGGTATCTGTGCCATTTTGGGACATGATTCCCTTTTATTTCTAAATACGAAAAAGCATTTAATGGATGTAATTAATTTATAAAATTCACCAACTCATTTTTGAGTATGGTCTCAATGTTACTTTTGAAATGGCTCCATAAACCCTTGATATGCATGCTGCTACATAACCAAAATGTGTTTTTCTTCTTTGATCTTGAGGTTTGCTTCGATCTTTATTGTTGACACAGCTTATACTCTAGTAACTTTTTAAAAAAAATCTAAAACACTGGGTCATTTGACATCCTATGAAAAATTAATAAGATTGACTCACAGTCCAAAGGAAACTCACTGCTAGGTCTTAAAAATATTTTCTTTTTAAAAGCAATATTGTAGTTATTTTCTCACTAACTTAATTTCTGTTGATCACAAATCTCTCAACCTGTCTGACATCTGTCCTATATTTTTCCTTATTATAACACACAGTTTATACAACAGCACATGCATACAGAGATTTTCCTTTTCTTTCTTTTCTTTCTCTTTTTCCAGATTTATTTTTTATTCTAAAATTTTAATAATATTTGACGTGTTCCCCCCTTACAGCTTCTCCTCCACAAATACCTAAATCGCCTCCCCGGCCTCTGTGAGGGTGATCTCCAAAATGCCCACTCCCTCCTGCCTCAATGCCCTAGCATTTCCCTTACCCTGCGTCATCATGCTTCCAGAGGACCGAGCAGCCTCTCTCAGAGATGCCAGATAAGCTGATCCTCTGCTACATATCCAGCTTCAGCCATGGATAACCCCTTGGGTACTCTTTGGTTAGTGGTTTAATCCCTGGGATACTGGAGAGTTGGTTTGATTGGTTGGTATTGTTTTCCTTCTTATGTGGCTGCAAAACCCTTCAAATTCTACAGTCCTTACCCTAACTTCTCCACTGGTGTCCGACACTCAGTCCAGTGTTAGGCTGTGTACATCCGCATCTCCATTGGTCCAGCTCTAGCAGAAACACTCAGGGGATAGCTACACCAGGCCCCTATCATAAGTACTTCTTAGCATCGGCAATAGTGTCACAGTTTGGTGTTGCAGATGGATCCTACCCCTAGGTGCAGCAGTCTCTGGATGGGCTTTCCCTCGATTTCTGTTCCACCCTTTATTCCTGCATTTTCTTTTTTTTTTTAACATCTTTATTTTACAAAACAAAGATAAACGTACAGATTTCAAGCATTTTCTGCGTAAAATTATACAATTCATTTTTGTCAGTACATTTTTCAGATTTTAAAATAATTTTTACATAAATCTATATGAATAGTCAGTACTTGATCTTTTTAAAGGTTTGACAGTATGCATCAAAAACCCAATAGTTACAATGAGCACAAAGTACATGCAAAACAAAATGTAACATGAAAATAGTCAAAGTTTTCTTGTGTAAAGACTTTTTTTTTTTTGTTTTGATTGTTTTCTTTATTTCTTGGACTTCCTACAGTCTGTGAGTTGTTTCTGGGGCAGTGCGAGCCTCCGAGGGTTAGCATCCCACTATCAGTGACTGCATATTATGTCTGTTCTTTTGTGACTGGGTTATCTCACTCAGAATGATATTCTCTAGATGCAGCCATTTTCTTAAGAATTTGGTCGTCATTGTTTCTGGTGGCTGAGTAGTATTTCATTGTGTAAATGTACCACAATTTTTGTATCCATTCATCTTCTTAAGGGCATCTGGGTTCTTTCCAGCTTCTGGCTATTATAAATAGAGCTGCTATGAACATTGTGGTGCATATATCTTTGTTGTGCACTAAGGTGTCTCTGGGGTATATGCCCAGAAGTGGAATAGCTGGGTCTTCAGGTAGTATTATGTCCAATTTTCTGAGGTATTGCCAGACTGATTTCCAGAGTGGTTGTTTTAGTTTGCAACCCCACCAAAAGTGGAGAAGTGTTCCTCTTTCTCCGCAACCTCGCCAGCATCTGTTGTCATCTGAGTTTTGGATCTTGGCCAATCTGACTGGTGTGAGGTGGAATCTCAGGGTTGTTTTGATTTGCATTTTCCTGATGGCTAAGGATGTCAAGCACTTCCTCAGATATTTCTCAGCCATTCCATATTCCTCAACCTAGAACGTTTTGTTTAGTTCTGTACCCCATTTTTAATAGGGTTATTTGATTCTCTGGTGTCTAGCTTTTTGAGTTCTTTGTATACCTTAGATATTAGGCCTCTATGTGATGTGAAGTTGGTCAAGAACTTTTCCCATTTTGTTGGATGCCGTTTTGTTTTCTTGACAATGTCCTTCGCATTACAGAAACTTTGCAATCTCATTAACTCCCATTTGTTAATCTTTGACCTTAGAGCTTGAGCCATTTGTGTTTTGTTCAGAAAATTTTCTCTTGTGCCTATATGTTCTAAAGTTTTCCCTAATTTCTCATCTAATAGTTTCAGTGTATCTGGTTTAATGTGGAGATCTTTGATCCACTTACACTTGAGCTTTGTACAATGAGATAAGAACGGCTCTGTTTTTATTCTTTTGCATGCAGAGTTCCAGTTGGACCAGCACCATTAGTTGAATAGGCTGTCTTTTTTCCATTGAATGTTTACTGCTCCTTTGTCGAAAATCAGGTGACCATATACATGAGGGCTCATTTCTGGATCTTCTATTCTATTCCATTGATCCACATGCCTATTTCTGTACCAGTACCATGCAGTTTTCAGCACAATTGCCTTGTAATATAGCTTGAGGTCAGGGATAGTGATTCCCGCAGATGTTTTCTTGTTGTTGAGGATGGATTTCGCTATTCTGGGTCTTTTGTTGTTCCATATGAAATTGCATATTGATCTTTCCAATTCCATGAAGAACTGGGTTGGAATTTTGATGGGGATTGCATTGAATCTGTAGATTGCTTTTGGTAGGATGACCATTTTTAAAATGTTGATCTTTCCAATACATGAGCAAGGGAGATCTTTCCATTTTCTGAGATCCTCCTCAATTTCCTTTTTTAGAGGTTTGAAGTTCTTGTCGTACATGTCCTTCACTTGCTTAGTTAGAGTCACACCAAGGTTTTTCATAGTTTTGTGAAAATTGTGAAGGGTACCTTTTCCTTAATTTCTTTCTCCACATGTTTGTCCTTTTAGTATAGAAAGGCTACTGATTTGTTTGAGTTAATTTTGTATCCAACCACTTTGCTGAATTTGTTTATCAGCTGTAGGAGTTCTCTGGTGGAATTTTTGGGGTCACTTAAGTACACTATCATGTCATCGGCAAAGAGTGATGTTTTTATCTCTTCCCTTCTAATTTATATCCCCTTGATCTCCCTTTGCTGTCTAATTGCTCCAGCCTGGACTTCCAGTACTATGTTGAATAGGTAGGGGGAGAGTGGGCAGCCGTGTCGAGTCCCTGATTTCAGTGGGATTACTTCAAGTTTCCCACCATTAAGTTTGATGTTGGCTGTTGGTTTGCTGTATATTGCTTTTATTATGTTTAAGTATGGACCTTGGATTCCTGTTCTTTCTAGGACTTTTACCATGAAGGGGTGTTGAATTTTGTCAAATGCTTTCTCAGCTTCTAGTGAGATGACCATGATTAAATGGACGAATTCCTAGACAGATACAAGATCCCAAAGTCAAACCAGGACCAAGTAAACCATCTAAATAACCCTATAACACCTAAAGAAATAGAAGTCATCAAAAGTCTCCCAACCAAAAAAAGCCCAGGTCCAGACGGGTTCAGTGCAGAATTTTATCAGACATTTATTGTGGACATAACACCAATACTCCCCAAACTATTCCAGAAGATAGAATCAGATGGAATACTACCTGACTTATTTTTTGAGCCTACAATAACCCTACTACCTAAACCACACAAAGGCCCTATAAGGAAAGAGAACTTCAGACCAATCTCACTTATGAACGTTGATGCAAAAAATACTCAACAAAATACTTGCAAACCGAATCAAAGAACACATCAAAACGATCATTCATCATGACCAAGTAGGTTTCATCCCTGGGATGCAGGGATGGTTTAATATAAGGAAATCCATCAATGTAATCCACCATATAAACAAACTCAAAGAACAAAACCTACATTTTCTTTTAATGAGAGGAATTCTGGATGAATATTTTTGAGTTGGCGGCTATGCCTGACCACTTGATAAGATCTCTACAAGTTCTATCTCATTTTTCTTTGTGGTAATTCAGATAATGTCCTAGCTTTCCGGTCCTGGAAACTTCTTTTGTCCCTGCCTCAGGATCACCCCTCTGCCTCACACCCACTTTAAAATGTCTGATCCTCTGTAATTCTTCCCCATGTCCTCCCATATTTGAAGTGGCCTCCCATTTCCGTTCCCCTTCTCTCTCCATCTCAGATCCCTCTCTCCCTCTACTTCCCAGAGGTTATTTTCATTTCATTTCTGAGTAGGACTATAGCTCCCACACTTTGGTGTGATCTTCTTTCTTCTTGTGTTTAATATAGTCTGTGAGTTGTACCATGGGTATTCAGAGCTTCTTCTTTGGCTAATATCCACTTATCAGTGAGTACATGCCATGTTTCTTCTTTTCTGACTTGGTTACCTCACTCAGGATAATATTTTCTTTTTTTAAAAATTTTATAGGATATCTGGTGTGTTAATATTTTACATGATATCACCCCTCAAATCCTCTCCTACCTCCCCCTCCAATTGCCTGCATGAAGGTGCACCCTCTTCCAACCACCTTCTCCCACCTCAGCACCTTAGCAATGCCCTACACTGAAAAAAAGACCTGGTTCAACCAATGACCTCTCCTCCCATTGATGTGCAAGAATTATATCCTAGACTGCATATGTACCTGGGACTATGGGTCTCTCCATGAGAGTTCATTGTTTGGTGTTTTAGTCCCTAGGAGCTGTGGTGGGTTTGTTGGTAAATAATTTTGTCCTCCTCATGGGAAGGCAGGCTCAAGTTCCAACCATTTCGCTAAGAATTTCATAAAGTCGTTTTTAATAGCTGAGGAACACTCCCTAGTCAAATTGTATCACATTTTCTGTATCCATTCCTCAATTGAGGGATATCTGTGTTGTTTCCAGCTTCTAACTATTATAAATGAGGCTGCTATGAAGATAATGAACCAAGTGTCCTTGTTATTTGTTGGAGCTTCTTTTGGGTAAATGCCCAGAAGAAGAGAAAAACTTTCTCTTCTCATAGATTAATCATATCTTGTTTTATGTGGAGGTTTCTGATCCACATGGACTTGAGCTTTAAACAAGGTGATAAGAATGGGCCAGTTTGCATTTTTCTACATGCTGACCCCCAGTTGAACCAGCACATTTTGTTAAAAAATGCTTTCTTTTTTTTTTTCAAAAAATTTAATTGAGAAACTTTATTTATAAAAAAACAAAGATAAATGTACAGATTTTAAGCATTTTTGCATAGAAGTATATTAATACATTTTTGTCAGTACTTGGTTTTTGTAAAGGGTTGATAGTGTGCGTTAAGATCTTGCTAGTTACAATAAGCATAAATTACACATAAAGCAAGATGTAACCTGGAATTAGTCAGAGTTTTCTTGGTGTGTAAAGATTAAGCATAATGGTTTTTATTTTCTTTTTTCTTTTTTTCTTGCACTTCTACTGTATGGTTTTAGATACTTTGTCAAATATCAAGTGACCCAAGGTGTGTGAGTACATTTCAGAGTCTTTATTTCTAATCCATTTATCTAGCTTCCTGTCTCTGTATCAATTCTATGAGGTTTTTATCAGCATTCCTCTCTACTATAGCTTGAGGTTAGGGAAGGTGAGTCCCCCAGAAGCTATTTATTGTTGAGAATAGTTTTTGATATCATGAGTTTTTGTTGTTGTTGTTGTTGTTTGTTTTTGTTTTGTTTGTTATTCCATTTGAATTTGAGAATTGGTCTTTCTATTTTTGTGTAAGATTCTGTTGGAATTTTGATGAGAGTTGCATTGATTCAGTAGATTGCTTGCAGTAAGATGACCATTTTTACTATGTTATTCCTGTCAATTCATGAACATGGAAGATCTTTGGAATATATCAATCTTTATTGAGAAAAAATTAAAACAATTCCACTAAAATCTGGGACAAGACAAGGCAGCCCAATCTCCTCCTATCTATATAGTACTTGAAGTTTTAGCCACAGCAATTAGCCAACAAAAGCAGATCAAATGGATACAAATTGGAAAGGAAGAAGTCAAGTTATTACTATTTGCACATGATATATATTATGCATAACTCACCCCAAAACAGTCCATGAGGGAACTCCTACAGGTCATAAGCAACTTTAGCAAAGTGGGTGGATACAAAATTAGCTCAAACAAATCCTCTACTCAAAGGATAAATGGGAAGAGGAAGAAGCTAGTGTAATGACATTCTTTGCAATAGTAACTAATAATATGAAATATCATGGTGTGATCCTAACAAATTAAGTGAAATATCTGCATGACAGTAACTTCAAGCCTCTGAATAAAGAAATTGCAGAAGACCTCAGAAGATGGAAAGATCTCCCATATTAAGAGTCATTTCAAATGCATGCGTAAGCTGTTACCATCTTCAGATACATGAGATGGGGACATTAGTTCCCATTACAACTGATTGAGAGGCCCCATGTGGTTCCTGGGGATTGAACTATGGTTCTGTGGAACAACAGTACCTGCTCTTAACCACATAGCTTTCTGATTTTTATTTAAAAAAAATTCAGTTATGATGATAAACTTTTTATATATTCAGTACATTCCTGCTTGATTTTTTTTTCTTTTCATCTATTCCGGGATTATTTGTTTTTGTATTCCATTGGCTGTAGTTTATTTTTGATTATGGAGTTTATTGCACTTTTTTTTTTTATTTTGAATGTTTTTTTTTCCTTATGCATCAATGCTAGCCTAGGTTTACTTATGTAAAGCTGAATTTTTAGTTTAGAATTAATTCAGAAGTTCTTTTAGTTTCCATCCAAAGAAACCAATAAAAGAGAGATAAAATATATCTTAAAACACAAAAAAGTTAAAATGTAGAAGGATCGAATGACAAAATTCAGACACTCTTGCATGGAAATTCAATAGATAAAGCCTTTGGACAAATGGTTAGCTGGCATAAGATTCATCTCAGTGGATTTTAAGTCTGTGTAACCATGTCCTATTAACCTTTATCATATTCATTATTTGTAAATAGTTATTTTTACTTAATGTAATGAAAATTTTGCAAAAAAGCATTATGCAAATACCATTTCTCTTTTTTATAAAGCTTTATGTTAATGAGTACAAAACCTTAAGTAATGTAAACAAGGAAGAGTTCCTTTCTTAGGAAACCATAGAAATAGATATTATACATTGCATAGTTTAATAACAAGGAACATTTGTATAATGCAAGAAGTAGGTTTTCATTGTCTTCTACTATGCTGAAAGGTACCTTTCCTCAAAATACCTGTTTAATTTGCCATATGTTTCATGTAGCATTACTTGTCTTCTAATTTTATGAGATTTTTTTGTTATCTTACTGTACACTTAATGCGGACTTCGTCTATGTAAGTGTAGGGTTATCTACAGTAGGACTATTTCTGATGAGGTAGAGATGCACTCATCAGTAGATATAAAGTTAAGAATGTATAAAAATGTTTATTGTTCTGTTCACTTGAATAATAATAGTGGTTTTATGTTCTCCCAAGGGTGGAGGACCTAGCCAAGTATAAAATTTTTGATCACTTAACAATTCCCCAGGTATGAGTTTACTTTTTATAGTATAGACTTTAAAGCCATTAAGAAAGTGGTTGTTTATAGAACTTTTGGAGGGATTTTGTCATTATGCTACTTATTTCATTTTGTCAACAGAATATTTATTCTCACTGGAGACAAAATTTCTAGGTTCTGGATTTCTTGACTCCACTGAATAAAGTTGCATTTAGATGTACACATGACAAGCTGACAAAATCATAAATCAAAAGAGCTTTTAATGGATTCAATTCATCAAACACCTTAACTCAACTGCATATGATATGTTTGAGAACTCTCTTTGTCTCTCATGGTCACCATCACTGCTGAGGATATTCAGAGAGATCATTCTAAATATTGCTATCCTGAGATAAGATCATATTTGATATTGGAATGAAATTTCACTTTTACACATAATAATGTAAATAAGAAAGAAAGAAAGAAAGAATGAATGAATGAATGAATGAAAATGTGAAATTCTCATACAACAATTTCCGAGATAATTTTTCCAGTCTACAGTGGAATCTATTCCTGTAATATGAAAAGCTCTGGAGTTCCTTGAAGAGAAAAATCTGAAAAAAAATATTTCACTTTGAGGTCTTATTACTCCAATTCTTGTTCAAAAATATTCTCATTGGTATATAAATTTGATTTAATAACCATTAAGAATTTTTTTCATGTTCTGTGTCCCTTTTTACCTTATTTGAGGGTAATCTAAAGGGAAAAATACAAAATATTTAATCCCCTAGACATAGTTTTATTTGATTTCTAAGAATCAGGTAACTTACCTAATGAGATTGAATCAAATGACCATTGTAAGATGCTGATATTGAAATGTACTTTATGTAACTATTGGAGGTACTTTGAAAAGTGGCATAATTAAATAACCTGAGTCTCTAAGATATGGTAATTCCTGATTCAGATATTTCAGATAGGAAGGAATAAAAAGGTAACACTTGATTTGTATGATTTTAGCACCTATTGACTGTAGCAGAACATACCTTTTGAACATACATATAAGAAATTATTAAATTACCTCAGGTGAGTGCCACCCCAACACCAGCACAACATCATTTTGCATTTTGGAGAGATAAAACCCATAATCAAACAAATATGAATATTTGCAATGAAAAGGAGATTAGAACATTAATGATAATTATTCAATGGAAACAAAGAAACAAAACCTTCAATTGTGTATGTCCTCATTTGTCACTTTCCTCACAAAAAAATGTATTCATTAGGCACTGAAAATTACTTCAAAATGTATTCACAGTTATATCAAGAGAACAATCATAAAATCATGAGGGTTAAACTATTGGAATTCTAGATGCACTTTTGCCTGTTTGTTTCCTATTGAAATTTTGCATATATGGAAATAAGATTAAATATATGAAGCAGGATAACTATTATGAGACATACTGATACGTCTTTGTGACTCTATATACTCAATGAAACCAAGTCATATTTCTATAAACAGTGAGTGTGCTTGGTGAGTGAGTCTTACTGTATTCTCAGTTCTGTGAAATGTAACTGCTTTTGTAGAGTTAACAATGGCAAAACTTTCTGTCACTGTGATATGAAAGATGCACATGAAGAAGATGAGTCAAAGATACTCTGAGATATTTGCCTAGTCTGGTTTGCAATAAATATCATACACTTGTACTTATCCAAAACCTGAAAGTGATTGATTTTTTTATATGTGCCCTTTTTGTGTAGGGTATTTGTGTAGATATGTCTGGGTCCAACACTTTTCAGAGTGCTTCATTTTGCAATTTCTTCCTCCGACTTCCACTGTCATATTCGAGTAATTAATTTTTAAACACTGTAAAATATTTATAATATTGCCTTTCCAATAGTTCATTTGTAAAGAAATATGTTTGTGATTTTAATCAGAATTTTTATAGACATCAGTAATATTTTAAACAGAAAAAAATGTAAGGAAATAGGTGTTCTTTTACTATAATGGAAAATATCTTCTGTGTGGTAATTGATATATTTACATACTAGGAAGTGTCATTAAGAAAACACAAATTTGATTGTTCATGAACAAAAATATAATGAACAATTAGTATAGGAAAAAATAATGTATCTTTTCATTTTTCATTCACTTTGCACAAGAATTTTATAAATCTACAGACATACATAATTAACCTCAACTACACACGAGAATCTACATTTTTATATTTCTAAGTAAAACAAAATCTATGTGAACATGTTTAAATTTTCACAACTTGCATTAAATGTATATTGTTCAAATGCAACAGGAGTCAAAAAGCATACTAAACAAATTACATTGGTGTCAAAAGCCAAAGCTACTCTGATACATAATTCACACAAAGACTCAAAGAAAGAATGGGAACTTTAGACCAGTTTCACTTGTTAACATCAATGCCAAAGTACTCAATATTCAAAAACATCAATATTCACTGTTTTTTTTTTCTGGAAGGAGGAGACCCAGTGAATAGTTATCTCTTGCATGAATTAAGTCTTTTATGGACTTTATCTCTTTAATCTGTCTGTAAGATAAAATAAAATTTTTCTTACCTTTTTCTGGACAAGCATATCTTCACAGCAGTATCTACTGCATAATTTCTGATGTTTTGGTTACATTCAAGATCCCTGAATTATGACTATCACCTACCTCATCAATTTCACCTCCCATGGTCACCAAATATATTGAGTCTGACTTCTAGCTAGATATGACAACTTTTAACTGTTTATATGTATTTTTGCCTTTTCCCCTTTGAACAATGATCCTATATTTTCAAATAATTTAAAGTGAAATGTGCATCCACACAATGTACACTGAGACTTCATCATGCCAGTTATCATGGTTTATATATAGAAATTAATAATGAATATTGGTCATGGTGGGTATACAAATTAGCTTAGACACTGTATAAATCAGTATGAGGGTTCAAAACAAAGCAAAAACAAATACAATATATAAAGAGAGAACTAGCATCTGATCCAGAAACACTCTATTTTATCATACACCTGAGAGACCAAATCTTTGGGTTTAGACTCCATCTCATAAAACCTGACCTAAGGTTGATCTCAAGATAACTTACAAACTAGCACCTAGTGCCAGTTTCTGTGTATACAGATAGATACCCCCTTTTTGTCTATATAAGTGCTTTTCTACAACTAGACTCATGGCTTCAACTTCCTGCTTTGTTGGTGTTGGTGGGGAGCTCAAACTGGAAATTGACTAAAGAGATACATCACCCTGCCAGAGTCATACAGATACAGTTGAGGATGCTTACAGCTAAACATCTGACTTATCATGGATATCACAATGATGATGGAGATTTTCAAGAAGCTCATGAACAACTCCTTTAAACAGTCGCAGGAGGACACTCCTAAACAAATAGAAGCTTTTAAAGAGGAAACACAAAAATCACTCAAAGCTCTTTGGTGGTCTTTTTGGGGTTCATGAACACTTCCTGGCACAACACACCTGAAGGACTTAAAAAACATAGTATGTATCTACTTGTATATACATGTCTGTTTCAGGACTATTCATAACAACCAAGTTATGGAATCAGTCTAGATTTTTGCCAACATAAAAATAGATAAATAGCCTGTACATAAATGGAATTTAATTTGGAGATAAAAATATCATTCATTTTGTATGGAAATGAACAATATTGTTAATAATTAGATTGATCACAGTAAAACACATTCTGAATGACAAATGCCATATTTTCCCAAAGTTGGAGATTCTAGATTTACACTTATGTGCATGTGTGATTGGGTGTGTATGTGTGTGTGTGTGTGTGTGTGTGTGTGTGTGTGTGTGTGTGTGTGTGTTTGTGTGTGTATGTGTGTGTGTGTATGTGTAGATTCTTAGACAAACTTCTTCTGTCACTTCTATTTTAGATACTGTGAATTATAAGGTAAAATTTAGAAATCTTCCTGATTTTGACTTGTGCTTGAGGAAGATAAGGATTTATGACTTTTTAGGAAGATTCAATACAGATGGACAGGGTCCCTCTTTTGAGTGACTTAGGACCAAATGTTGTCTTAATTTGCAGGCAGTGAACTTTTATGCAAATTTGAAGAGTAGGCAGGGGCAAGGCCATTGTTTTTTCATAACTTGAACAACTTTATTTATAAAAACAAAGATAAATGTACAGATTTTAAGCATTTTTGAATAAAAGTGTATGGATACATTTTTGTCAGTACTTGATTTTTTTAAAGGTTTGATAGTATGTATTAAAATTTTATCAGTTACAATGAGCATAAAGTACATGTAAAACAAGATGTAACCTGGAAATAGTCAAAGTTTTCTTGGTGTGTAAAGATTAAGCATAATGGTTTTTCTTTTATTTTTTTTTAATTCTTTTTCTTTGGCCTTTGTTTTTTTCTGGAACTTCATATAGTCTGTGAGGTGTTTCTGGGGGTGTTCAGAGCTTTTTAAGATAAGTATCCAATAAGAAAGTGAGCTGCTTTGGTGGAAGTGGGTGCTCCAAAGCTTGTCTCCTATATGTAATGAGACAGTGAGTTGAACTCTATTTTCAGAGGCTGGAATGATGATGGAGGTAGAAGTAGGCTCGTGGAAGCCAAGAGAATCTGCTTTGTGCACCCGGCAGATGTAGGCAAGTGACAAGAATTCAGCAGAGCCAAGGAGCTGGCACACTTCCATAGCATTCCATCTGGGGCCTGTTTCTCTGCCTGGAAAGCCAGGAAGTAGTTTTTCTCTGGGAGTCCTGAATTTCCCTTTCCTATTACACAATGAACAAGTAAATGTGAATTCTCTTTTGCTAGATCATATACATCTGGGCTTTTAACCTTTGGCCAGAACATCAATAAAGTGTAGTTAAGATAAAAGATTTCATTCATAATTCTTAAACTAGCAGAACTTAATCTGCTGTGTATTTCTGGTAATCTCCCAACTGAAGAAAGGTATTTTTTTATGTGTTCTGTCTCATAGTTCATAAACGTATTTGTTTGTTGTACTTGGTAGTACTTAAGTCACATATTTGTCACTAATAAAGTCATTTTATTTTTGATACAAACAATCTCATTCACTATTTAAGCCACTTATATTTTCTATTAATTTTTATGAATGTAAATACAGACAGATATGTCATCAATTGCAGGATGGGCCAGATGTTCTGTCTGTCTGAACTAATGTCCCATTCATTTTAGCACCTCTTTACAACCCTCAGGAAACTACAAAACTTAAATAAATATAATAGAACAGAATGATTACTTTATATATGGAGACTAGTTTTGTATATATATATATATAAAACAAACTATGGTCGATAGGCCATGGGTTTCACAGGCAATTTTTTTTTAATTTATAAAATATGTGACCTTCATTATTTATTCACATAACTAACTCACAGCATTTTTAGTTAAATTTTTTTCTCAATAGTCTTATTAGTCTTATTTGCATGGAAAATTTGGGACTACCAATGATCCATGAAAAGCACACACTGGAAGTGTTCTAATCTCCTTCTCTTAGAGAAATAAAGATAATGAGCAAACTAGAAATCAGAAGAATGCTTTCTTGAGAACTGGCCATTTTACATTGATTGTTTAGGGATTAAATAGTAAAACGACATGCAAAAGTTAGACTGAGGTAACTGTATGCTGTGATAACACAAACGAGGAAGCACATAGGCTCTGATTAGACTGCCTATAGATTCAGATTTCAAATAAAATACTGGAAGCGTTATACTTTTTTTTTTTTCCAAAAAACTATGAATTAGAGAAAACTGCCTCGAGTCTTTCGTCTTTTCCTAGATGGTACAGGTTCTCTTGTATATAAAAATGCATTCATAAATAGACACAATGATGGGATGTAGACATATATAATATACACATATATAATTTTAGACATGCATAATTAGACACCTTGATTACTGGTTCTTTCTGCCACTTCACTGAAATACATGTCTGCTTAGAGGACCAAGTAGGGACACAGTAGCATTTCTTTGTAATGATTGTTATTTTCAATGCTTCTAGGTTCCTAGTCTATTTTGCTTCTCTCTTCTCTGTTTCTTCCGTTTTAAACCTGGAGGAGAACCAAGAGACATATAGTAGATCTCTGATATATCTATTGATTTTACTCTAGATTTTTATGTTATGAATTTGTCTTCATCCACAACCCTGTTTGTTTCTTGATGTTTCGCTGAATGGAGTCTTCTTCTTCCTGACCCTCAGGTGTATATGCTTCTGGAGATACCATTCTTCATCCTTTTTAGGCAAGAATGTTGAGGTTTTGCTTAATAAATGTGCCCAAGTTCTCTTCAAAACACTTTCCTTAGTATAATCCTAAGTACTAAATCTTAGACCATTCCCTACAAATTGACCTGAAAGTAATGTGTCTGGCCAGTGATCTTGAAGCAATCGCCATCAGCAGCATAAGTGTTCCAAAGAGAAAGAAATCCTCACCTAAGGAGGAAATCACCAGCGATCCAGAACAGGCAGCAAGCCCCACAGCTAGGAAGAAATGGAAAATTTCCAAGGAGACTAAACCCGAGGCTGCTGCCAGCTGCACAAAGAGCAGCACAAAGAAAAATAAAAAGTGCCAGAAGGTGCAGGAGGATTAGAATGGACCTGCTTGGAGGGAGGGTCATACATTATGGTAGCCGCTCCTGCCATGATAAACTCCAATAAAAACACAAAACCAGAAAAAAGAGAAGAAAAGAAAGTAATGTGTCCAGCACCTTGCCCATTGCTGCATTTGGGAGAGTACATCTTTCCTGGGCAGCAAAAGAGAGAGCTAAATGGTGTGTGCACAGCTGATCCAGCAGCGAGGGTATGAGAACAGGGGAGCTTGCTTTACTCTTTGTTGGCTGCCACAATGGATTGACTGGCCAGGTCAGTGGTGGAGAGCCTGACTTGATGGTATAGGTGCTTGGTAGTTTGTGTGAAAGTTGCAAGGTTGGAGGGTCAGTGCAACATGACAGAGAGACTAGCGGGGTTGGGATGCAGTATATGAAATTCACAAAGATCTAAAGCTCCATCAGAACAAGTAGTTTCATCTTTTTCCCAGAAATGGACATTTTGCTCACTCCGAATTAAATTAATGACTAGTGAATATCTCCAGTTTAAATTATGCAGTTGATCATTTACTATAGCTTTAAATATTGAAAAAAAAAAAAACACTCATGCTAGTGCTGGCTATG
Source organism: Micromys minutus (assembly GCF_963924665.1). Classification (NCBI taxonomy): domain Eukaryota; kingdom Metazoa; phylum Chordata; class Mammalia; order Rodentia; family Muridae; genus Micromys; species Micromys minutus. The sequence continues at coordinate 24,747,512 of NC_137959.1, forward strand.
TTCTAGTGACAATGTTGCCCCACCCCTAGTGTCTCCATGGTCCCCATATAGTGTCTGCCCAACTCACATTTCTCTTGCTGCTGATTTTGCTCTCAATCCCAGCCATCCACCCCATGTTGTTAGTTGTTACTTATAACCTGGTAAAATCAAAATTCCAGAGGGATATAATTTATTAGTCAGATTTATATCAGTAAAATCTCAATCCACAAAACACCCATACAATGAAATCACAACCAGTTAATATAGATATAAGCTGCCCACCCTTATTGGACAAATTGTCCTGTAATAGTCTATCCCTTGTATGATATCCATAGCTATTTAAAGCCATACGGATCCGTGCCCTCCTTCTTTTCATCCATCTTCCTTCCTTCCTTCTCCTTGTGTCTCCCTATCTGTCTCATCCCCCAAACTCTCAGCCTACCTTCTTTATCCACTGCTCAATCAGGCTCGAGCCTTTTCTTGTGCCTACCATCACCTGCATATAGATAGTAATCCACAATTTACAATAAATGAATACATATGTACTTGCTTTTCCAATCTAAGTCTAGAGTATTCCTCATTTGTATATAATTTGCTTCATATTGTACTTCATTGACTCTATTCTTGTTACATGATCTATGTGTTAAGCATTCAAAATAATTGATCTCATTTAAATCATCTCTAAAACTTTTATGTTTCCTGTTATCCAAATCTTAGTACTTAGAGCTTTGACTACTATACAATTTTAATTCCCAACTTTTGTTGTCACTAATCACTTATAAATAAGTTGGAAATACTCAAGCTTTACAAGTATGAATGCCCGCTGCACTATTTCCAATGATTTTCATAATTCCCCTTTCAGTTAGTGAATCACACACTTTGATAATCTTACAGTCTCTTTAGGAATTATACACTCACTTTTCATCACAAATATTTGATGTGAAGTACAAACATAGAGTAGCTTTGATGGACAAGTTGTCACCTTAAATTCCACAGTGGCTACTGGGAAAAAAATACAGGCAAATATTTAGGTGTATGGACTAATAAGAATTAAAGTATAGTTAATATTTACTAATCAGGAGATGTGATGCAAACATCAATATCAATTTGTCAAGTGGAATTACAATCTACTGCCGTAGACAACATCATTGTGAGTACTTATGATTCCTAGAAAATTACAGTCAAGTAAAGTAACTAGAGAAACAACAGACAACATTAAAAAAATAAACAGAGGAACACTGATAAAATAAATGTGAGGGTTTGTTTAAAATATACTAAATTATCCTAAATTCATTTATTTAATGACCCAAATATTGAATTAATAGTCTAAGAAAGAGATTTAAAAAAAGTGTTGAAAGCACTAGAAAGATGGCCCTGAGGCTAAAGTGCTTTCTCTATAAGTGTGGGTATATAATTAATTTTATTTGCCTGTACAATTCTTGTCTCAGAGGGTTACTGATGAGTAATCTCAGTGTTTTCTACTTCTTTAACTGTGGCTGTCTGGGTCAACTTAGCTATTCTGGATCAAAACTCCTTTCTAAGATGCTTGATGCAATATGGCTTCTCTCAGCTTCTTAAAAAGTTTGGCCTCTAAGTCTGACAATTTGTTGAACTTTTCCCACTTCTTCTTAAGCTACAACTGTTTCTACTGGCATACACTGAACTGTATAAGTTCAGTTACCCTGATCTGTCTCCCAAATCACTGACTCAATGGATATGAATGGCGAGAACTCAGAGAACATCATGCCTCTGTCTCCAGAGTGCTGGGATCCCACCATACTTGGACCTAAGCTTTTCATTACCTTGAACATATTCAGTCCCAGGCTTGCCTTGAACTCAGAGTCCTGCTTCTTTCTGTTACCTGGGTTAAAGGCATGTTTGTATTTTAGCCAGATAATGCAAATCTAGATGGTATTTGGAAGTGATCACTTGCCAAAGGAGCCATGTTGCTGATTTAAAATTCCTCTATATTGGATCCTGAGTTTATATCTCCAACATACATATAAACTTCCAGGTGAGAAAGTACTCTTGTCAATGTTTTGATATAGTGATGGAAATAAAAGAATACATAGGCAGACAGACTTCTGACTTCAATCTATGCAAGCACAATCACAAGTATATGCACACAGGCACATATGTATACACTCCCATGCTCAGGGAGGAGGCATAGAAGTTATCCTAGGATAAACTCTGATGATTTTGCAAAGCTGATATATCTATTTTCCACACTCATACAGTTATAAATAATTTATATAAATGTTAATTACATTAAAAACAGGGTGCTTATTTTCTTGACCATTTGAAAAATATATATCACAAAGACCAAAAGGTCTGTGAGCTAAATTCCAGAGAATTAATGTGATTTTTGTACCTAAGATCTGCTTTGTTACAGTACTATACTCTTTGCCTTTAAAAAAGTATATTGATCTGGTATAGTTTCTTATTAAAAATCAAAATTTGTCTCTAAGAAAGATTAGTATTAATTAAGTATAATTTAGAGGAATTAGGCAATTAGGTAGTCCTTCTTGGATTCTTTTCATAAAAGAATTTTAGGCTATTTTGATTTTTATTATAAAATACAGTCAGTTTTAGAAACTTTACTTTGTTCTTAAAAATTTAATAGCCAACGTGATTTATCTATAAACAAAAAGGAAGTTCATTTCAGGGATATAAATCTCAATAAATAAAACATACGGAAAGAGGGGAGATGTCTTTTTTGAATTCTATATACATAGTGTTTAAACTCAGCATTGAGAGTTGGAAGTACCAGATACTAAGAGTTTAGCCAGACAGGGGGAAATGGTGAGCTTGTAATTGAAGGAGACCTTGGCAGGGAGTAATAGAGAAAGACACCCAAAGTCTTGCTGCAGCCATATAGGGTGTCCATAAATGTATCAATCCACAGACTGATAAAGTTGTGTCATACATGCACACACATACACAAAAAGTATGAAAAACCAACATATTCAATTATTTTTTAATTTGGAAGTTATATAACTAACATATGTCGATATATTTAATGCTTGTCTAGGACTAGTTTGGAAATTTAGATATGTAAAGGAAGAAATAGCTGAACTTCTACTCTCTCTATTGCATACGGTCATACAGCTTGTTATATATGTTAAAAGTACTCATGATTTTTAGAGTGTGCAGCTTGATTTTTCCCACCTGTCATGAGGACATATTTTCTCAAGTGTTTTCACTTTGTTCAAAACCTTCCTCTTATTGTTCATTTGATATTTAATTGGTTTCTTGAAATAATATGTATAAAAATTTGTAGGAAAATTACAATGTTGAAACAATATGTAATTCTTTTTTATTGTATCATTTTTATATAGTTGTAATAATTTATTAACATTAGTCTCAAGTTATCCAAAATGTGAACATTTAGATTCTCCCTATAGAGTTAATCAGCATAAAACCTCTTTTATAAATTCATTTCTTTCTTAGTAAAATGCTGTTGTTTTTCACTTCAAAATGATGTTATCTATCCATTTGCTTACTTCAGAGTTAAGTATAACTATGTCTTTAGTAGATAAATTTTATAGGAATTTCACATTGAATGCAGCTCAGATAATTTATTTTCATTTCCCATATTAGGAAGAAAACTGATTATGAAAAAACATAGATGAAAACAGAATTTTGCAAACACAATCACATTTTTAATCCCCAGGCAAACTCTCTGGGGTTAGTTAATGTAATAGCAGAAAAGAGTGAGATGGAGCATTCAAGCTTAGTAATTTGCACAGTTTAATAAAGTCACTATTTATCTAGATGTGTACATAAACATTACAGCAAAACCACAAAGCAGAAGCAAAATACCTCAGGGCTAGCAACAGTGAGGAGTTATAATACACAACATGATACAATCAGAGGATAGAATATGAAACGGAAAATAAATGAGATAGGTGGATAGATATCCTGGTATGAACTAACATCTTTATTAAGGAAAATTGTGACCTAAACTAAGCTTGCATCAAAATTTAACTACAGGAACATAGTCTTATCTACCATATGGACTACTTGTTAGTATTCTCTTTATGCGCCTAATATTTTTTAAGGATTTAATACTTTCAGTCCTTAAAGTACACTGTTACTGTCTTCAGATATAACAGAAGAGGGCATCAGATCACATCGCAAATGGTTGTGAGACACAATGTGGTTGCTGAGATTTGAAATCAGGACCTCTCTAAGACCACTCAGTGCTCTTACCCACTGAGACATTTCTCCAGCCCCCTTCTGCACCTAACGTTATAGGTTGGAATAAAGCAAATCTGTAGAGATCCATTTTTAGAATAGAAGAAGCTAGTGATGTTCAAGATGCTCCTGGTGGCTGCTAGGATTGCTCATTGGTTAAGAGTTCTTGTTATTCTTGAGTCTGAGCAAGGTTAAGTGAAATGGATGTATTCTAATTCATTATTCTTGGCTTTTGGTGAGAATATTATGGTATTAAGTTCCTTATACCAAGACATCAAGCATGAAGACACATTACATTGTAGTAATATTATTTGATAATAACCAATCCAGTTATTCAGAACAAGTTTTGTAACTCATAAAAGGAAGGCCTTAAGTCATCTGTCAGGGCTTATTCGTTTGGACAGTCACGTTCTTCTAGGCACTACTCCCCAACCTAGGATCATTAAGGACTGGTTTTAGTCTATCTACTTTAGGGAAATACACTGAAGCCATGAAGATATTTGTAACCTTGTACTCATTGAGCAGGCATAGGAGAGAAATGAAGGTTGCATTTCACTGGTGATAATATTGAATGCTGAGTGATTATTAGTAGCTATGAGTTGTAGTGTCACTTTAGAAGCACTTCTTTTCATTTAGGTCCAATATAGACAAGATTTTTGGTTTTTAGCATCCAATAAAAGAATATCTTTTTTAAAAAAGGAAATAATTACCACTTGTTCTGAATGTCTCTGAATTGTATTTCAGAGATAAACAATATTTCTTTTTCACATTTAAAGGTATCAACAGATGATAACCTCTTTGATTTCCTTCTTAAGCATAGATCTCAACACTTTTTTTCTAGTTATAAAATACCAGAGGATCTTATATCAGATGGTTTAGAGAAGTAAATTCAGAATATAGAAAACTCTGAGGTGCTAGAATAAGGGAGAAAAAAAAGGTTCTATTCTGTTTCTTTTATTTCAGCTAATAATCCACATAAATGTGAATAAAGAATTATTTCCAAATGAGAAATTAGATATAGAGATTTTTAGATAAGCTTGCCCAGGTCACATATGACATATTTTAATAGAAACAGGTTTTAAACTTTGTATCAGTGACCAATGGGACGGATTTTAATAGACTTTTCTATTTCAATACCTAAGAAGTTGTTCAAAGTAGCTCTTAACATTTGTGATGTTTAACTGGAAACAGATCTGAGATGAGTACCATGTGGTAATATCAATCTGGTTACGTTTCCCATTTTTACCAGCTTACAATTTATGACTATTCCTAAGTAGGATGAAATTGATACAGACGTATGCAGAAAAAACGAACTATTAAAAGTGTTAAAGTCTTCAACAAATGATCCATTAAAATAATCGGGTAAAAGTCAGAGCAAGCATCTTGGAGATGTTGTGTAAGATCCTTCAATTCTTGGACATGCCCGCACCTGTCCTCAGGTTCCACTTCTGCAGTTAATAACTCAGCTGCAGACAGTTGGAGCTGGGCTTCTGCTTCATTAATCTGCTCCTGGGAAGCAGTATTTTCTCAAAATTTTGGTGACATTTTCATTTCTCATCTTTAAAGCGGTACTCTCCCATTCATCTGGAGGTCACACATTTCTTCCTCCTCAGTCAGATGGAATCTCTCATTTTCATACAACCGAGCAGTGCAAAAATTCAAACAATTCAGCTGTCTATTTTCCCTTTGAAAAACCTGCTCATTTATATCATCACCCATTAGATATAGGAGGCTGTATCTCTCTTGATTGTGTTTTCCCCTCTTGTCTTCAGATTACAGCACACTAAACTACCTTTAGTCAGGACAATGTGTATATTGCCAAAAATTCAAAGCTCCTTCTTATAATACATCAAAAAAGTTTGGAGAACAGAACAATCAGTTTAAAATGTTAATTCCTCAAAAACAACTTAAGGAAAAAATTATATGTTTTAAATAAAAATGTGTACAGTGTATATAAATGTTATTCACTTTTATATCATTGATATTTTATCCATATTTTGGCCTCATGTACTTTGTCCTAAATTTTGTATTTGATTGGATACTTTGTCTGCCCATACTTTATTCTGGTGTACTATTCTTAGCAAATGGTCTCTAGTTCATTAATTTTCCTTGCCAACAACATAATTTTGTTTTCAATTATGAGTAAAATAGAATATGGTAGCTTTTGAGGAAGCTTTCTGGTATGGTTTTAATAAAAAGTATTTGAGCTTAGAAGATGTGAGTTTTAATAATGCAGTAGTCTGATGAGTTATAGAGTGTATATACAGGAGATTAGAAAAAACAGTGAACCAAAAGCTAACATTTGTAGAAAATCATACTCCCATGCTGAGGGCCTAAGCTCCAGGACATGACCATGTCCTAGGGGAAAAAAAACTTATTTGAAGAGGTAGTAAGGTTGTTCCACATCCAGTGCCTTCTATGAAGAAGTTTGTAAAAACATAAATACAGATCATGGATGACAAAGCTCTTATTTACAAGATAGTGATCTTTCATCTATTTATGGTAGGTAGTCTCAGAGAATCTGAAAAAAGCAATGTACTGACTTTGCAACATTAAATTCATAAGTAAGGGGTGTTTAGTATGGGGTGTCAAAAATTCTCACTCTGAGGTATTTATTTTTCTGGCCCTAACAAATCAGAATACTTCGTCTTCGATTATAGTGACATAAGCATAATGCTAGACAACGAAAAGAATCAATAATCATTATTACTTCAGTTATGAGGGTTTTTACCAGTTATTTTTGTTCTTATAAGCATTTTCAGTAGTGTATTTTTCTTCATTTATCTTTTTGAAGTTCTGTGATGTAACCTGATTTTGTCTTCCTATTTCTACATTTAGAGCCAATGACATTATTCAGCTAGTAGTTGATGATAACTGATTGCGTAAATAATTATACCTTTAGATTGTAATAACAATATTTATAATAGAAACTTTAAGATTCATTTTGGTCCTCAGATAAGATTAGTGGTAGCGTTATCCTTACATATGACATATGATGGTACCAAATTTAACAGATTACTGGTGAATGGTAACATGTAATGAACATATTACAAATATTTTTCTCCACATATCTTCTTATTTTGGTATATATGTTATTTGCCAAATGTCCTATGAGTGTGACCTGTTTCATGTTTATTTATGTGATTTTGTTCAATATATAGTGTGATTATATGAAGAAATTCTAGATGTTGATATCTAGCTTGCTTCTTAGCTTAGGCATAAAGCTTAGTTTGAATTCTTACTTTTGAGTATCAGTTACTGATACTGGAACTGACAGTTTTTATTGTATACTTAAATAAATTAACCGTTCTATTAGTTAGAAGATGTTGAAATTTATTTTGTTGATAGTTTTATTATACATACTTCGGGATATCACTGTTAGTCCTAAAGGAAATCTAAGAATTTTATCTATTATCATAGGCCCTATGTTTACCAATATTCTATTGCTGTGAAGAGATACTATGACCCAGGATGTTTTCATGAAAAAAAAAAAAAAAAAAAAAAACATTTAGTTGAGGACTTGCCTACAGTCTCATAGGATTAGTTTATTATGGCATCGTGGCAAGAAATATGGTGGCATGCAGGCAGAAATGGTGGTAGAGAAGTAGTTGACATCAACACCCTGTTCTGTTGGCTGGCAATAAAAATCTATATCTGACATGTGCTTTTGAAACTTAGGGGCAAGTGGACCATGACACTACACAGATCTTGTGAGGTTGAGTGAGCTCAAACCCCATGAATTTTAGATTTCAGCAACGTAGGAAGGGAGCCAACTCCCTGTCTAACGTTGCCATCTTGGAACATATAACCATGACACCACACTGAGATGACCAAGACAATCAGACCTATAGGGAAAACATTTGGGGACCAACCCTCCTCCAAAATATAGAGCATCACTAGCATCTCAAACAGCCATTGGGAAACATCTACTTCTGGACCCGACCCTACATTTCAACATTTATAAATTCCCTATCCAAATGGAATAAAGTGCACAAGTTATTTCATGGAGAAACCTCTAAGAATGTTTTACTGAGTAGAAAACACTTGGGGACAAGTTTTATCTCCCAATTTTTTTTTTTTTATCACTGAACTTCTGACCCAACTGGATGGTCACCGGGTTCTTTCTAAGGCCACTGCCACCTGCTGCCTGCCTTTCATCTGTCTCTGACACTGGCAGTGGTGCTGTCACTGTAACAAACAATACTTGGGACCCCTGCTAGCAGAACTGAGCAGGCTGAAAACCTCCTTGCTTCCACTTTCAGTGGTGGTAACACTTTGGCTGTTTACCGATGGACCAGAGGCCCACAGAACCTATTCATCCTGGTTCGTGACATGAAACTCCAAAGCCCACCTAAGAAACATAGGATCTAACAAGGTGACACCACCTAATTCTCTTGATTAGGGTTCCTCTCTGGTAAACAAGCATTCAAATATATGATTCTATGTTGGCCCATCTAATTCTGACCACCAAGTGTCCCAAAGAAACATTATCCTTTATCTAGCTACACTTCAGATTTTCATTCTCCATAAAACATCATTTTAATTAAATAAAATTCTATAATATATGAACTTTTGTGAGTATTTTCATTCAAGAAGGATAATGTCCCCTATGTTTAGCCTTCTTGTACAATTTGTGTCTGAATATTTCAGAGTTCCTACCTTCTCGACCCAGTCTCTTCATATTCCATACAATGTAACTGGGGTCTATTTACTGCCATGTTTTTATTCATAAGCACTAATTTATTTACAATACTCTTACTAGCTTTATGTAACTTTTTAAAAATATAATTGGCTTATTGCACATTGCCATATATATATATATGTACATTTAAAATAATATTTTAATGTAATAACTTAAATATATATACACACATGTTAAATCATACACAAAAACACTTATATAACTGTATATATACACACATCTATATGTAGTATAATCTGACATTAGTTACCTAGTCAAAGTCAGAAGCTACATATTTTTCCTAAGACACATAGATAAAATTATTCATATATAATCTATGAAGTGAAAATATTATTATATAGTCTTTTCTAGGACCCATGAAAATATCCGTTGAACAAGTCCAAAAAATTGTAACAATGTGAGTCAAAAGAGATGCAAAGTCATTGCAGTTGATTCAATTTTATTTAAATGTATGCCCAATAGTGGAGTTTAAGCTAGAAAACCAATACTTCCATACTATAACTATTTGGATGTTTTATACATGGAGGTTCTATTCAGTAGGATAAAAGTAATGGGCAACAAATATATGTTTTTGATCTTCAGTTTCAATTTGAGAGATATAGAACCTATATTGTCTATAGTACATCCCTAGATATATGTCTGTTCTTCATACAAACGCAACTAAAGGCAGTCTAGTAAATGACTTGCCGTAAAAATTGCATAAGACACCTATCGACTTGACTAAGTTATGGGGTCAGATATATGGCTACAAAGACCTTTATGATGCAGACTAGATAGCCAACTTTATGTATTCTGGTTTGGTCTAGGAACTGAGCAGAGATAATTTGGAAGTCAGTTCACAGTGATATTTAATGGCATAATGATTGACTCTGTCACTGAGGTTTTATTTGACTATGTGAGCTCACAAAGTAACTATTAAATGAAATACTGTGGGTCAAGGCTGTTTAGAAAATGTTGATTCTGATTGTAAGGTCACCTGTAATGTGAAAATGTATCGGTGATGTTCTTCATACTAAGTGGTATTCAGTAGAGAAACAACAGTTATAGATTTCTATGATTATTTTTTTCTGAGTGCTGGAGTTTCTGATGGTCAGGCTGTAACGTTTCTTCTATTAGGTACTTTTAAAAATATAAATTAATGCCTCTGCCTTATAGTCCCTCCAGCAGACTCTTGTGATTCAGAGCGGCATGAATCGATTCAGCAGAGAGAGAGCTTCTAACATTGTAACCTAGTGAAATTAACTTTGTGAATCTGAAAAGCTGAAAACCACCCATGGGACTGAGGAAAATGTGAGAATAAGCCCAGGAAGCCATGATTCCTATTCCATCTTCATGCACACTTACACCGACCCTGTCATCTGGGAAGTAAAGGAAGGCTTATGTCATGCCAGTTAAAAGCTGTGAATGTGACCCAGATAACTCTCAAACAACTTAAGTTGAAATACTTTTTTTTAATGTTCTCTGAAAGGAAAAGCAAAACCTTTGTTTTCCAAAGTGATGTTTCTGTCAAAAGAAGTACACCAAGTACATAATTGAGATGAGTAAAGATTATTCTCCTAGGTAAGTTGTCTGAACATATCTGCTCATTTTTCTAAAATAGTCTCATCCTACTGAAATCAGTAGAAACACTGGTGTGTGTGTGTGTGTGTGTGTGTGTGTGTGTGTGTGTGTGTGTGTGAGTGTGTGCATGTGTGCATGTATGTGTGTATGTGTGTGTGAACACACACACACATGCATGTGTGTCTTTATCTTGGTCTCTATATGTGTTTGTTTATATAATAATACAATGCCATTTTCAGTCATGGAACTACTATACAAGTTTGCAGGAATTTGCAAGAATATAGACATGACATTCAAGGAAAAGATAACTTGATGTTATAAATAATATCAATAATTTTATCACTAAAAATAAGATACTTTTTGCCTCAGTTGAGTTCTCTTTTTACCACTACCCAAGATA